>NC_136295.1:11244983-11484983 GCF_964198595.1 Lampetra fluviatilis | reverse complement strand
CACCCCCTCACCATCCACCCACCCCTCACCAACAACCCCCACCCACCCGCCCCCGGAGTTAGTCCAAACATTCGCACGGACACGTGGTCGAGCCACAACACGCTCAGCCGCGTTGGAAAACAACTCATTTGTTTATTTCACATTTGATGACACGGGGGGGGGGGGGGAACCCCCTCCCCCAAAAACGATCAATTAAGCAAACACACAAACCCTCCCCTCCACACACCACACGTGAAGGCGGGTTCACACGAGGTCACGCCAAGGGGTCAACGCGTAGCCCACCCCCCCACCCCCCCGTGGAGGCTTTGGGGTCAAGGCCGCTTCGACTGCACAGCGGCGCTTTTGCGAAACTCCTCGCAACGCGCCCCCACCCCCTCGCCCCCCGGTCCATGCGGACAGTGCGACGAGAAGTTCCAAAATGTACCCCCCCCCTTCTCGTACAGGGGGGGGGGGGAGCGGTGGCGCAGTGATTAGCGCACTACACTACGACCCCCACCCCGCTTAGTAACCAGAGTTGGATTCCCGGCCGGGGCGACCATCGGTGGTATTTCAAGCGGTTTGGGGGGGGGGGGGTCTCCTCGAGGTCGACTCAGCCTTAAATGAGTACCTGCAGCAGTGGTTAAACATCAGCAACGGGGGGGGGGGTAGTCCGAGCGTGATGCTGCCTTGTCCCAAAGACGAAACGCACGCGGGAGAGCGGTTGCATAATTCACGTGGAAGCAGCATCTCTCCTCGCTTGCTACAAAAGCTTTCACCGTCCCACGGGGTCACGGAGTTTGCCAATGCGACCTTTCAACAGCGCGGCCTCACAATCAATCGGCTGGCCTATTTAACTCGACCGGATCGCTCGGAGAGACGGAGACTCGAAGCTGCAGGTGCTCCGGGGGAGGTAGAGCAGCAAGCGAGCACGGAGCGACCCCGCAGCGACGCGCGCCCTGGGCACACGCGCACCTCGACGCGTTCACGCGCTAGAGCGGAGCAGAAGCCAGCTCACAAAGAGCACAAACTTGTCTTTAAAAACATCATCTTGCCAGGTAAGGCCCACTGAGCTATACAGCTCTTTTTCAGAAGTGACCTGGCCACAAATGATAGCTCAACGAAGTGGCTTACCACGTGGAAATGTATAGCAGCCAAATACTCCGAGCGCGTGATTCTAAATGTGGAGGAAAAAAACCGGCGGACCCTGGAGAAAAATCCACGCGATCACGAGGAGAGACACACGCAAACTTCAAATATACAGGCGTCAGGGGTCGGGATCGGACCCACGACCTGTTGTATACCAGGCGAGGTAGTTAAGATCTCACCACCATGGCACCCACAAGGATGAAAGAACCACAATGTGTTTGTAATACACGACCCTCCGTCACAGTTCGATTCCGAGTCATGGCTAACATCAGCAGCTTGTGATATATCCAAAGCGGCCCGTGGCACGCCGCTCGACCATCCCGCGCAGACCAGCGGCAGGGAGAGGTATGGTCAATCAACCACCGTGGCAGACACTGCATGGGGGGGGGGGGGGGATGTTCATCCAGCAGTGGATTGACAAAGGCTTGACGATGACATGAGCAGGAATACTTTAACGGGACTCATTCATTAAACGAGGCCACTTTCATCAAACCTCCTAATGTGGCACCCCACGTAAAAGCATGACGCCACAAATGCACGTTCAAATCACAAATACACATGGAGAGCGTCAGAAAATATCCCCAACATCAAACCAATCGTCAACATTCCACCCAAGAATTGCCCACGTAATTATTGTTAATTTTAAATCACACGTACGTACGGTGTCGGTGTCGTCTTTATGGCACAAAATGCCCAATTTCCCCCCGGGCTCAAAAGGCGTCAACAACAACACGAAGAATGGCAACAGCGGCAGCCAGGGCGGCCAGGGCGGTCACCCCGTCCATTCCGGAGACAAGCGGCGATGAGGAGACTCGCTCGGTGCACTCCCGGAGAACGCACGGCTCGGAGAGCAACCACGTGGACGGACCGAGAGGCCGCCACCACCACCACCGTGCCAGGGCGAGCGCTTGTCAGCTTTCGCATCCCACGCGTGATGCGAGCACGCACGTAGACACCCGTGCTAATCGCACCTCCGATTAGCACGGTTTGGCTACGTACGATGCGAAAGAAGTTCCACGTACACACGTACGTGACGTCACCACGGTGCTGGCGCCGGGCTAGGTGTACTCAGAGGCCGTCACGTGTCGCGTCGATGGCTCACTGGCTGGTGGTCCACGGGAGAGGGACCCAATGATTAGCGGCAGACGCGCAGACACAAACGCCACACGTACGTTAATGTGTGTATATATAAAATCAAATGTACACTGCTGTCCAGTTTGAACGACTTGCATTCGGCGTGAAATACTCGCCCAGTGTTTTTTTTTGGTCCCACTGTAGACCTATCGCAAGCGATTCAACTCATTTTCGACAGCGTCATTTTAAAATTCACAAGAGGTCATCAGAGGTTCAAGTCGCCACCACCTTCGCCTCATGCCAGTGTTCTCCACCAAGTTTCAGAGCGGGCCACTTTCGCCGATAAGACGTCATCAGTGCACGAGGGCAGCCACACATTGACAGCAGCACGATGAGGGGGAGTTGTTTTCATCACACGTTGTGCATCGTCGGTGGCCGCACAACAGGGGCCGCGCGTTAAAGGTCGCCCAGGGGTCGCCGCCAGTGGCCCGCGGGGCCTTGCAACGATGAACACCGGCCTTACGGCGCAGGCTTACCTTACGCGCAGGCAAGCCACGTCGCGGCTAACTTGATTGAGCAAGGCACGTGATAACACAGGTGGCGCTTTCCCCTCTCCCCCCCAAGTGTAAAAGTGGAATTGTTCAAAAGTGAGAAAACGCTGGGCGTGCGCGCGCCAGGTCACGTTTCCACGTGATTACGGACGTGCACGACCAGCGTTTTGGTTTTATTCATCGCTCTGGAACTAATCAGTTCGGTTGGCGCCTCCGTAAAAATGTCAACGTTTGTTGCCGATCTTTTCGCCGCCGAGTACGCATGTACACCCAGCGCTGCCCCTGCCATGTTTGAGACTCCGTAACACGACTAAAACTGAAATGTAATCAGGCACGCTCACGATTAGATGCTTGCACCAAGTACAAACATTCGTCTGCTCCGCACGCCATTCCGAACTTCCTGTAAGAAAAGCCTCCAATGGCGTATTCACAGTGAGACAATTTGCGAATCTCCGACAAGGACATTATTTGTTTCGTAAACAGAAATACTGCCGAACCTGCAGCAAGCCAATGTAAGCGTTTTCCGCCAATATGAGCTGGCCGAGAAAATATGATTCAACAATAAAAGTCCAACATACAACCCACGCAATGGCACACCGGGTCTTGCTACTCACGTTGGAGCCACCGGGGGATGCTGCCACACTGGAAAGGTTCGAGCGCGGGCAGTACCACCGCATCGCGCGGCGCTTTCAGATGCTCTTCTGCGGCCGTCTGGAACACTCTTCTTTCCGATATTAAGAAGCCACCGGGAGCTACGCACTTTTAAATAATCTCTAGCTTTAAAACGAATTTCTTTATAAATGCTATTTGAATTTAGTTAGTTGTCTGGCCCCCGCACGTGCGATTAGCGCGGTTGGCTATGTATGGTGCAAAAGAAGTTGGCGCCAGTTCGATTCCATCTTGCGGCTCGACAGTTGAAACAACGGCGTAAGTTTCTTGGTGCTGCCCGATTGCCGATGACTGCACAAAAAAAGGCCACCCTCCCCTTCCGCCCCACCACATTCATTTGTGCTTTTACTCAATTTGGCTCAATTCCAGCTCCGAGAAATCAAATATCAGTTTGACTGTCACCGAAACATTGGTTGACAAACACTACTCTCATACAGCAGAGCGGATGGGAAACTGCTGCTGTGCCCTGCTATGTGGAACGGAGGTCACTTGATGGGATCTCAAAAGTAGTTCCGTGAAATATCCTTCCGCAAGCCATTCTTTTTAACACAGGGTGACGCACCACCCTGCCAGAGTACCGAATGGTCACTTTGTCTCGTGACAAGACACCTTTAGAACTATTGCAATAGAATTGTGGGAAAAAGCAAAAAAAAAAGATTTTTGGCCACCTCAACCAGTAGTGACAAGGCACACACATCTCAGTTTGAGCATACGGCGAGATTCACATCTCAAATAAACGACCGAAACGCATCGCACCTTCGCGATAAATTAGCCCCCCCCCCCCCCCAATCCACCCCTGTTCGTCGTCGGCAAAATCGGGGACACAACCATCGGGAACGTTTTCACCAAAGTGCAAGTGGAGCACGTTTCCACGCGCGCGGAGGGGTGAGACGCGGCGGCAACACGAAGCCGGCGGTCGGACGGAAGCCGTCCTCTTCACTGCGGCTACCAGCGGCGCGCGCTCGCAAACTCGCCAGAGGGAAGGAAGGAAAAAAAAATTTACGCACATAAATAAAAAAAGCACGGCCTGCGGTGGAGTGCCGGCGGGGGCCGCGGTGGCCATACATAATCATTAAGCACGACGGCTTGCATCCTCAGCACCAGCGCACAGATATATCTATTCAAAGCATTCTTAAGCGAGCGAGCGCGCGCGGCAAACGGAGGCCAGGGAGCGGGGGGGGGGAAGCGGGGCGGCTCTGCGAAATCTCACGCCGTGGCGGCGGCGGTGGCGGTGGCGGCCCGGTCTGCGCTGGGAGAGGGGCGATGGCCGTGTGGCCACGGTGGCCGCCCCCCCGCCTCCTCCCCCGCCCGGCCGCTCGGGCCCACGACAAGGGCCGAGCGGCCGTACTGAATCACGTGAGTGTAAACACGAGGGCGCCCAGACGTGACAGCAGAGGCGGTGGCGGCAGTAGCGGCCGCGGCAAGTCGGCACCCCGACCTTCCCATCCCGCCCTCCCCGCCATCCCACGGGGTCAACCGCTAACCCCCGAGCACGTGTCACCCGCCAACACAGGAAACGTCCGCTGGAATGAAATGTAAAAAAAAAACATGTATATGGGTGCAGCGTGTATAAATAATCACTTAAAAAGAACTAAAGGGAAGGGGACACAAAAAAAACTATAATTCAGCACTATCTGGCGCATACCACGCACTTGCATAGGACCCAGACAGTCAGTGGTCAGGGGTTTAAGGCAACAAAAAATAAAAGGAAAATAATAAAAGGAAAAAAAAACACTCCGAGAGTAAACATGCCCCAGGGAGATGGAGCGCAGGCTGGGAGAGCACAGGGCGACACAAACACTCCGCGCCCACCAACACGGCCCCGGGGGAGCGCGCACGCACACACACACACACGCACGCACGCGCACACACACGCACGGCGATCCCCCCACGGGAGCCGACACGGGTGGCAAACTCCGTGAAACACCAACCCCCCCCCCCCCACCTGCCCCCCCCACTCCACCAAGCGCGGTGGCTCGCCCCGCTTGCAGCACGCACCATCATATCGCAACTTCTTCCCAGGTGCGGACGGCTGCCTCGGAGCATACCACCTTTTGCGTAGTAGGGGACAACCCTTCCACAATCTCCTGACGTGCGAGATTGTGTAGGATGGGGCCATGCGACTCGGGAGGCAGGGCTGTCGAGAGGTGTGGGATGACGACGGGACGACGGGCGGGGGTTTGCGCGGAGGTGTCAAGCGACGTCGCCCACGCTACCGGCCGCGCGGAAGGCTCGGTGGACGCCCTGGGTTTGCGAGAGAGCCATAAATCCGAGGCTGGAGCTTATCCCGCACACCTGGGGCCCAGGTGTAGGCTCCTTCTCCCGTTCCTCCGGCTCCGTCGCGGGAGGCTTGGCCGCCCTGCGAAAGCGAACGTCGGTCGGTCTCGTCACAAGCAGCGAAAGAGTTGCGCGGAAGGGCGGGGTAGGTGTTATGAAATTCGTGACGAAATCGCTCGTCAACAAAGTGCTTTCAATTTTAGGCAACAACGACGATGACTACTACCGCGCACGGAAGATCAAAGCGTGACCGACTAAGAAGACTTACAGAGTTCACCAATTGAGTGGGTGACCTGACAATATTGAGGGGGAGCGGGGGAGGGTGGAATTGCACACACACCCTCCCCCCCCCCACACCAACACCTAATAACGGAGCCGACTTCATGTTTGGCCACCCGTAGTCAAACTGGGCTCGGAGAATAAGTACGTAAAACGACGGCCAAATAAACGCGGCGTTTCATTCCCAAGCCACTTGGGAAGCAACCGAGACGTGGAGCGGAGTGCCGTCGTTTGTGGAGGTCGCCGGTGAAATGACAAAAACCCTCCCCGCGCGAGTTATGGCTCTGTTTAGAAATTAGTTACACTTCATCACGGCAGACGGCTCTTAAGAGATGTGACCCCAGGCCTGACCTCTACCCCGAACCCCCGACAACAAACCATAACCCTTAACAGACTGGAGTCGGCCACAACTGATGACCCAAACCCTAACTATAACCCTTAACCCTGACCACCAATCATTCCCCTTAACAAACTTTCGTCGGCTTCAACTGCGATGGCCTCAACCCCACCCCGCGAAAACTGCAATCTCCGCCTTGCGAAGGCTTTTGCTCGGCTGCAATTCCCGTCACAATAGTCGGCCACGGGGGCCGATGCGACCTGAACCTTAGCTAAGCCTCGTCGGCCCTCGGTCGCGTCCTCATCACTCTCGCAAACGAGCCTGGCCCTGGTCGTCTCTTGGGTTCTCACCTGGTTAAACAGGTCAACTTGACTAAAGAGACCGTTCCGTGTCGCTGCTATGCCGCCTCCGGGGCGGCGGTGCCATTCACCGTTTGGCGCAGAGGTTTGACGGTTGGCGTCTAAGCAGGCTGCCCCGGTTAATACTGCACGGGTGTTACCCGTGATATAATCTGCTTCGCAGTGGATGTTAACGATCCCGTCACGTCATTCGTAAGAGTTTAGGTCCTTGTGTCTCTGGCATTACGGTGCAAATCCGACACATTAAGAAAACAATCGCCTGGAAACAACTCATTAGGAATATAACATAATGAGCATTGTTCCCTACTGCAGAAATATGACATGACCCTCCTGAAATTGAGTCATGAGACTCAGTGAGGCCTTCCTGGGTACACAACCATAATACTAACAACTGCTCCCACAAACTTCACTCACCCATTCCGCCATCCTGACTGGTTTGACTCATCCACTGTTCAACCAGCACACTGCCGGTCAGAACTCACTCACTCACCCACTCACCTCACTGACTCACCTACTCACCCACTCACCTCACTCACTTACTCTCCACACTGAAGGTCACACCCACCCATCCACTCCCTCGTGCACTCACCCACCCGCGCACTCATCCACCCACCCACCTCACTCACTGACGCACTCTCCACACTGCAGGTCACAGCAACACACCCACCCACCCACTCACCTCACCCACCCACCCACTCTCCACACTGCAGGTCACACCCACCCACCTACACACTCCCTCATGCACTCACCCACCCACCCACACACTCTCTCCACACACTGCAGGTCACAACGCTTCTCCTCCTCCTCCTGCTGCTGCTTTCCACCCTCGTCGCACGGCTCGATTTGCCGGCGCCCGAGCTGCGAGCGTCTCCCCGCGAGGGTCTCCCACCTGGCGCTGGCGGCCTCGCCAGTGACGACGGCGCGGGGGCGAGGCTCCGACCTCGCCGACGGAGTCCACTGCGCATGGCGAGGGGCGAGGGAGCGGGCACGGAGAGGAACATGATGACGACGACGAGTCGGACTTAGAGCAAAGACAAAGATCCCCCGCATAGCCTCAACAAACTGTTGGGGCAAGTGCTGTTAGCGATGAGCATCTATGAAGGTTGGCAAGGCACACGTGGGGGTGGGTGGCCAACACTACGCCCGGCCGCATTTGTCACCCCAGTGGCGATGTTTACACACCGCACCAGTACTCATTTGAGGCCGAGTCGACCTAGGGGAGGCCCATCACCGGTTCAGATAATCATCAGCGGTGTTTGGCCGTGAGCGGGAATCGAACTTGGGTCGCCGGGTTCGTAACGCAGTGCAACAACACCCACTGAGAACACCACCAACACCATCACTGGGGTCAGTGGATTTAGAGTGCAGTGCACCAACCACGGCGCCACCGCTCCCCTCTCGTAAGTTCAGCAACTGCTCCACAAGCACACTGCCACGCTACATCCACACCACCACCGCCACCACCAAAATCACACCACCACTTTGATTTATCCTGGATAAATCCGATGAGCTTCGAAGCTCTTTTTCACAGAAGTCCAGTAGTTTCACACCACAATCACTCAACCACCGCCACCGCCACACCACCGAGCGCCGCACCGTTCCCGACCTCTACTTACGATGTGGGCGGGGTCCTCTGCAGGGCCCAGGTGAACGCCCTTCTTGCAAAGGCGCTTCAGAAGATCGATGCCTGAACAAGAAACGTAGATTCGTTAGAATGTTACGACTGCGTGCTGCCCGCTGGGATTCTGCTGTCGCGTAATGGCTAGCGCCACGGACTTGCAAAACCCAGAGGGTCGTCGGATCGATTCCATCCCACGACGCAGAAAGTTTCAACAACGGTACAACTGCCTCTGTCCACCCAGCAGTGCGAATGGGCAACGCCACAGTTCGTCAATCAGCAGGTTGCGTGCGGTGGGGTAAAGTTTGGGTAATTCCCGCTTCTTCTTCCAACACGGTCGGGCGATCGTCGTGGAAGAGAGGGCCAACACTGCTCTCTGGAGGGGCTCTCTAGATCTCCCTCTGAGAGGAGGCCCCATCCAGCAGCAGTGGCGTGAGCAAGAAATTGTTGGGCTACACCTTCATAAACAAATCGACTTGGCACGTGGCAGGTTTTCAAAGCCATTACTACGATTAACATTTCATTATTGGGTGAAGTTACGTGAAGACCCCCATTCTGACTTCCTGCATTTTATTATTGGGTGATGTCACGTGATGATAAAGACCCCCATTCTGACTCCCTGCATTTTATTCCAACTTCCTGGATCTTGTCCTGAAGATGCTTGGCGCAGTCTCAAGCGCGATGTCGCGTCTCACTGAAAAATGTTCGCGATGCGAATTTAATTATTTTACTTCAATCGGCGAGCGAGCCGAAACAATAACACCCGGCGCGTCATTAACCACTCGTAAACGTGACAGCTTAGGGGCCATCCATTTAGTACGCGTGGAGGGGGAAGGGGGGGTTAACCCAAATGCGTACGCTTGCGTATGGGGGGGGGTCTACTGACAATGTACGCATAGGAAACGGCGGGGGGAGGGGGGTGGTGAAGCCTCGATAATAATTTGTCTACATTGGCTTTCAAACAGTTCAGTTTCTTCAGCTGTCAGACAAGCACTACCGGGACAAGTGGGACTGTGGGAGAGGTGTCACTCGTGTGCCACCGTACCCCTGACTGCAGCTATCACGCAGCTCAGCAAAATAAGTGGCCAAGGTACGCAACTTAATTATTTCATGCAGCCGGCGGTGGACTGTTTGCTTAAACACGTTAATATTGTTAATCCTTGATCGTTTCTGCGTGGATTAAATATCAGCCGTTTTATAGGATTCGAGGGGGGGGGAGGGGGGTGCGTCAAGCAGGGGGGGTGTAAAAAGTACGCGTGGGTACAGGGAGGGGGGGGAGGGGTCAATTTGACAGATTTTTGCGTACCTACTAAATGGATGTCCCCTTAATTTGTTTGGCTATGTCAGGTGGCGAAGGGGTGTTACGACACAGATTTTGGCCAGACCATGACGTGGCCTAAAAGCGAATCGCCGCATGGCATCGCGTCATCGGCGGACGGGCGGGCGAGCGATGGGGGAGGCGGGACCGCGACGGCACCTGCTGTGGTGCCGGGCGGGTGCACCAACGTCCAGCGGTGCAGCAGGAGGTCGTGGTAGCGCTGCTGCGTGAAGAAGACGAGGTAGCGCGGGGAGGGAGAGGGGAACGCGCGCTCGAAGCGCCCGCACCGCCGCAGCTCGTCCTCCGCCTCCACCAGCACCCGCACGTCGCCCGGCGTCAGCGTGTCCAGCAGCGTGCCGCGCTGAGCCGCCCACCGCCACCAGACCACGGCGCCGTGAGGCACACACACGCACGCACGGAGCACACACGGAGCACACACGCACACACAGAGCACTCACGCACACACGCACGCACACACGCACGGAGCACACAAGCACGTACACGCACGGAGCACACACGCACGCACACACACACACACGCACGGAGCACACACGCACGGAGCACACACGCACACACAGAGCACACACGCACACACGCACGCACACACGCACGGAGCACACACGCACACACAGAGCACACACGCACACACGCACGCACACACGCACGGAGCACACACGCACGTACACGCACGGAGCACACACGCACGCACACACACACACGCACGGAGCACACACACACGCACACACACGCACGGAGCACACACGCACGCACACGCACGGAGCACACACGCACGCTCGTTAGAAATATTCCGCCTGTCTCAGCTTATTTAAACCGTTAATTCAAACACACTTTTTGCAAAAGGAAGCAAAAATATAAACGTACACCAATTCCTCATTTAACGCGATTCGCGCGTTGCTGAAAAGTGCCGCGTAAAGTGGAAACGAGCTAAGTGAGGAATTACTGTGCACACGTTTATTGGGCATGAATAAAACAGTGCACATTTCAATCACATTTGAGTCACCTTGCAGCTATTCCCATGGCGGGAAAAAAGTACTGATATGAGAGTAAGCCGCCGCGCGGACGGTATCATTCCGTGCGTATACCCAGAATTCCAATGCCGCTCGGCAGCGCAGGCGAAGCAAGTAGTCCGTCGTCGATTGCTCATAAACCGGGTTATAACAACGGGCGCCGTTACGCATCGTGCAAAAAATATCCCCCGATAGAAGAACCATGGTATGGTGAAAACGCGTTGTGTGAACACGCGTTACAGCATAGACTCACCGTACAATGTAATTGGTGCTAGGCACCCTGATGCCACGTTTCAAAACTGTTGCTTTTCCCCTTTTGGCATATCAAAGAATCCCCAATGCTCAAAAATTACCCGAAAATTACTCAACTGGGATTAGACACGGCAGCGACATCGCCCCCCTCCCCCCTTCTGCGAAACATTGGCCTGGAAAAGGTGCTTCCAAGTGGCGAGCCTAGATCTGAAGGACTGTGGAGTGGGACGTGGAGATCATCGCCCAGGAGAGGAACGAATGGCAAAAGAGGAGCAAGGAAACGAGAACTCACACGTTGGGAAAACGCCCGGAGGCAGGGAAGCAGGCAGGGAGGGAGGGAGGCAGGCAGGGGAGGGAGGGGAGGGAGGCAGAGAGGGAGGGGAGGGAGGGAGGGAGGTAGGCAGGGGAGGGAGGGGAGGGAGGGAGACAGGGAGGCAGGGAGGGAGGCAGAGAGGGAGGGGAGGGACGGAGGGAGGCAGGGAGGCAGGCAGGGAGGCGACGCTTCGCTGGACGTGGAATATTGTCTCACCTCGTCGAGGTTGCGTGGGGAGAGGTAGAACGCGTGCTTGGAGCGCTCGTTGGTGGCAACGTCGCTCCCGGTTCTCACTCCGTCACCGCCTCCCTGCAAGCTGGGAATCCGCTCGCTGTGACGCGTGCAATGCGCGAGCGTGTAACGTGCGTGAGTGCGTGTGTGCGTGTGTGCGAGCGCGTGTGCGCGTGAACATGTGCGTGCGTCTCCCCCTACCTGGCTGGAATTTGGAAGCCAGCCATGTTCAACAGGTCCTTGATCATCTGGCCCTTGACAGCGACGTCGAGCGGCGAGTTCGAATGGAGGCTGCGACGCACACGGGCGCACCACCGCACAGCGTTCCCGTCAACTCTCCCACCCGGGCTTGCGAGTTTTAAATTCGACTGCGAAGATTTTTCGCGGTTGTGCTGTACGGCACTACGCGACAACAGGCCACTTAAACTAAAAACTAAACTATTTGTATATTTTTCGATTTAAAGCTTTCGTGACTGCAGGGATTAATCTTCTTGGTTCTTTCGGTAAAGTCACGTAGAAGGGAAATAATAAAGTCATAAAAATAAAACATAATAAAATACAATTCTCACGACGTTTCGGCCACAACGCAAGCAGCTTTATAGCTCTTTTTCAGAAGCGACCTGGCCACAAATGAGAGCTCAACGAAGTGGCTCATCGCGTGGAGATGTATAGGAGCCAAAAACTCCAAACGCGTGACGTTGATTCTAAACGTGGAGGGGAAAACCGGAAGACCCGGAGAAAAACCCACGCGACCACGGTGGAGAGAGAGACACGTAAACTCCCAATATACAGCAGGCGTCTGGGTCGGGTTCGAACCCACACCCTCCTGTCTACCAGGCGAGGCAGTAAAACATCTCGCCACCGTGGCGCCCCAGGTCGGAGAGGGGTATGAAGCACAACGGCAGAAACCCTCGCCAAGGCGGTCAAAAAACTCTTAGCGCGCGGGAGAAGTTCCTGAAGAAGCTGCCGTAAATAAGTCGCATGCAGCAGAAGCAGGAAACGCGTCGCAAGGTTTTAATGCTGTGAAAGTGGATGGAGGATTTTGGTCTTTTTACAGGAAAATCGGTGAAAAATAAGGTTTAGTTTTACATGGGGTCATTTATACAAATTGCATCTCAGCCTTGTCGAGGATCCACAGACAAGCTGAAAGGCAGCCAGGAGGTGAGCAGTTGCCAACATTTGCCCGAGCTCTGCACTCCTCTAAATATTAAGATGTTTTAAGACTAAGAATGAGTGTTTATACACGTGGGAGGAAACTGGAGTAGTGTGCTTATATCAGGAGTATTCCCTAACGATCCCACCTCCCCCATCGGATGCTTATACATCAGAAGTGCACTCATACACAAGGTGTGCTTATAATCCAGCATCTACTGCACGGCTTTCTGGCGCGGACCACGTGGGAGGGAGCGGCAGGGGCGAGAGCACGCGGCTCACCTGGGCGAGATGTTGACCTCCAGCAGCCAGGGCTTGAGCTTCTCGTCCAGCATGACGTCGAAGCCGAAGAGCTCGTGGCAGGAGCGGCGGTTCCCCACAAACTGGGCGAGCAGGCTGCTCACAAACGGCTCCGAGCTGCGCGGGACACGCGAGCAGACACGCTTTAAAAAAAAGTTACGAAACTATTTTTAAAACTTATAAACTGAACTATTTTTTTTATTTTACCAGGTAATGCTCACCGAGCTACCTGGCCGTCCACAAATTGATAGCTCCACGAAGTGGCTCATCCCACGTGGAAATTTACAGCAGCCATATACTGCAAACGCGTGACGTTGATTCGAAATGTGGAGGGCAAAATCGGAGGAGCCGGAGAAAAATCCACGGGGAGAGAGACGCGGAAACTCCAAATATACAGGCGTCAGGATGTTTACACATCGCACCAGGTGTTCATTAAGAGATAAGTCAACTTGGGGCATTGCCCAGGACAGGTTCGGATATTCGCCACGGATGTCAGCCATGTCCGGGATTACATTGCCAGGTTCGTAGCATGCTCACATTCTTGGGTTTTTTTGGTAAAGTCACGTAGGTAAAAAATTAAAATATTATATTATTTTATTTAAATTTTTTACCTACGTGACTTTACCGAAAAAACCCAAGAATATGAATCCTTGCAGTCACGAAAGCTTCAAATCTAGCATGCTCACACAGTGCCCACAACGCACCAACAACAAAGTGAGGTCAGTCTGGGTCCATCTCATTAGGTTTTTATCACTGGGGTTTGGAATCACGGTCCAATGTGCCATGGCTCGAATTTCATGAATTCCATAGGTTACTAGCTTTGATACTCACGTAATGATTTTACAGACCATGTCAATCCACTGCTGGATGATGGGCTCCTCACCCCCTGTTGGTCATGAAGCTTATTTGACCATACTTCACCACGTTGGTCAATGAGGGATGGTGAAGATGGGGAGTGGTGGGGGGGCGAGGGCAGGTTCAGATGTCACTCGGCGCTCCCCCACCATGCTACCCGCCCCAATCTATTATGAGTTGTATAATCCTGTATCACAATGAACCATTGTTGTATCATCCTGATTCGCAACGAACCACTGGTACCAGATATCATGAAAATGTTTTCATTATATCGTGTCATTCATGCAATTGCATCCCACAACGCTGCACATCAATTATCCAGTTCCGTACACAGATAATCCAAAAAGAAATCCCCACTGCTTATCAAATAAAAAAAAGAATACGTAAATAACGAGAGAAAAAAAATTCACCGCAGAGAAAATAAATAAAATAAAATAAATTCGTTCGGTCTCCATACCCCAGACCACAATCCCAATATTTCGCCGGATTCTGGAGACCCTTCCCCTGTGGTGGTGGTGGTGGTGGAGTGGCCAAAAAGTTACGAGCCAGTTGGACAACAATGCAGCAAATGCCTATTTTCCAGCGTATGCCAGGACAAATAAATAGGCCTTCCCGTCGCGAGTGCATGCGGAGACGTAACCCCCTACACACCACGTCAGGTTTCTCCATCGATTATAAAACCAAAGAAACAAATCAGTCCGCGTCCGTCCCACGCCACAAGGGCGGCCGCGTGACGCGGGGGGCAGGGTGGGGGGAGGCACTCACGCGATGACGCGGGGGGGGGGGGGCACTCACGCGATGACGGTCTTGACGGCGATATTCTTGATCTGCTCCCATATCAGGCGGCAGTCGACTCCCTTGTCACACAGGTAGCCCCACAGCGCTTTCAAGGCCCTGCCAAGTCGAGGCACAGAGCAAACACGTCACACGCCGGCACCGCCGCCGACCCCCCCCCCCAACCCCCGCCCTGTGTGCTCAGCGCTCTGCCATTAGCATTCCGCCACCGCCCGTCTTCACAAGCGCTCCGTTTGAAAGTGGCGCCCTTATCTCTTCCCCTCTCGTGCCCTCCGCTCTCCGGTGCCGCTTATCACCTGCGTGCGTGCGGGTGGGCATGTGTGTGCGTGTGTGCGCGTGTGGGCGGGTGGGTGCGCGGTTGGTGGTACGCCCACGGTAGGAGCGACACGTCCGGCGTGGGTGGGCGCTTATCAGCTCGCCGGGCGATTTCGTTCTGTGTATGCCGCGGCCAAACACACGCCGCACCCCGTCGCACAAACGTTTTGACAGCCGGCGGCGGCGGTGGCAGCAGCGGTAACAACGGGTCCACACCCTGGCAACGCAGCCAGCCGGCAGAACGTATATGAGAGAACCCCGCCCCGGATCGCAAACACGGTGAACTCTCCCCGGCGCGAATCGCCCACCCAACGGCGGCGCCCGTGAGTGAAGTAGCGCGCGACGATGGTTCCTCCTCGCGAGACCGCCACCAAACGTTTGAGACGGTCTCCCGCTGGCGACGGGTTGTGTTTTGTTTCGAGCTTGCGCCGTAGGGCGCTCTCACGCCCCTCACGGGTCCGTGCCACGCAGACACACCACGCAGACGCGTACGGAAGTACAGCAAGTGGGTTCACCCTGGTATTTATCGGTGGTGAACATCTCAGCAGCAGCCGGAAACGTTATATGTATGTTGAACTTCTTTCACGCCGTACGTAGCCAACCGTGCTAATTGGAGGTGCGGGAGGAAAGGACAACGACAAAAGATAGATATAAAATTGAGGGAGAATTCGAGCCACTCCATCCGAGTTCCTGAAGAAGCACGTGAAGCGAAACGTCGGCCACCGCCCCAAACGACGCGCGGGTACGACCCGGGAAAGCGCGTCGGACAGTTTTAAGCGATGGTCCGTGGCCGGCGAGAGCGAGAGAAAGGGGGGGTGGGGGGGGGAGGTGGGGGGGGGGTCCCAGAGCGTCCGGCGCTCACCACTTGTGGCCCTCGCACTGGGTGCGGTCGTCGTTGCTCCTGTAGGCCGCGTTGTTCTTGTTGATGCTGTAGTTCGTCAGGTGCATGAAGCGGTTGCCCAGAGTCTTCGTGGAAGAGGAGTACCTGCGTGCGAGCGTGTGTGCGTGTGTGCGTGCGAGCGTGTGTGCGTGCGTACGAGCGTGTGACGGTGGCAGCACGTTAAAGTCCGCGGGGGAGGGGGACTTTGCGACGTGTGCGAATCCATATAACATTGTAAATGACTAATTGTGCAAAAACACATGTACACTCAGCCGCAACTTACCTGGGCCACTCCCGCTGAGGGTGTGCACGGGGAGATAGACACGCATGTGTCAATACGATGAGGCGCACAGACAAAATACAGACACGTCATCATCGCGATCGCCGATTCAACGGCAACATTGACTGTAGTCTCAATGGAAAACCTGGACTCTTACACGCATCTCTGGGACGGGGAGAGTGGTACTGGCCATGGGGGTTGTTTGATCATACTTCATCACAAGGCTGGGTTCAGATGTCATTCGCCGCTGATGTAAGCCGTGGCGTTAAGATGTTAAAACACCAAATGGAAGCCTTTTGCAAGGAATCAAATTCGCATTAACCACACGTACCTGTGGTGAACATGCAAAAAAAATTTCTTGCTGTGGTTTTCCCACCTAATGATTGCTTGTGTTGCAATCGAAACGTCGCGATTTATTTTATTTTCTACCTACGTGACTTTACCGAAAGAACCAGAGTATGGATTCCTGCAGTCACGAAAGCTTCAAATCTAGAATGCTCCGATTATAATTTGGCATTGCCTTTGAAACTGATTGGCCTTTACCAGAGACAGTCTTCTTTAGGGCCCAGTGTCAGACCAGAGAACGCCAAAAGGCGAACCGTGATCCTGGCAAAAAAAGGTGCCATCGATGACGTTCTCTTCATGCTCTGTTGCACTGTGCCATCTTCACTCTCGCCTGCTTCCCTTAAAACAACCCCCACATCTCTTCTCCCTTGCCCATCCTCCTGCTGCTACTGCCTCCCAGCTACGGACCAGGTCTACCCCAACCCCCATCACTCATTTCCCCGCACCTCCGATTAGCATGGTGGCCTAAGTATGGTGTGAAAGAAGTTCACACACACACACATAACCGAACCGACCCTAACCCCTCCCACGCTGTCCTCCTGTCACCATCACCACACCACCGCTTTTATGAACAACCCCGCTCTCTAATTCAACCGGGGTCATCATCACGCACAACTTCATGAATCTACGTCCAAGATGAGGACAACTCCGAGTGCGCACAATCTCCCGTCGGGACCGGCTCGCCGCCGGGCACGTACTTGCAGCTGGCGAAGCGCACCAGGCCGTCCTTGAACACGTAGACACGCAGGGGGTTGTACGAGCTCACGTACACGTAGATGCGCAGGTCGAACTTGCTGCCGTCTATGAGGTATGGCTTGTGCAGGTACCTGCGGATGCACGCACGTCAGTCGCCTGCCCGTCACGCTCTTCAAACGCGACCACCGCAGTTCACCCGCTCACGTCGCGTCACTCGTCGAGTCCTCCTGCTCCACGTCAGGGGACTCGGGTCTCCCGCGCAGACTTGTGTCAACTACCACTCCTCAGGTGACAACAACGCAGCCGCTCACCCGGACACTCACGACGCTCACCCACTCGCTGCAGGTCAGAACACTCATCCCTTTCCGCTTCTTCCCTCGCACGGCTCCACCGAGGAGTTTCCCTCCCAACGAAAGTTTTTCCCAAGTTGGCCACCGGTGTTTTTGGGACTTTAGGGCCCCGTGCTGAGCAGCCGTGACAAACAACACGCTCGTTCGCTCAATTATCTCCGTACCAGTCTTCATGCAGATTCGCTCATTTAGTCTCGCCACATTCAGGCTTTGGTGTCAGGTCGTAGTCATTGTCTAAAGTAAATAAACGAAAAAAATTACCTGGAAAAAAATAATGAAACGCACTTCGTCGACGAACGGTATCGCCACGAATTTCACCGTCAAAACCAAGAGTTCACAATTAGAGGTTAGTTTTTGTTTGGGGTGAGATCGCGTTAATATAAATGCGTTGTTAAACCTGACACATTTATATTTACGCGATCTAAAAAAAAAACCTCGTGGATCTTGGTCGCGAAAGTCGACGTGTTGCACAAAAATGACGAGTGGCGCTACCTCTGTACAAGTAGAGGCCTCATCTTGGGCAGCTGGCTCCACTTGCTGACCACCTTGATCCCGATCCCCCTCGCCGACGCCGGCTGGAGAGACAGTCGCACGCACGCACGCCCACGCGCTTCACCACGCGGTGCAGCGGGGAATCCTGTGGCGGCCAGCGGGCTTGCATCCGGCCCGCCATTTAAACTAAAAACTAAACTATTTTTTATTTTACCAGGTAAGGCCCCAAATGAGCTGTGTAGCTCTTTTTCACAAGCGACTTGCCCATCACAAATGATAGCTCAACGAAGTGGCTTATCACGTGGTCATTTATAGCAGCCGAATACTTTAATAAACGCATGTCGATTTTAAATGTGGAAGGGAGAAAAGAACGGAGGACCCAGAGAAAAATCCACGCGACCACGGGGAGAGAGCGTGCAAACTCCAAATATGCAGCAGGCATCAGGGTCTGGATCGAACTCACGACCTCCTGTATACCAGGCGAGGCAGTTAACGACGTTTCGCTCGTAATTACAACTAGCTTCATCGTACTCGGATTGTAAATGTTGCGGCTTGGCTCTCCAACACACCGGTGGTGCTGTACTAGTGACTAATTGGCCACGTTCTGTTTACGTGACAAACCTTACTAATTGGCTGTGTCGGGTGGTGGCGGGTTTTAACGACACATTTCAATATTTACGCGATCTAACCCAAAAAACCTCTACTATGGATGATATTAATCGCGAAAGCCTACCACGTGTTAAACTCCGTTAACATCTCGCCTTTCCTGGGTCAACAAGTGGCGCAATAATAATAATAATAATCATAAATAATAACAACAATAGCACTACGGCACAAGCCCCAGAAATCCTTCGCGAGACGGGCGGGCGCAATCGCCGCTTCGGTAAATTCTCACCGGCTTCACGATCCAGCGCACGTGGGTGCCGCCGCCGCCGCCACCGCCGCCTCCGGCCCACGCGAGGCGGAGGGCGCGGGTGTCCTGCGGCAGCACGAACGAGCGCGGCACGAAGCCGAACGAGCGCTGGCCGAACCGCGCGCGCAGCCGCGAGAGGTTCCGCCACAGCCGGTCCTTGCGCCCGATTTGGAAGGAGCCGGGGAAGTGGTTCAGCTGCGGGGTGGACAACGGTGGTGGGACGAGACGAGACGCGGGATGAGTCGCAGGGATCGTACGAATCACGGGAACAACGGTGCGGCCGTGCGATCGCTCGCTCGCGGCCACTGCTGACGGAGGAAGAGCCTCTACTACGGAGGAGCCGCCCTAAAGCCCCCTTCCCAGAGGGAATTGGCTCGACTCTCATCGCATTCCTCACGCCTCGTTTGCAACGTTGTTTTTTAATTCGTCGTTTATTTGGAGCTTTCGTGACTGCAGGAATTACTCTTTGGTTCTTTCGGTCAAGTCACCTATCAAAAGAAAATAATAAATGAAATACTAGCATACGACGTTTCGATTGCAACACAAGCAATCATCATCAGGTATAAATGAAATAGAAACACAAATCTAGTATACTTAGAAATGTAATGTAATACAACAGAGAGTCGGACAACATAACAGTCAACACCCTACCTGGTTGATTACGTTCTTCCTGAGAATGCTAAATTTGAGAGAGAGATAAAACACAGAACCAGAGACATATACATAGACACATAAGTATTTTGCTCACTCCAGTTGCGCGAGAATGGAATTCAGGTCACCGGGGTTCAGTGCGGCGGCCACTAACCTCGATGCCTCTGCTCGACCGCAACAAATTCCCAAGTTAAAACGCTTTGGGTTAGAAGCGACGGAGTGGGAGACTCACCTTTTGGTGCTCACGCAGTGCTCTGAACCCCGGGGACTTCATGTGGCGGCCCCAGCAGCCCAGCCAGTCGTGGCTCTCTGCGGACAGAGCGGCGCCGCGCCAGGTTATCCCCTCGCAGGCAAAGCCAACCAGGCCCGCTTGGCCTGGCCACTCTCATCCATTCCCTCCGCCGATGAAGCACGCACGGGCCACCGTCAATTCCTTAACCACCCTTTCCGTTCTCCTCTCTTCAAGCCTCACCCTCTTCGCGACTGCCCGTTCTCTTTCTCTTCCCTCCCCTTGCCACTCCACTCCTTCCCATCCCCCTCCACTCATTCCTCAACCCATCGTTTTGTAAGCTACGTCAAGCGCCTCGAGTCGAAGGCCCTGATTGGATTAAAAAGTCAAAAGCGCCACCGTCATGATCAGTCCACTGCTGAATGAAGCTCTCCCCAAGCCGTCATAACTCGTATATCACCTGCACACGAGGTAACGTCATCGCTGATGGACAGCCCGATGGGTTGCGATCCCTCCTTGGGCTGCCACTCCTTTATTAGTCTCGACTTCCGTCCCTTCCAGCGAGACCTGTCCTGCCCAATCCCACTTACTTTTTACATTCAGCCATTCAACTATTAAACTTTTTATGTTACCGGAACTCTAAAAGCTCTTTTGCAGAAGCAACCTCGCCACAAATGATCACTCAACAAAGTGGCTTATCGCGTGGAAATGTATAGCAGTCAAATACTCTCAAAGCACGTAGATTATAAATGTGGAGAGAAAAGCCGGAGGACCCGGGAGAAAAATCCACATGACCACGGGGAGAGAAACACGCAAACTCCAAATATGCAGCAGGCATCAGGGTCGGGATCGAACCCACGACCTCCTGCATACCAGGCGAGGTAGTTAACATCTCACCACCGCGGAACCCCGATGTCGTTATCACCATCACCGTTAGCCATGACCCTTCCGCTGCTGGATGAAGGGCTTCCCAAATTGTCGCCGTGTAATTTCACACGCACCATCCGTGTTAATTTATCTGCCGGTGGTGGAACGCCCACATTCCTACGACGCGACAGTTTTCTCTTTCTTCCACGCAACGACAATGGAACAACCACATTGAAGCGCTCCTGTACTTTTGACTTTGCACAAAGTGTACTCATTTTATTGAGTCAGGAGACATTTCCTCGGCATGGAGCAAATCCTTTCAATCGTTCAATCAGTCGTCATTTTACGTGCCACTTTCGCCCTCAATGAAGTAGACGGTTGGCTATGTACAGTGCAACAAAAGTTCAACATACACACAAGCATGACAGCAGAACGGGAAAGCTACAGGGGACATGGAGCAGCAACAGGAATGAGAAAAAGAAGCCCGTCACGACCTCAGCTGCTCACACCGACTGAGCAGAGTAAATTTAAACCGCCCGCAATGAGTAGCATAAGAAAAGTAATCAGTGAATAAAATAAATATTAAGTAAAGAAATCACTTTTTTCCCCTTCTTATATCTCAGATTTTATGGGGAAGGCTCGGGATTTAATAACAATAACAAACTACATGTATTTGTAAAGGCGACTTCCACTTTTCTTTGTGTCTTTCGGTAAAGTCACGTAAGTAGGTTCAAAGAAAATAACGAAAAAACGATGACGCATCGATCGAAACACAAGCGGTCGTCATCAGGAAAGGGCTTCCACTGATGTCTCACGGAGAAAAATAAACCCGTCTCTCTCCGATGGTAAAGAGGGCGCGGGTCCTCCGTCACGTTGCCACCCCGGGCGCAGTAACGAGCAGCAGCGTGAGTCACGGGTGCGTCACGACCGCCGGGATTGTTGATGCATCACTGCTGTCCCCCTCATCCCACTGCACGACAGTGAATTTTTTATAACAGCGGCCACGTGCACCACAGCGCCCGGCGCAACACTGCCCCCTGGCTGCCTGCTGCTGCACCTGCACCACAGCCTCCCGCACAGGCCAGCCGTGCCACGACACGCAGCACTCTCTCGCGCGCGCTCTCTCTCTCTCTCTGGCGCGTTTTACGGGTCGTACCGCTTACGCGGCCGGTCGTACGGCACGACGTCCGACGTTTCGCGTCACGCACGCCTCGGAGCTCCTTGGGTAAAGTTCTCCGTGTGCCGAGGGCTTCTTCGGCGAACTTTCCGGAGAAGCTCGCGGTTGCTCAAAACAACAATCGTCATCATCAGGCGCATGCGGCGTGTGTAAACCGCGCCCGCACAAACTATGGCAGATGCGGTTAAACTGATGTACAAGTGGAAAAACTCTCCAGCATTGTGCGACTGTGGTCATCCGGAACAGACCGTACAACGTATAAACGACGCAATGCCCCGATCCACAAATACGAAGGAGACATCACGGCGATGATGATACACTCCCACTGCTCATGACGCGGTTGTCTGGCTTTGGCCACCCGAATGGGAAATTGAAGTCGTTGCTCTGCATCAACATCAGCCGTACGAAAGAAGAAGAAGCAGTAGGAGCGTCCAACGACTTCATCTGAGAACGAACGGAGAAGATCGGCCAAAGGTGGAACGGCAAACCGCGGCCGCGGACTTTGCGAGCACCGCCGCTTGGGACAACGACAGCGGCCGACATTGGGATCGCGTAACGTGACAAGATAATTAGAAAACGTGCGGGAGGACGCGGGCGGGAGGAGGTGGGCGGGAGGACGCGGGCGGGAGGAGGTGGGCGGGAGGAGGTGGGCGGGCGGGCGGGTGGGCGAGGCGCTTACTAGTGGTGGGGCGGAAGTGGGAGCGCGCCAACGCCTTCCGCACGACCTGCGGCGTCACGGGGCTCATCTTCCACTTGAGCCTCCTGCGCAGCGGCCACGGCAGCGTCGCGACTGCGCAGGAGAGAAACGGGACGCAGGCGTCAACGGAAGGGACCCATTTCACGATCCCCGTATTGCATTTCCCGACGCTGGTGACCACTCTTCGATGCGGCCCTTGGCCTCCCCCTAGGTCGACGCGGCCTTAAAATTAGTAGCCGGCGCGGTGTGTAGATGTCGGCGCTGGAGAGATAAAGGCGGCTGGGCGTGGTGCTGGCTATCCACCCTCATATACTGACATAGGCATCCAGAGACCCACATAGAGACCCATAAATAAGCATGCCCCACCGTGTTTCTGAGAGTCTGCAGATGGGGGTCACGTTAAACCGCGATATAAATTCAAAGCCTATGGCCAAAAATTACCTGGCATGTGCCCGATCTCAGAAGCTAAGCAGTTTCGAGCCTGGTTGGTACTTGTATCGGTGACCACCAACACATATCAAGATTTGTAGGCATTAAGACTGATAGAGCAGTGAGCTGCCAGGAGGTGGCAGTACAGCAAAGGGCCGCAGACAGATCTAACCCAAAACGCCTGTATTACAGATGATGTTGGTCGTGAAAGCCGACGCATTAAACAAATCTAAAAAAATTATGTGAGGCTGTGGATTGAACCTTTCTGCGCGAAAACGTTTGCGCGTTTAAGCCCTCCGTGGCATGGCGGAGGTGGTATGGCAGAGGTGGCATGGTGGGGTGGCAAGGTGGGATCGTCATGGTGGGGTTGGCATGGTGGGGGTGGCAACATGGTGGGGGTGGCATGGTGAGGTTGAAACTGTGGGGTTGGGAATGAGCCCTGATGCAAGAAACTAAATGTAGCTCTCCAGGCTCCTGTCCAATGCCCACGACTCTCTCCACAGCCCGACAACCTGGGCCCCGGTGCAGTTGCACCGACTGCACGCTCGACTGCTACGCCACTGCCTGGGTAGAGGAACCGGCATGAAGCAGAACATGGCAATTCTCACTCGTCTCCTCCGCGGTGCCAAAGTAGACGGTGGGCGGCACGTTGTCGAAAATGCTGGGCACGAGCGCCGGCTTGGGTTGCCCGTCCTGGGCGCTGCTCGGCACACTGCGGGGGAGACAGACGGACAGGGACAGTCTTACCGATCCCTGGCCACGTGCAAGTTTGAAATTCCACGCCGGGTGTTCACAGCAATGAAATGTCCTTCTTTCATCGACGCGTTTCTGAGATATGCAAACTGATTCTTCACGAATATTGATTTTTGGACTAAAAGCCACGTAATGATCTGGTCACATATGTTTCATTAACCCCTCCCTTGTACGTACATATGTTGAACTTATTTCGCGCTGTACGTAGCCAACCGTGCTAATCGGAGCTGCGGGAGGACAACAAACTAAACACAAAAAGAAGTGGCTTCCATCACCCATTATTGTCAAAAAAGTTCAATTAACAATTCGGGGCTTGATGGAATGTTACGTCGCAAGGCGAGTCACGTCAATGACGTGGGAAAGCTTTCATCCAGCAGTAAATATAATCATGGGTGATGATGATCTGTCAGAGCCGTGTGATGACATCACCGCGCACGGGAGTCGCACCTGCAGGCGGCAGTGCTCACGGCGAGGTCCAAGGCCGCGGCGTAGTCACCTCCCTCATCGTCAGTGCTGCTGCCGTCACTCACGTCCACCTCATCTCCCACCTCGTCCGGTCCATCCGGCAGCTCCTCCTCGTCGCCGTCATCTTCGTCGTCACCAATGAGGTCCACAGACTGCGCGGAAGAGTCCTCCGAACTGTCATCCTCCACCGCCTCGCTCCCGTCCTCCTCCTCCTCTTCTCCGTCCTGCCCACAGTCCCCGCTGCCCAGCTCCGAGGGTGGACTGCCGGCCCTCCACCCGCGCTGCTCCAGCTCGCGCCCGTCTTGCCCCTGCCCCGAGTGCGCGGCCGACGTGCCGCCGCCCTTGCCGGCGAGCCGCGCGCCGACCCGGCGCACCGGCGCGTTCCCAGGGCCGCCCCGTGTTCTGCCCGCGCTCGGCTTCGCGTCCGGGTTTTTCGCGCGATCCGATTTCGCCTTGCGCGAGCTCGGCTTGGGCTTCCTCGTCAGCGTCGTCGGACGGACGCTCGGAGGAGACTCGCGCAGCGATGCGATGGGGCCGCATGGCGGATTCACCATTGGCTCGCTCCCGCTTCTCGCGACGCCCGCGGCCAGTCTCTGCACGGCCGCCGTCAGCTGCATCACGGGCAGCTCCGGGCCGCTCGACGCGTCCGTCACTCCGCCGTGCGTGGCAGGTCCCACGGGCATCGCCACGCTGCCGGCGTTCGCTCCGTTGAGCAGCCGGTGGTCATGGATTGTCTCGACGGCCGGCACGGCGTTCTCCACAAACCCAGCAGCAGCAGCGGTGCCGTCCAAGAGCAAATTGACGCTCGTCTGTCTCAGGAAGGGGTTCACGTGCGCCGGTGGCTGTGGTGACGTACGGTGCGTGGGGTGAGCTCCGGGTTTGCGTGCCACCTGTTGCGCCGTCGAAACGTCGCGCTGGCGGTGGGGAGCGGCGCCCGGACGTGCGCTCCACCCCGAAACGATCCGCGGTAAAACGCCGTCACCACCGCCACCGGTACCCAACCCCGCCGCGGCAGTCCTCGAATTCCTTCGCAAACTTTGGCCACGCAGGAAATCCAACCGCTGCCACTGCCCGAAAACCGTCGTCTCTCCCGGCGCCGGTGAGGCGGCGCTGGCGCGGGGGGCCGGGCGGACGGACGGCCGCGCCGACTGCACCCTCCGCCTTCCCGTGAGCCTCGGCTCGCCCGAACCGGCGTGGCAAGGAGCGAGCGTCGTCGAGGCGGGGCCAACGACATCCTGCGCCGGCGACCCGAGGCGGCGCGCTCGGTGCCGCGGGCTGCCGGCGTCGGTCCGGGGCGGGGGGCTACCGTCTCCGAGTTGGGGGGTCGCGGCTCCTGCCGGTCGCCCCCGTGCAGCGGGGCCGCCCGTGTCGGCGTCTGGGCCGAGCTCGCGGCGCAGTGTGCCGCAGTGACCGGCGGACAACGGCGGCGGCGGTGGTGCCAGCGCCATTGTGGCTCATACCTTGCGCTTTAGACTCTTCCACGTGCCTGGTCAAGCGAAACAAACGTGTTACGGGCAAAAAGCACACGTAGCATAGCGTACAAAATAACACGTACAAAATAACACGTACGAAATATACAACGGAGGGGTCACCAATTGTACGAAACACCGAAGGCAGCTTAATTGTAACGCCTCCACCAGCCCAAGCACAGTTGTAAATGAGACCTGTTGTTAAAGTTATCATCATGCTTCTTTGCCCAGGAAAGCCTCACCAAGTCTCAAAACTCTTTTTCAGGAGGGTCCTGCCAAGTTTTCACAATGGGGCGCAATGTTGCTGCTGCAGCTGCGTGTAAATTCCAATTGAGTAATATGCAATAATTTTTTCATCATTGTGATGTTTAGCCGATAACAATGACATCGTTTGTTTTTGCCATGCAGGACAGGGGGATGCGGGCGATGGTTGCAATGTGTAACCACAATCGAGTAATTTTCAGGTACATAATTCAGCATTGGGATGTTTTGGCCAATAACATGAGTTACATTGTGTGGGTTGTTTTTGGTTATGGGAGCAAAACAGAGGAAGGCCATGCAAAACAGGGGACGAACATACAAACTCAATCTCCTTCAACCTCACTCACACGTTCATAAGCACTGAACCTCGCTCGCACTCAGTGGAGCAGGGCGCCCGAGTCGGGAGTCGAACCCAGGCCCTTCGTGCTGTGAGGCACTGCACTACGCTGGCACCCTATTGTTAAATATTAGCAAAAGTGCAATCTTTGCCCTTTGGTGCAAACTTAAGCGATATTATAGTCATCGTGACCAGCCACGGATGTCACGCTATTAGGTGGCCGGTCTAACCCCCATCGTATGTTTACCAACCTCCACTCGACAGGACGTTCTGTGAGCGTCGAGCGGCACATTCCAGTTGACGGGTAACGCATTTTATGAGGCTCGTGAGAAAGCGAGCACTCTAGTTATACAAGCTTCAGCTACTCCCAGAGCCCAGCATTACAATGCTAATCAAACAGAAGATGAAAATAAGCACACCGCACACAAATAAGCACACCGCACACAGTTCTGATATAAGCAACACATTCTCACATTATACTGTTAGAGGTGGGGGGGACGTTAACGACATCCCATGATACAAGCACTCTTCTGACATACACGCACATCCGGACTTGCTCCAAAGGGGGTGTGTGCTTATATCCAGCTGCTGACTAATCCAGTCTGAACATGACACTTTTGGCAGTCGCCCTTCAAATTCCACGCTGCAGAGTAAAAAATGACGCTGGGTCTAACATACGGCAGCTGGGCTGCATATTTTTGCCTGCCTGACGTGGCACTGCGGGGGACTGAGACGATTCAATCACGACTTCTTATCGGACTTGGCCGCTGCCGTGGGTTTAACGGTTCCCATGTTGGACTCACGATCCGGAGGTTGGCGCTTTGATTTTCGCGGCGCGGCAGTTTAAGAACGATGGTGCAGGTTTCCTAACAATCCCCCTTTGCCTCTTTGTCTGCTCATCAACAGTACAGACCTATGCCAGATACTTATTTGAGGCCAAGTCGACCTAGGGGAGAGGCCGGAGATCAGTTCACACACATACACAACAAAGACAAATATTCCCCAGTGCTGGGGTAAAGTGCTGTTTGCGTGGTAGCCACGAAGCGGTGGTAGCCACGAAGCGGTGGATAGTGTTTACCCTCACACGCTCATTCATTGGCCAATAACGCCTTGATATAAAGAGGACCCCAGAGCTTGCATAATCATTGGGTGACTCCGGCTCCTTCTCACAGCGCCTCCGAGTTGTCCTCTCTTCGAGAGATAGCACCGCGCGGCGACGTTGGCTATTTAAACTATTTTTTATTTCACCAGGTAAGGCCCACCGAGCTATGTAGCTCTTTTTCAGAAGCGGCCTGGCCATCAAAGAAATAATAGCTCAACGAAGTGGCTTATCATCACGTGGAAATTGATAGCAGCCGAATTCTATAAAAACGCATGATGCTGATTGTAAATGTGGAGAAAAAATTCCACGCGACCACGGGGAGAACATACAAACTCCAAATATACAGCAGGCATCAGGGTAGGGATGAAACCCACGACCCTCCTGCACTACCAGGCGAGGTAGTTACCTCCTATCCACCGTGGCGCCCAAGCGGGACAATCGGCACGTCACGTGTGGTGGTTGTGGTGGTAAAGTGTGTGTGTATTCCCACCTTTTCCAAGATGTCCGGCCAACGCGGGAAGAGGAGGCCAAATACACAATATACAGGGGCTCCTCTTGAATGTTCTCTATTGGGAGGCTCTTGCGCGAGTATTGACGAGAGCAAGCGATAGCAGAGCTCCGTCTACCTTTTAACCTCTTGCCAGACCCATTTAGTGCCCGTGCTTCCTAGGTGACACCAGAGGTTGCTAATCACAGTCACAACAGCGGGGTCACTTCCCTAGAAACCAGAGCCTTACCCAGAAGCAAACACAGCAGTAGAGCGGTGGGGGCGGTTGTCAATACCGAGCAGGATCTGGCAAAGTCGGGGCGAACAGGGACACCTAGAGCCTGACCAGACACGCACAGAGACCAAGATCCCCTCATTGAAGTCTCGTAGACTGTTGGGGCAAGAACCGTGAAGCAAGCAACTTTTAAGGGCTGCATGGGGTACGTGGGGGGCGGTGAGGCTTGCACCGTGCGCGGCCGCCTTTGTCTCCCACTTCTGACGTGTGTACGCTGCACCTGTGATGTGTGTGTGTGTACGTTGAACTTCTTCCGCACCGTACGTAGCCAACCGTGCTAAATCGGTGGTGCGGGGGAAGGACAACAAACCAAACACACGACTTGTGAGTGTTGAGGTACTGGACTTGTAAGGACTGGGGGACACCCAGGACCAGCTCCCCAGGTTCGTCGTGATGTGTGTTTACCACAAACACCACCAAAGGCTCAGAACGCACAGGTAAGACTCGAAACTGGCTGTACAGGTGAGTCCTTTCAAACGCCAAAGACCAGAGGACCAGGAGGCATACAGGTGATGAGACCAGGTAGCTTTCGTGACTGCAAGGATTCATACTCTTAGGTTTTTTCGGTAAAGTCACGTAGGTAAAAATAAATAATATTAGAAATAAAATAATAAATTACGTTTCGGAGGCAACACAAGTCTCCGTCATCAGGTGGGACCGTCACAGCTAAAATTTACTGTACGTAGATACCAGGTAGCCAAGGCCAGGTATCCCATACAATTCATGTTGAGACTTACAACCGGGCAGGTAATAGGGACAATATACAACCGAGCTCAGGTGAGAGAGACGCAGACCAATGCTGGCAAAGAGACGTAGCCGATTCTAAGCACCCGTAAAGGCCTCGTAAATGTTTTCATTCGTGATGAACGCACATTAACCTGCGATGACACACGTGAAGCAGACACGTCGTGGGTATTAACGAAGAGAATGGAGGAGGGTGAAGCGTGTTCAGCAGAAGCATAGAACCCCTTTGCGTGCGCGCGTGTGTTTCAGTGTTTATTGGCCTTCCCGTGGTGTGTAAACATCGCCACTGGGGAGACAAAGGCGGTCGGGCGTGGTGCTGGCCACCCACCCCCTCGTGCACAGCTCCGGCCTTCATAGGTGCTCACTAACAGCACTTGCCCCTACAGTCTGTTGACGCTACACGGGGGATTTTGTCTTTGTTGTCCATCCACCCCGCACCTCCGTTTAGCTACGTACGGTGCGAAAGAAGTTCAGCACACCACGTTGTGGATACACAAGGGGGGGGGGGTAATGCGACGTGGAGGATGGGAGGAAGGGATGATGTGGACACACGGGGTCCAAGCAGGTGGCATTTTCTTGCTGTGGTTGTCCTACCTGATAAAGACTGCTTGTGTTGCGATCGAAACGTCGTGATTTGTTTTATTTTATTTCTCCCTACGTGCCTTTACCGAAAGAACCAAAGAGTATTGGCGTAGCCGTCAACCCGTGATATTTGTTATATTTTTATTTTACTTTTATTAATTTTAATTTTATTTTTTTACCTACGTGACTTTACCGAAAAAACCCAAGAATACGGTTCAACCCCTTATTCTTGTGCAGGGAATTCGAGTTTGCAGATCCATACGGCGATACAGCCGTTTCGATATAGACGAAAAAAATGTGTTTGTGTTTCTCTCTTGCGACGGGGCTTTGTATGATAAACGTTGAGATTAATAAGGCGCACGGGGTGACCGATACGGTGTGAATTGATCTGTAATAAGGTAGGGGGCTGATAGCAAGGGGCTGACACAGGGTCTGCGTGAGTAAGGGTGACGGCAGCCGGAGAAATGGGAACGCGTCTGGATGGAATCCGCGAGGTAGCGGTGGGGAGGCCTTGATCCAGCAGCGGATAGACCCTGGCTGACGATATTGATGACGATTGTGTAACCGGACGCGGGGGTATGTGGCAATGCGTGACACACACTCACACAAACCTCGTTTAACAATCTCGTAGGTCTTGTAAGTTATCGAATTGAGAGAGAAAAAAAGCGTAACTTTAGTTACTACGTTGACCAAGCGCTACGTAGCGGCACCGGCTTTTTATTTCTAATCGCTCGATCAACCCACCTCGCCACCACGGGCTCCCGCCGACGAGACGAGAGAGGCACCTTGAACCCGAACGACGACAACAACAACAACACACGCCACCAACAACGGGCAGACCGTCGACAATTAACTTTGATTTACTTTTTATAATTTACTAATTAAAATAAAATGCGGCCCACCCGGCATGGAGCGAGGCCTCCACTAGGCGAGCTCCGTGGCGGGACGCGCGCTTTTATAGAGTCAGCGCGAGGTGGGCGTGGTCACTGAGACGCCGGTTCGCCTCGCCATTGGTCAGGATTCGTGACGTTGCGGAGTTGTTATTTTATTATATGCCACGCATCAATTATGAAGTTCGAGATTTGAAGCTATCGTGACTGCAAGGATTCATACTCCTAGGTTCTTTCGGTAAAGTCACGTAGGTAAAATAATGAAAAAAAAAATTTAGAATTAAAATGATAGAAATAAAACAAATACAAATAATAATAAAAATAAAATATTTATATTATTTCGATTATTTTTTTACATACGTGACTTTACCGAAAAAACCTAAGAGTAATTATGAAGTGTTGATGAAGCTGGTTGTGATTACTGGCGAAACGTCGTACTTAGATTGTAAATGTTGTGGCTTGGCTCTCCAACACACACCGGTGATGCTGTACTTCTGACGAATTGGCCACGTTCTGTTTACGTGACAACCCTTACTAGTTGGCTGTGTCGGGTGGTGGCGGGTTTTAGCGACACATACTCTTTCGTTCTTTCGGCAAAGTCACCAGAGTATGGATTCCTGCAGTCACGAAAGCTTCAAATCTTTAACGACACATTTATATATTACTCTTGCCACAATAACGTGGAATTTCCACCACTGGCTTAAGACGTTGGCAAGAAACCCACTTTGACATATTTTGCAGGAGGCTGCAGAGAAACTATGCCACTCCCTGGCTGTATCTGTAGACCAGCGAGTGGTCTTCCCTCTCAGCGTTGACAAACTTGCTCCCGTCATACAAATATGGATTTTCCACTGATGCCTTTGAGGTCACCAGCGGGGTTGTCCACGAACAAGCATCCCATGGGTCAATTGAAAAGGGAGACACTTAAATTTGTACACAACATCAGTATATTATAAAAGAAAACATCGTAAGCAAGACATCATTACTCTTCACCATCGGTCATTATCCCCTACAGCGACGTGCCCTGCCTTGCCCATACTCGCGTTCATCAGCAGTTGAAACTATGCCAAATAGTTGAAAGGTAAAAATTTGGAAAGGTACAGCCCTGTAATTTATTGTCTTTTTTTCTACTTATCCAGGAGATCTACACCGAGCCGTATGACTCTTTTTGCAGGAGGGTCCCCCTGCAGCTACATAGTTTTTTTTATTCTAATATGTTTTCAACCAATTGCGATATAGTGTGGGAAGAAACCGGGCCACCCAGAGAAAACCCACGTGCGCAAGCGAGGTGGAAACGCTCAGTGCCCGTACAGATGGAAACCGATGGCGATTGATCCACTCGCTGTACCGCCATCTCCTGGTGATCCAGGGGTACGGCAGCCTCCTGGACGCCCACGGGAGGGGGAGCTTCACAGCAACATCTGTGCGGTGGTCCACCAACCCTCCACGGTGCTGAATTACAGGCAGGCCGAGTGCAGCAGCGTAGCCACCACCATGTCACTGGCTACACAGCAACGTAGCCACCACCATGTCACTGGCTACACAGCAGCGTAGCCACCACTATGTCACTGGCTACACAGCAGCGTAGCCACCACAATGTCACTGGCTACACAGCAACGTAGCCACCACTATGTCACTGGCTACACAGCAGCGTAGCCACCACAATGTCACTGGCTACACAGCAACGTAGCCACCACCATGTCACTGGCTACACAGCAGCGTAGCCACCACCATGTAACTGGCTACACAGCAGCGTAGCCACCACAATGTCACTGGCTACACAGCAACGTAGCCACCACCATGTCACTGGCTACACAGCAGCGTAGCCACCACTATGTCACTGGCTACACAGCAGCGTAGCCACCACCATGTCACTGGCTACACAGCAACGTAGCCACCACCATGTCACTGGCTACACAGCAACGTAGCCACCACCATGTCACTGGCTACACAGCAGCGTAGCCACCACCATGTCACTGGCTACACAGCAACGTAGCCACCACCATGTAACTGGCTACACAGCAGCGTAGCCACCACAATGTCACTGGCTACACAGCAACGTAGCCACCACCATGTCACTGGCTACACAGCAACGTAGCCACCACCATGTAACTGGCTACACAGCAGCGTAGCCACCACAATGTCACTGGCTACACAGCAACGTAGCCACCACCATGTCACTGGCTACACAGCAGCGTAGCCACCACTATGTCACTGGCTACACAGCAGCGTAGCCACCACCATGTCACTGGCTACGCAGCAACGTAGCCACCACCATGTCACTGGCTACACAGCAGCGTAGCCACCACCATGTCACTGGCTACACAGCAGCGTAGCCACCACCATGTCACTGGCTACACAGCAACGTAGCCACCACTATGTCACTGGCTACACAGCAGCGTAGCCACCACTATGTAACTGGCTACACAGCAGCGTAGCCACCACCATGTCACTGGCTACACAGCAGCGTAGCCACCACCATGTCACTGGCTACACAGCAACGTAGCCACCACTATGTCACTGGCTACACAGCAGCGTAGCCACCACCATGTCACTGGCTACACAGCATCGTAGCCACCACCATGTCACTGGCTACACAGCAGCGTAGCCACCACCATGTCACTGGCTACACAGCATCGTAGCCACCACTATGTCACTGGCTACACAGCAACGTAGCCAGTTAACATTGTTTTTATAGCTTTATTTTGGTGATTTTGAAAACATTTCGGTTTAGCCATGTTTCTAGATCTGAAGTTTTCGTGACTGCAATGATTCATACTACTTTGGTTTTTCCAGTAAAGTCACGTAGGTAAAAAATAAAATAAATGAAAACAACTAAATAAAATCATGACGTTTCGAAGGCAACACAATGGAGGCTTGTGTTGCCTTCGAAACGACGCGAATTTAGTTGTTTTCATTAATTTTATGTTTTACCTACGTGACTTTACCGAAAAAAACAAAGAGTATTGGCCATGTTTGTTTGTTGTAGTACAGAGTTAACCTGATAACTTTAATCTAAATTGTCTTACGATTGTTATTGTTTGACTTGCATCCCACTGGGATTTTTGCACACAGCGTTGAAATGCGGTGTTTTTTCCTGGATTTCTCTGTTTGCGAGTAGTCTCTTTAAGATGTTTCTTGTTCATGTTTTTGTTTTGTTGCGGTTGCACCCGAGTCAAGAGCCGCATGGCTCACAGGGTCAAACCTAATGAATGAAACTGAAACCACCGACGAGCTGCCCGGCGCACGCAACTGCTGGCGTTAGGGGGGCACCGCTAGGAAGGAGCGGCACTTGGCCTACACTTCCACCACTGCCCAGACGTCTTTAAAAGAGGAGGAAGAACCCGACCTGCTGGTGGACTCACTCTGGAATACCCATTTATACTGCTGGGTGGACACAGGTGATTGGTGGTGGTGGGGGTTAGGAATCGTGCCCATGTTTCTACTGCCGCGCCGGGAGGTCGTATAGAACCAGCCACCTCTGCATTGCAAGTCAGCATGTTGAACATTACACACACGGGCGATAATCTCGAGACAGTATATTATATTAGCAAATCATCTTCTTGGTTCTTTCGGTAAAGTCACGTAGAAGGGAAGTAATAAAATTATAAAAAAAATAAAACATAATAAAATGAAATAATAAAATAAGAAAAAAAAGTATTTATTTTTTTACTTCCCTTCTACGTGACTTTACCGAAAGAACCAAGAAGATGAATCCCTGCAGTCACGAAAGCTTTAAATCGAAATATTAACAAATCATCACGAGATGGGAAAAACCTCTGAAATGGCAATATACTTATTTGAGTGTGGCGTGGCATTAGAGATGATAACGCGTTAGGAGTGGGGGGGCTGTGTGTGGGAGGTCCCGTGATACCCTCGCCATGGTGGTCCAGTCCAAGTCCCAGGGATAAACGGGGGTCGGCTCCTCTTCTGCTCCATCTCGTCGTCTCCACCCCCCTCCTCCAACCCTCTCAACTTGGTTTCGCCGGCTGAGTCGCTAGGATCATCTGTGGAAGCTCCGCAACGGTGGTTGAACGCTAAACCACCACCACCACTACCAGTCCATCATCCCCATCCTATTCCCCATCCAATCCTGCCCGACCACCTCGATTACCTCCTATTCCTTCAGCCCCTACCCCTGCCCCCCCACCAAAAAGAGATCAACATCTCTCCATCAACATCACCATCACTGGCATCAGCATCGGCAAACGCGTCCAGTCCTGCCATGGTGGTAGGAGGCGGAGGTGAGACAGAGCGGTTGACACAGAGACAGATGTCAGATGTGCGGGATGATGCGCGTGCGTGATGCTGTGCATGCGTGCGTGTACGACGCTGTGTGTGTGTGTGTGATACTCTGTGTCCATGTGTGATGCTGCGTATGTGCGTGGTATTGCGTGTATGTATATCTTTGTCTTTGCATGGATGTGTGCATGCATGCGATTCGAAATGTGTGTACGCGTGCTGGTGTGTGTGGTTGATGATGTGAGTGCATGCGTGTCATAAAGAGCTGTCGGCTAACCGGCACTTGCCCCAACAGTCTGTGAAATACTACAGGGGGATCTTTATCTTTTGTATGCATGATGTATGTGTGTGTGCGACGCTGTGTGATGATACTGTGTATGTGTGTAATTGTGTGCGTGTATCGTGGTGTGTAATTGTGTGTGAGTGTAGCGGTTAGCGCTACGAACCCGGCTACCCGAGTTCGATTCCCGCTCACGGCCAACACCAGTGACGATTATCTGAACCAGTCCTGGGCATCCCCTAGGTCGACTCAGCCTCAAATGAGTACCTGTTGCTGTGTGTAAACATTGCCACTGGGGAGACAAAGGCGGCCGGGCGTGGTTGCAAGCTACCCACCCCCTTGTTTGGTTGGTGGCTATACGCGTCCGTTATCCAGCACCGTGGAGGCGAGGGTGGTGAATCACACACACACACGGTTTAGAAACTCCATTTCCCGTTGGGCGTCGAGGTGCAATAGAGAATGCGAGACAACATCTGTGGACTAATACCATCTGTTACATCTGCGTGGGATGGCGTGTCGCACTCTACTCCCCTCCGTGCACTCTCCCACCTCCCCCCCCCGCTCTCCCATCTCGCTCTCCTCCCATCCACTCTCTCCTACCTCTTCCACTCTCATCTCACTCGACAACGCCAGTCAGCCGCCGCCCAGCCACCCGTGATATCGCCTCAACTACCCCCTGTTGATGGAGACTGCAAATCTTCGTCCATGTCCCTTTGCCTAGAACCGAGCGCCTCTATAAAATAAACACACCAACTGTCCCCTGTACAAGCATCTTGACATGTGGTTGCTTCTAGACGCTCTATGCATCCACACTGCATGATGCCGTATGTATGATCTCTATGCGTGTGTGTGCGGCGTAGTGGTTTAGCCCACTGCAAACGAGACCACCTGAGTTCGATCATCGGCCGCGGCTAACATGATGGGTCAGTGATATCTGGACCAGTCGCGGGCCTCCCTTCGGTCGACTCAGCCTTAAATGAGTAGCTGGTGCGGCGTGTCAAATCATCAGCACTGGGAGACAAAGGCGGCCTGGCGGTGTGCTGACCACTCCACCTCATTGCACCGTGCCAACTTCAGCCGGTGTCTGTAGAAAGTGCACGACCCGGTTGTATCGCGTATTTTCACCATGGTGTCCGACGTTTCGCTCCACGTGCTTTGACCTTCTTCAGAAACTGCCTGGTAAGCAATAGGGGTGGCGGGCGGAATGGGTGAAGGAAGGGGCCATGGAACTTGGGGGTTGAATCTTGGGGTCAGGTTGGCACGGTGCGCGATGGGGCACGGCACGAGAGAGTGGCATCTTCCTTAATCCGCAGCGTCGGCAGCGTCAATTATCGGTGTCAATTAGCCAATCAATTAGCGTTGTAGCTTAATATACCAGTTCCCTCCTGATTACGGATCGCGCCAGACTTGACACGACGCTTGTGTGGGTGTGTTCTGTGCGCACGCGTGTTTGTGTTTGTGTGTGCGTGGCGGGGGAGCGGCGGCGTAGTGGTTAGCACACTGCGCTCTCAACCCGGCGACCCGAGGATAGATTTCAGCTCACAGCGTCGAGACTCTGAACCGCTCGGAGGTCGACTCAGCCTGCATCCTGGGTCGACTTAGCTGGACGCCGCCAAGCCCCTCGTGTGCCGTGCCCGCCTTAATAGGTGCTCGCTAACAGGACTTGCTCCAAGTCCTGTGACGGTGAACCTATGTCTTTATACACGTGCGTATTTGTATTTACGTTCGCGTCATCTGTATATGCAGCGTGTGTGTTGTGCGTTAGTGGGGATCGGTAGTGTAGCGGCTAGCGTGCTGCGTTACGAACCAGGCGGCCCGAGTTCGATTGCCGCTCACGGCCAACACCGGTGACGATTATCTGAAGTGGTACTGGGCCTCCCCGAGGTTGACTCAGCCTCAAATGAGTACCTGGTGCGATGTGTAAACATCGCCACTGGGGAGACAAAGGCGGTTAGGCGTGGTGTTGTGGCCACCCTCGTGTGCCGTGCCGGCCTTTATAAGTGCTCGCTAACAGCACTTGCCCCTACAGTCTGTTAAGGCTACACGGGGGATCTTTGTCTTTTTGTGCATTAGTTGCAACGTGCGTTTCATGGAATATAAATATTTATAACAATAGTGGCAGCCCTTTATCTATCCACTGTTGGATGGAGGCCTCCCAACGCCGTCAGTAGTGGGGTTAGGGGGGGGGAGGCGAGGGTTGTTTGACCATACGTCACCACGCTGGTCATTGCGGGTTGGTTAAGGATAAGCGTGGTGGTAGGGAGCGGACGATGGATGGACAGTGTCATGTATATCACTCGCCACTGATGTCACCCGCATTATGCTCCTTTATCGTAGCGCCGTACTCAAATCTATACATATACACACAGTATATACACACACACACACACGAGTGTATCCTGCATACGGAACCTATATAATACGTGCATTGTCACAGGCTCACTCTGCATGTCCTATTCAGTCGTGATATCAACAATGCCATCGTTACCCAGAAAAGCCTCACCGACTCCCAATTGGGATCTGTGGCCAATTCCATGAATTCAAGGTTTTGGTTTCGTTCGAGAGGAAACCGGAGAACCCGGGGTTAAAAAGATATTGAACAAGAAAACAACCCTGCAAGCTTTTTTTGCACGGATAGATGCAATAATCTATTGCTGTAGAGCCATCTGCAAGACACCTTGCAGCCCGAGACGAGAACACGCGGTATTGCCAGACGGTCTCCCGTCAAAAAACTCGCCAGGCCCAAGCGCAGTACACATGGAACGTTGGGCCAACGTTAGCTTGTGGTCGGAATCGTCGGATCAACGTTGACGCAAACATTGGTCGGACGTTCCATAATTACTGGGAGCCCGTTTTAGCTTCCGAGATGATACGAGATCGGGCACATTTGGGGTGTTTCGGTTGTCCAGGGATAGAAAATCTCCTTTCGGGGGAAGGGGGGGGGGTTGACGCGAGATGTGACCTTGATCTGAGCAAATGAATGAAAACTAATTCAAACAAGTGGCTACAATTGTGTGGCTGCACATTGGCTGAGCTACACTGCGCTACGGACCCGGCGACCTGACCTCGAGTCCGCGGCACGACTAACATCAGTGGCTCGTGAGAGTTAAACCGCTGCTGGGTGCTCCCCCCCCCCGCTCCCCTCTATGCACAAACCCGCACTACCCAGCGTGGTGAAGTATGGCCAAACGATCCTATGGTCTGGAAAGTAGATGGGCAAACACGTCTTGTATTTATATGTGCACAGAAGTGAAGTCTTCCTCTGGTTGCTCTCAGCCCAAAATCAGAATCGCTGGGTTTACAGTGCAGTGCGCTAACCACTGCGCCACAGCTCCAGTTCAAACTACTTAGGTGTTTCTGGCTAAAGTTCGTGGCACGTGACATCTGAACCACGTCCCCCTCTCCTTCTCCACCACCCCTCACCAGTGCGGTGAAGTAAGATCAAACACAACCCCCGTGGCCCACACGGCGTGCAGGAGGCAGTCATCCAGCAGTGGAATAACAAAGGGATGAACATTAGGTCTATGATACAGTGTTAATGGGCCCCTGCTGTCCCGTGTTACGCGATGACAACGCGCACAAATCAATGGCTCCAGCGATATTGATCGTGGGTGCGCGTCGACAATTACATAAAGCACCTCTGGGTCTAACATCCTCAGTCTGTTGGTCTCTGCTAATCCCCGCGAAGGATACTTCAGATTCACGATCTGTTAATCCACATCCACCGTCCACCTTCATCTTCGGGAAACTGCGGCGGTAGCGGTGACCCCAGGTCACTCTTGCAAACGAGACTCATTCCTGGTCTCCTGGATTCCCACCTGGTTAAACCGCACAAACTTGACCTTGAATTTTTGCCAGATGAAACCTGCAGACTGTGATTCGATTGTCCAACTTCTGCCGAAAATCAAACGGTCACAACGTTGAACCTCGCGGGATGGTGATGTCAGAGAGCTACCGAGTGTGCAATGGTTCGTTCGCCAGAGGTCACCCGTTCTAATCGATCTCCCGGCACGGCAATTTAAACAATGAAGCACGTTTATTATACCGCCCCACCCCCTCGCCTGCTCTCTCTCTCTCTCTACCCAGCAGTATACGTGAGTACATCACAGTTAGGTCGCGCGTCGTGGGTTAAAGTGTGGGTACTCCCACCCCCCCCCAGCTACCACCACCACTTCCAAGATGTGTAGCCAGCAGGGAAAATGGGCCCAAAATAACCTCGAGTGAAACGCCAGAGGTGGTGTGAGTAGGGCATTGCAAGGCTGAGCCTTTACCTCGTGCGTTCTGAACAACCACGGCGCGTCTGTTTATAACGAGCTCCCCCGTGGTGTTGAGGAAGTGAAACTCTAATCATGGATTTACTCTCCTGAGGATTCGGCGAATCGTGGCGATTCTGGGCCGCGAATTGATTCAACTCTGATCTAAGTGTGTTTTTTTACCGTTTCGTAATTTGTCCCGTTTTTTTTTTATCTTCCTCGTTTGTACAGATTTGTTTTCTCCGTTATTCTAAATGTAACGTTATCATATAATTTGCGTACGATGTGCACACGCGTGCTTGTATGCAATGTGGCACGCATATACTTTTGTATATCGTCATTCATTAAATTTCTGAGAAGCACACTTTCGACGCATGTATCGTGAACGCGATCACTGCATCCGTGTTTTCTCCCACATGTAAACACTCATTGATTGGCCGATAAGAGGGAGACAACGGTAGCCCAGTTTCGCCGTTATTCGGACTCGTCGGTGCAGTATGGTTACCAATTCTCACTGCTGCCAAGTCTCCATCCGGGCCACTGATCAGTGGAGACTTCAGCACCTTGGACAGCGACTTAAGACTCACGCGGACAAGTCTAACAAATCAAAGGCCTCTTTCCACGACGATTCGCCGTTATGATTACTTGAATTCACAGCCTCTCACGTCTTCGTTGGCGACCTTAAGCCAGTGGCGGAAATTGCACAATCCCATGACGGGGGCAGGTATATCCATTCGACAACCACTGCTGACTTTTCACAAAGTGGTTGCTCATTTGAGCGATGCCGTGGAGGGATGATGATGATGATGGTAGTGGTTATGATCGTGGTGATTATTAAATGTACAACCTTCCGATTGTAAGTCGAGCTCTCCATTTATGCTCTAGTGGGTGGGAGGTCGCTCATTCTCCTCTGTTGTCCCCAGTGTCTGAAACTCCCCCTCCCCTAACAAACATCCGTGCTGTGGACTGCCCCTGTTCAAGGCATTGCCCAAGAGTTTCTTAATTTTCTCTGCCGATGTCCGGCTGCATCCCTGTCTCTTAGAAACAATTATGTTGAGCGGAAGGGTGGCAACGCGTGTGCCTCATAGCAAGAAGGGCTTGGGTTCGGTTCCCGACTCTGGGGCGTCTTTCTGTGTGGAGATTGTTATGTTCTTCCCCTGTCCCTCCGGGTTCTCGCGATTTTCTCCCGTAGCCAACAGATACGTACACAACGTAACTGGCGTCGATCAAACGTCCCAATGCAGGACCCTCCAGACAAATAGGCTTCAGATTCACGCTGGCTCTCCTGGGTAAATAAATAATCATCATCAGTTTCGCTACGTTCACTGTTTTCCGAAGGGCGTCTTGAGACACGGATGTATTCGGACGCCGATATATGAAGCCACGCGGTTTTGCGGGTCCCCTATAAACGCCACTGTATGGGTGTCCACGTGACTCCACGCGCGAGGCACCGAGGGCTCTCCACTGGAGATATTTTCCAGGTCTCACCTGTACAACCACTCCCCTCCCCATCCTCCCCAAGGTCATTCACGTGTGCCTGGTCTCACCGTCACCCTGGAAACACGGGCGCACCAATTACTGTTACTGGCTGCCCCGTGCTGCTGCCCTGGATCTGGGGGAGGATGGGGGAGGGAGTGATGAAGCGTACCACTGCAAATCCGGCGACGTGCGGGCCGGAGTTGGTGGATCAGGCTGTGATGACTCCCAATAAACGTCTGTACGCATGTGAATTGTAGCCACTTTAACGTATAAATTGCTGTTTGCAAACAAGCAAATTGGGGTGGGGTCGATGATTAAGGGGTGTCGAGTTTGATGATTTTATCTTCTCTCCGGGCTCGCCACAAACGCCACGTGTTGCTTCTACTGTACCAGCACCAGGAGTTTGGTGGCGTGTGCGAGTGTCTTCACACGTGAAGCAGCTCAGCTGAGCCAATCGCGAGTGGGTTGGTCTGTAGTTAGCCACGGGTTTGGTGTTGCGTGTGATGGTGTGTTATGTGCTGGTGTGTCATGGGCTGGTCTGTCATGGCATGGCTTGTCACGAGCTGGCGTTTCATGGGCTGGTGTGCCGTATGATAGGGTAAAAAATGAAATTAAAATTAATAAAAAATAAAACAATAAAATCACGACGTTTCGGAGGCAACCCAAGTCTCACCTGATGACGGAGACTTGGATTGCCTCCGAAACGTCGTGATATTATTGTTTTATTTTTATTAATTTTAATTTCATTTTTTACCTACGTGACTTTACCGAAAGAGCTAAGAGTATGAATCCTTGCAGTCACGAAAGCTTCAAATCTAGAAGCATGATAGGGTGTTGGTGTACCATGGGTGTGGACCACAACGGGTGTGGACTACGATGTCATGGGATGAGATTGGTGTGGCATGGGCTGCTATGCAATGGGCCCCGTGTGCAGTTGGATTGGGCCGGTGTGCCGTTGCTTACTGTGTGGTGGGACCACGCACTGCTGCTAGCTGGGACGCTCCGGGCTGGGATGCTGCTGTCGCAAGGGCCGCTGTGAGACGGGCTGGCACGGGGCCTCTTTATCACCCCATCAGACTGTACCACTGAGAAATCGGATGGATGTGACTCATGAATATTTGAACGTAGGGACGAACCAAGACAAATCTTGACTGCAGGGGCGGGGGTGCAGAAAGCGAGGCACGCGGGGTGGGTGGGACGCCGAGGCGAGGAATTGAGTCTCACCCCCGTGATTGAATAGAGCAGTCCAATATGAGAATTTAAAATAGTTTTTATTATTATTACACGCTTTTTATTAACTCACTCTGTTGTTGTTGTCGTTGTTGTATCCTCAAATCTTGTAACTCAATTTTAACCCACTTCCCAATGTGGTATCGACTGCAAACTTGGTATACTTATGTCATACTGATGACAATACTATGTTCTATCATAAAACATTTAAAATAAAAAAAATTTAACATTATTTTTCGTGTTATGTTTCGGCTTGGGTCTAATTGTCCACGCTCAACTAACGTTGGCTGTAAATCACCACGGTCCCTTACGTTACGGCAAGCTTCGGGGCCACTTCCTGGAGTCGTGGAGTTCTGCCATTACTAGTACATTTCATTAAAGCGTGTTTAATTTTTTTTTTCAAAATATTACTTATTTAGCTGGAGAGGAGGAGGCTGGGGCAGACGGAGCGGAGGGAGGAGGAGAGGAGAGTGGGGGGGGTTGTGGGCAGTAAGCGGGGTGGGGGGGGTGTGGTTTAGGGGAGGGGCGGGAGGGGTTTCCAGCCGGCGGCGTTCCGCCTTGCCAAGGTAGTTGTTATGCTCGCAGCGTGCGCGTTTACGTACGCGCGCTCGCGCGCACACGCACGCACTTACGCACGCTCGCTCGCTCGCTCGCTTGGACCTTGCGGTGACATCATCGTGCCAGGAGGGATAGAGAAGATGGAGGAGTGGGAAGCCGGGAGCAGAGGAAAGGTGTAACAGACAAGACAGCCGGACAGACAAGACAAGACGCGCATGCGGGCGGACGGGCGTGCGTGCGAGGAAGATGGAAACAGCCTCGGCAGAAATTAAAGATTAAGGGGACATTTGGGCGAAGCTTGCGTTGTGCTGCTACGCCTCCCATCCTGCCCGCCGCTCTGGACGCAGGGAAGATCGCCACTCCCGGAAACTGGTCCAAGAGCCCCCGGGCTAGCCGGCACATTTGAGATTAAGGACACACGCCCGCCCATAGAGAGAGAGAGACAGACAGACACACAGAGAGACAACACGCACGGAGGCACAGCTGCTGAGCTTAACGTGGGCGGGACGCTTGGGTGTGCAGCGCGGTTAAACCCTCGTCATCATGAAGAGGCTCATTTGCAAGAAGATCTGCTCCTGTGAGTTGCACGGCGACACGCGCATGTACACATCAGTTTCGTGCTTGTAGCGATTGTACATTTTTTAGAATTTCTTTACGTTGAATGTTGTTTCTTGACGACGCGGAGAGAACGGAGATTTGCAATCGGTCGCAACGGCGTGGGCCAAACTTAGGTGGTGATTTTCAGTGCGGGCTAAGGGGTCCCCCCCCCCCATTAATTTGACGGCAGGTGTGGCACAGACGTGACGGCCGCAGCGGGGGAGCTGTGGCAATGGACCACATCTGGTGTGAGGAATTACAGGGGGGGTGGGGGCAGGGTGGGGGGAACCCAAAATTAATTATACATTTTGCATTTAAATACAATGGCAAAGCCACGTGAAAAATGGATGCAGCTGCCCAAATCGTGGCCATGCGTCAACTCGCCGTACATAGTTAAATTAACTCAACACTGTGGTTAACGAAACGTGAAAGGAATGGCTTTTATTTAACAAGTAATTTATCGAAAACTGGCTCACAAAGATCGTAGTGGGCCGGGAGCAGACAGGGCGATAATGTTGTCTGCCCGCCACTTTATTCTTAAAGTTGAAAATTATTGAGTATTTTTTCATCCTGTCGTCAATCAACTGCTGGATGAATGACGACCCATGCTGGGCCTGTCGGGGGGATTGTATGACCATACTTCACCACGCTGGTCAGTGCGGGCTCGTGAAGGGGGTGACCAGGACCGGTTCAGATACTACTCGCCACTGACGTTGGTCATGGCCGGGAGGTTTACAGGACGGTCCATGAACCACCGTGTCCCATGACCACAACACGTTTTTATGTACAGTACATAATATACTTTAAAATTGTCTTGGGTTATCAGAATATTCCTTCCGCATGCTATTAAGGCTACCAACAGTAGGGCTGGGCCAAATTAACTTGAGCCAAGTTCACCCACAGACCAAATCACGATGGGACGCACTTGATCCTGTGAAGTTAAGCAGGCCTGAGACGGGTTCGTACGAGGGTGGGTGACCAACGGGGCCAGGTGTTGTGTCGGCTTAGGCTGCGAGGAGGCTGGAAGACGTCAGTTGCCCCCTCGTATGCCTGGTGGATTCTCTCCGGGTCCTCTAGTCTCCTCTCAAAACAGAACCAAACTCTCATTCGTTACATTCATTAGCAACACATCCCAATGCAGCAGAACCCTCCTGAAAAAAGAAACAGTCACTGAGAGTCGGTGAGCATTGCCTAGGAAAACGACATTTCATACGATGGGGATATTTTTTGCGTGCGGTAATTATTGTGGTGGACCTAAGACATTCAACCGTGTTACCTTGTGTAACAACACCATTGTGGTGGCGACCTAGGTGGGATTTGAACCCAGAATGTTCAGCCGAAGTTGTTGAACCCAACCTCGGTGTCCCGAAATGGCCATTATGAGCCTTCCTGTTGCCACTTAGCCATCTTTAATGGGTTTGTGGGCCCCCAGCGGAGGAGGTCGGCTGCTGAAACCAGGGTTGGTTTTTAATGGCAGAGTAATCGACGATGTAATGGTTAGCGCACTGGACTTGCAATAGAGAAATCGCCAGTTTCACTGGATTTCCCGGCGCGGCAGTTGGGATGACGGTGCAAGTTTCTTGAATCCCCTCTGCCACCTTCTGTACATCTGGCAGCATAATAAATAAAGTACACTATGGTTAGTCAAATGGGAAGGTAGGATATAGTGGGGTAAAACGTGGGTACTCGCAGATTATATCCAACACCGCTGCCTGGTTTGGAAGAGTAGGCCAAAATAACCTCCAGAGGGCCTCTCTAGGAGGGCCTTCCATCAGCAGTGTCGTGAACAAACCTTGCCAGAGGAATGTGGAATTTACACTGAGGCCTGTAATCAACAAATGAGAACCACCCCCAGGCTAGTTTGACTATTAAAAAAACAAGAGATTGCTTGAAAATGTGACAAAAATTTAACATTCTCTCCATAGAACAGCACTATGCACACACACACATATACAGTGAGTCTACTGCATGTCGCTGTGGATTGATGATGTCAGCAGGGCCTGTGAGCAGCACGCGGCCTGGGGAGGCATTAGCGTGGGGGGGTTGGGTGGGGAAGGCTTGGTGTGGGGTGGGGGTGAGATGGGGGGGTGGGGGGAGCTGTGATGGGTGAGCGGTACTCATGGAGTGGGCCCACGGCCAGCTGACGAGTCCCTGCCGCCTGTGACCACGTGGTGACACAATCCCGACGTTGTCGCATCCTCCTCAGCGAGCTGTGGTCTGCCACGAGGTTGTACACTGCTCACTGCAACTGGCCGTGCTAAACCAAGCTTATGGCTCCAAGTACCCCCTCCCTCCCTCCCGTATCCTGTCACCCACCCACCCAGTCCAGTGCTGTGCTCCCCGATACATTTACTAGCACCGTGGACAGCGCCGTGGACGGCGTTATACGTGGCCACGTGTGTGCAGGGTTGCCATCCATCACCACTTTCATGTTTTGTACGTACGTACGTTGAACTGCTTTCGCACCGTACGTAGCCAACCGTACTAATCGGAGTGCCGTTTGTTGCTGACCGCTTGTGGTCCTTCGGCCTTCGGGCCACTGTGTTCTGCGACCATGGAAAGAGCAAATCGGAATTGGGGGAGGTAAATTGCCGACATGGAGTGGCACTCAGAGAGGTCGTCGACCAGGGAGAAGACCTAAAGCCAGACGGCGGACTCCGCTGCGAGATCTATCCGGGAGGAAATGACGCGATGGGCGAGGCGCGTGGCGGCGTGGGCTGCGGTGACCTATTGACCTTGACCTTTGCGCGGCCGTGGCCTCTCTCTCCCCCCGGCCAGACAAGGCACACGAGGAGGATGAGCCGGTGGAGGGAAAGGGAGCGCCGGGAGGCAAGGCCGGCCGCCGGGGCCCTGGGCAGGGAGGGGCAGGCCGCAGGCAGGGCCCCTGGTCAGCAAAGGCGGCCACAGGTACGGCGCACGCGGCACCGGCGTGACCCGGATGAGACGTACGCATGCACACAGGTGTAGCTACACAGGCACGCAAAGATCTCCCGTATAACTTTTTGGTTTTTTCGGTAAAGTCACGTATAAAGAGAAAATAATACATTAAATATTATTTTCTCTTTATACGTGACTTTACCGAAAGAACCAAAGAGTAATTCCTGCAGTCACGAAAGCTCCAAATTAAGTATATCTCCCGTATTGCCTTAACAGACTGTTGGGGAAAGTGCTGTTAGCCCGACCGCCTTCGTCTCCCCAGAGGCGATGTTGACACACCGCACCAGGTACTCATTTGAGGCTGAGTCGACCTAAGGGAGGCCCAGGACCGGTTCAAATATTTGTCACTGGTATTGGTGGCCATGAGCGGGAATGGAACTTGGGTTGCCTGGTTCGTGTCTCTGTTTGTGTCTCACCTGCATCCATCTCCGTGTCTCTCCATGGCGTCCCCGTGTCTCGGGCCCAGGGCGGGAGGGTGCCGGAGCGGTGGATGAGGAAGACTTCACGAAGGCGTTTGAGGACGTCCCCTCCGTGCAGGTGAGAGCACGACGGACGTCTGAGAACAAACTAAACTATTAACATTTTTTTTTTTTTACAGGGAAAGTACCCGTGAGCTATGTAGCTCTTTTTTAAGAAGCGACCTAGCCACGAATGATAGCTCTCAACGAAGTAGCTTGTCGCGTGGAGAACAAATACTCTGGGCGCACGTTCATTCTAAATGTGGAGAGGAACCGGAGAAAAATCCACGCGACCACGGGGAGAGACGTGCAATCTCTAAATATACAGCAGCAGGCGTCAGGGTCGGGATTGAGCCCACGATCTCCTGCATACCAGGCGAGGGAGTTAACATCTCCTAGCCATCACAAGCTGGCAAGCCAGTCCATCGAGGGAGCCCCCGCCCTTGTTAGAAGACTCTCCGTGCACAGAAATGCATTGTGCAGTGGCGGTGGCTCAGAGGGTCAGAGTGCGAAGCCGGCACGGCCGAGACCCTGGGTTCGAATCCGGGTGCTAGCTACTGCTGCCCGTGGTTAAACATGCTTCTCACGTGCAGTGAGTCGATGGTCTCGGCCCGGTCACCGAGGACTGTACGAACAACTCATCATAATGAACATGATTTATTTCTCAGTTATGGATGCATTCCAGCTCTTGGAATTAAACGCTTTGGTTCTTTTTCTCAACAATCCGTCCTCCTCCTCTCCCTTAGAGATTTTCCCGACATCCATCTCATCATCCTCATCGCCGCCCTTCCGCGTCCCTGCGCCACGTAGCCGCTCAAATCGTCCCCGTGTCCCCACGCGCCACCAGAAGACGCAAAGCACCGCTGTCCAAATTTGCTGAATATGAATATTACCCGCAAATTACTCGATTATACATCGCAATCATCGCCCTCCCCCCCCCGCCCCCCCCCTCACTGGCCGACTAATGCCCCAGGTCACACGCCCAGATCAATGGTGTGCTGTCGATATCGAGCGTGCGTGCGTGTCTGTAATTTCATAGAGCGCCTCGGGGTCCCACATTCCCACAGTCTGTAGGTCTCTGCTCAGTGCCCAATGGTGGCTATTTCAGATTCTCAATCTGGGAATCCACACCGTCGAAAGTCGGACGAACACGACATTCCGCGGTCGTACGGGCGCGCTGTTTGGCACGGTGTCCGACGTTTCGCTCCGTGTTCCGGGAGCTTCTGCAGGAACTGAAGCTCGAGTGGTGATGTATTGCAGCGTTTAAACAAAAACGAACTCGAGCCTTGCGCCTCCCCGCAGATCTATTCCAACCGCGACCTCGAGGACGCCATGAGCAAGATCAGAGACATCCTGTCGGACGACAAGCACGACTGGGAGCAGCGCGTGGCCGCCGTGAGTGACCGAGCCACACGCGGCACCTTCACAGCAGTTCCACGGGACTAGTGGTGTAGCTACGGAGTGCGCAAGGCTCCCCCATGGGCCGGAGGGGCCCAGGCACCGGGCTGTGAAGGGCGGTGGGTGGGGTCGGAGGTGGAGGCAGAATTGGGACAGTGGTGGGCCTCATTTCATTCATTGCACCAGGGCACATGACAATTGATCCCGAGCCTTCCCTAGGTCCACTCAGCCTTAACTGAATACCTGGTGCGGTGTGCACACATCGCCACTGGGGATACAACGGCGGGAGGGTTCGGTTCCGGCCACACCACCTACGTGCGCGCCGCGCCGTCCATTTTAAAAGGTGCCCCGCTAACAGCGCTCTGGCCCCAACAGCATCCCGTTGAAGGCTACACGGGGGGGGGGAACTTCGTCTCTGATCTTTCCTCATCTGCGCCGGGCCCCTGCAGGTGAGGGAGGTCCGCTCGCTGCTCGTGGCCGGAGCCATCAAGCACGAGGGCTTCCTGCAGCAGCTGCGGCTCATGGACCCGGCGCTCAAGCTGAGCGTGCGTGACCTCCGCTCGCAGGTCGTGCGCGAGACCTGCATCACGCTCGCGTGAGTCGCCACGGCACTCTCGTCGTCCTCGTCGTCAATGACGTCATCGGCCTTATTATCACAATAATGATGATGAGGCGCTCATTAGCACGGTTGGCTAAGTACGGCACGGCAGCGTGCGTACGTGCATCGTCGTCGTCAATGTCGCCTTGGTTGTCCTCGCCGCCATCGTCGTCATTGGCGTCATCGTCGCTCTCATCATCAACATTGTTGTTGTTGTCAGCATCATCAACATTGTTGTTGTTGTCAGCATCGTCAACATTGTCGTTGTTGTTGTCAGCATCATCAACATTGTTGTTGTTGTTGTCAGCATCGTCAACATTGTTGTTGTTGTTGTCAGCATCGTCAACATTGTTGTTGTTGTTGTCAGCATCGTCAACATTGTCGTTGTTGTTGTCAGCATCGTCAACATTGTTGTTGTTGTTGTTGTCAGCATCGTCAACATTGTCGTTGTTGTTGTCAGCATCGTCAACATTGTTGTCGTTGTTGTCAGCATCATCAACATTGTTGTTGTTGTTGTTTTAAGCATCGTCAACATTGTCGTTGTTGTTGTCAGCATCGTCAACATTGTCGTTGTTGTTGTCAGCATCGTCAACATTGTCGTTGTGCGAGATGCCGTCATCAATATCATCATCATCACTGTCATCATCATTGGCATCATCAGCATCATCATCCACAACAAAATCAACATCACCATCACCAGTTACAATGATCACCCTCCACACCACCATCATCAATATTGCAATCACCAACGCTAACGTGGGCACGTTGGTCACTGCCATTGTGTATGTGTGTATGTGTGTAGTGACTACGCATGCATGCATGTGTAGTGGTAGTTCAGGGAGTGGTAGTTCAGTGGTTAGTGCACTCCGCTACGAACCCGGAGACCCAAGTTCGATTCCCACTCACGTCCAACACCGGTGAAAATTATCTGAACCGGTCCTGAGCCTCCCCTAGGTCGACTCAGCCCCAAATGAGTACTTGGTGCGATGTGTAAACATCGCCACTGGGGAGACAAAGGCGGCCGGGCGGGGTGCTGGCCACCTACCCCCTCGCACGCCATGCCGGCCTTTATAGGTGCTCTCTAACAGCACTTGCCCCGACGGTCCCTTGAAGGCTACGCGGGGGATCTTTGTTTTGTGCACGTGTGCGGGGCGACGCAGGTACCTGTCGGCGTTGCTGCGGAACAAGTTTGAGTTCACGGCGGAGGCGGTGCTGACCGGGCTGTTTGCGCTCGTGCCGAACAGCGCCAAGGTCATGGCCACGTCCGGGCTCGTGGCGATCCGGCTCATCCTCAAGGTACAAAAGGCAAAGATGCCCCCGGAGAGAGCCTTCAAAAGGCCGTAGCAGCAAGCGCCGTGAGCGAGCAGCACCTACGAAGGCCGGCACGGCACACGAGCTGGTGTGGTGACCAGCACCGTGCCCGGCCGCCCTTGTCTCCCGAGTCTACAGACCGTTGCCAGCTACTTATTTGAGGCGAAGTCGACCTAGGGGAGGCCCTGGACCGGTTCACACACACACACACAAGTATTTTACAACAAAGACAAATATCCCCCATGTAGCCTCAACAAACTGTTGGCGTAAAGTGCTGTTAGCGAGGTGGCCACGAGGCGGTGGATAGCGCTACCTCCTCGCACCCGTGGGGTTTTCTCCATCATCTAAACCACGGTTGTTCTTCACTCGTTTTGAGAGCTCGCCGATAGGACATCATCGGTGTGTGAAGAGGGCCGCCGCACGTCAGGAGCCGCACTAAAGGCCACCAGGGGCCGCCAGTGGCCCCATGGTGGCCTTGCAATGAAGAACACTGATCCAACGACTCATTCATTGCCCGATAACGCCTTGATATATAGAGGATCGCAGAGCTTGGGCAATCGTTGGTGGCGCCGGGCTCCTCACCGCCGCATTGCTGCTGCTGCTGCCTTCCCGCTCGCGTGTGTGGCTTCTCCTCACGCCGCCTATGAGTCGTCCTCTCTCTTTGAGAGCGAGCGAGCGAGCGAGCACCGTGCTTCGGTTGTGGTAGCACGGAGAGAGAAGATGCAAACTCCAACTATACAAGCGTAAGGGTCGGGATCGAACACATGACCTCCTGTATACCAGGCGAGGTAGTTGATATCTCACTACCGTGGCTGCGGGCAGAAATCGTTGTTGCTATTGCACCGACCGCAGTGTCTGTGTGTGTCTGTGTGTGCTTGTGTGTGGGCGCACAGAACACACACGCTCCGCGTCTCACCCCCATTGTCTGCTCCAACGCCGCCTCCAAGGCCGTGTCGGTGCGCAGGTGAGAACAGCAGACGACAGGCGAAGTGGACTCGGAAACAAACAACAACCACGAGGCCGGTTGATCTCAAGCCAGATTTGAGCTTTCAGATGAAGTTCACTCATTTGTTCCGTGCATTTTGACCTCCTGGATTGTTCTTCTGACTTCCTGGAGCGTAGCCTCAGTAAATTTGACGTAGCTTCAAACGAAACGTTGTGACGCTCATCGCCAAAGTTAGGAGGATTGCGTAGAGTGGTGGAGGATTCATAATGGACGCTAATTTGGTCGGATCAATACGCGGCCAATTATGAATCGTAACATTGGCTGAGAAAACCTTTGTGTTAAATTGGCCGGACTGTTTCGTTATCACTTTCTAACCTGATCCATATTCGAGGTATTTTGGGGTTAGACCGCGTAAATATAAATGTGTCGTTAAACCCGCCACCACTCGGCACAGCCAATTAGTGACAAGGTTTGTCACGTAAATAAAGCATGCCAAATTCGCATTGGAGAGTAAACCCACTACAACATTTACAATTCGAGTACTGTGACGTTTCGCCGGTAATCACAACCAGCACCATCAGCCAGAGTCGTGGAGAAAAGCTCCTCCTGTTTAATTTATATTTACACGATCTATCCCAAAAAACTCTGTTATGGATAATATTGGTCGCGAAAGCCTACGTGTTAAACTGACTTTTTCTAACCTTGTAATGATCTCAAGTACCTGTATTTCCTTTGCGCCGCATGGGAGACGCGTTAGAACGAACAAACCACGACGACCATGATGATGATTAGCCATGAGTGGCTAGGTTGAACGCTTGCCGTGTCGTGCGCCTTCTCAGACGCAGTTTCGAGTTCCTGGACCTCATGTTCCAGGAGTGGCAGACGGCTGCGCTGGAGAGGTGAGCGGGGCGGGGCAGGGGGGAACGGCGGTCCGTCACTGTTGGTATGGGGGTCGGGACAGCATCGGCGTTGACGCTGAACGAATGCGGTCATCCGCTAAGCCCTCTGCAACCGCGCCCGCCGCTCTCGAACCACGTGGACGGCATCGTGACGCCGCTGCTCACGGGCCTCAGATGTCCACCATGAGGCAACTGCTCGCTCAACGACCTCCGCTCGAACGCGTCTAGAATTTGTGAATGCGACAAGCAGGGCCAAAATGCAGTTGTTCGGGAACTGTCGATGGTATTTTTGCATAATGCAGGCAGGCCGAGTGCCCTTTTTAAATCCTTAATATTAAGTTCACTTGCTTGCGCGCTTACGACCGTGCACATCTTTCGGTCGTTTTTTAACCCACTTCCCGTGATCCAATCGAGCTGACATTTTGCACACAGACTCGTTGTGCGTGACAATTTATTTTGGTGAAAAATTTTCCCAAAATTTTCCACTTTTTAGGAAAAGAAATGTTTCATATTTTATTTAAAATACCAATGTGATAAAAATGAAACTCTTACTCAAGAAAAACAGAAATGAATAATAAAATAAAACCGATGCCACGCATATAAAGGATTTATAGTGAAAAACTTTGTTTTTACGGGTTAATTTTTCGACATGTCTTCCTGCGTGTCCGTTGAAACTTGTCTTTTTTCCCGACCTGCGTGGATGTCTCTGTCGCGACGATGGGTGTTCTCGCCATTTGCAAATACGATGGGCTCACCCACCTGTCTGCCTGTCTCTCCGCCTGTCCGCAGACACGTGGGCCTGCTGGTGGACACGGTGCGCAAGGGGATCACGGACGCGGACTCGGACGCGAGACTCGAGGCGCGGAAGTGAGTGGGAGCGCGGGGCCCTGAATCGGATCCCGGGTCGGGCTCCGGGTCATGAAGAACCCTAAAGGGCCCAAATTGACGTAACAATAACAACAACTCACCAGGGTGATACACGATTACGATCGTGCCATTTTTATTCTTGATCCGTTTTTCGGGTTGTTGTTATTATCATGACACTCATTTTACCCAGGAAAGCCTCACTGAATCTCAAGCCTCTTTTTCTCAGGAGGATCCTGCAAAGTTTTCGAAGGAGGGGGATGATGTTGCTGCTCTATGTGGGATCCCCAGTGAGTAATAATTACACTGGTCAACAAAAAAAAAAAAATTCTGGCCTGGACTTTTGCAGCTGTTCTAGACTAATTTCAGGGTGCTGATTCCAAATCTGATCTCAGATTTGCTCTATCACATCTCAATGTTATGCTAGCGGCATACCCCATTTTCATTTATTTTACCCGAAATTAACTCTGTCACTTATGATTGCAAGTTGTTGCGAGTCAGTGACTGCTTTAGTGTTAAAATATGGCGCTGTATTTATAGGATTGTGTGTTTATAATATAATTTTACGTAGATATCCACATTTATTTAATATTTTTCTTCTGCAGTTTTTTTATTGAAATTGCAATATTTGATATCTCAAAAATCTGATGTGATAGACAAAAACTGATGCCAGATTTGGAATCAGCACCCCAAAATTACCTTAAAACCGTTGGAATACCTTATGCCAGAAAAGGTGTGTTGACCAGTGTTATCAGTGTAATTTTTCAGCATTGGGATGTTTTGGCCATCAGCGGTTCCACTGCATGGGTTTTCGTTTTGTGAGCAATGGGAGGACACCGGAGAACCCGGAGAGAACCACGCAGACCAGGGGGGAGAGAGAGAGAGAGCACACAGACTCCACACGGCGAGGCAGCCGAGTCGGGGATCGAACCCGGGCCCCTTGCCGTACGTATGTTGAACTTCTCTCGGAACGTACACGCTAATCGGAAAGTGCGGGGGTGAGGAACAACGGACTACCGTTGCACACGACAACGGACTACCGTTGCACATAACAACGGACTACCGTTGCACACAACAACGGACTACCGTTGCACACAACAACGGACTACCGTTGCACACAACAACGGACTACCGTTGCACACAACAACGGACTACCGTTGCACACAACAACGGACTACCGTTGCACACAACAACGGACTACCGTTGCACACAACAACGGACTACCGTTGCACACAACAACGGACTACCGTTGCACACAACAACGGACTACCGTTGCACACAACAACGGACTACCGTTGCACACAACAACGGACTACCGTTGCACACAACAACGGACTACCGTTGCACACAACAACGGACTACCGTTGCACACAACAACGGACTACCGTTGCACACAACAACGGACTACCGCACACACAACAACGGACTACCGTTACACACAACAACGGACTACCGTTGCACACACGGCAACGAGCAGCGGCCGTGCCGCGACGGCTCCCGGTGTTACCGCTGCGCCGCCCAATCCAAACCACGGGCATCACAGCCCCCCCCCCTAACGCGCGTGCGCCCCCCGCACCGGCTCCCAGGGCCTACTGGGGGCTCCACAACCACGCCCCCGGCGCGGCCAAGGCCATGCTGACGTCGCTGGAGCCGTCGTACCAGCGCGCCGTGACGGCGCAGCGCGGGGGCGCCCACCCCAACGGCTCGGGCCTCCTGCAGCCGCACTCGGACCGATCGTCGAGCAGCTCCCAGGAGAGCCTCAAGTAAGGGGGGGGGGGGCTGGGGGGCAGGGGGAGCGGGGGGAAAGGGGGGGGCAGGGAGGGGCAGGGGGGCAGTTGGGCGGGGGGCACCCCCGCAGGGCTGGCCGCCGCCGTGCCACGGTGGCCACCGCACGGCCCGCGATCACGGTGGCCACCGCACGGCCCGCGATCTCGGTGCCCGCACGGATGACGTGCTGGTGTACGATGGTCGGCAAACATTTCGAGGAGGAAGGAGAGGAAGAAGAAGGAGAGAGAGATTTTTGTTTTGTTTTTGACCAAAATAGTCCGAGAGCCCCGTCGCACGCAGGAGCCGCTCGTACGCCACGAACACAGGCGCAGCGGGTAATACAGCGGATGACAAACACACATGCTGACTTCAACAAAACAGGCGGTGGAACAAACTGCGTCTTTTTCGTTTCCCCCCCCCCTTGAGTTATTCTCTAACAATACAGTTTTGACTGTTGTACATTCTGTCGTCACCAAGTCATTCCGCGGTGACCCATTCCCTGCCGTATCGAATCAATTTACGTTCAATTGCGTTTAATATTTAAGTGACAAAGGAAGAAACCAATCGGCCGCTCGCAAGGGAGAAGCCGAAGAGCCACATGCATCTTGGGAAGCGCAGGCTGTGGACCCCTGTACGAGTACTCCACCATAGAGCTCTAATAGCGTGCCACGTACTCGCACCGCGACCCCACAATACCGAGATAGTGGCGCACCGACCGTTCTGTCGGCTCCTGGTGGAGCCGGGTACCGTGGAGGACCTCGCCACGGCTACAGGCCGGGCCACATCTTCATCATTGTCATCATCACGAGTCATGGTCTATCCACTGCTGGGCATTTCATCATCACGTGCGCGATGCAACTGTGGTGGCAGGACACGAGAAGAAGAACGCCATGACATTACAAAACCGTATCGCAACAACTGCTGCCGTTCGCCACTGAGCTGGCGGCGACGCCACCACGGCGCTTGTGCCAGGCTAGGTGCACTTTGGGGCCTACTTGAAGTGTCAAAGGCTCGCTGGCAGGAGGTCACGGGACAGGCCCAGGTGTTACGGGTTGACTGACTGACACGACTGGCAGATGCACCAGCTGTGGTTCCCACTGTGCCAACGAACACATCACTAACACGGCGACACCAGAAAAATGTCACACGAACACCATAGAACACTAACACAGGTGAGCAGTGCACTCGCCTGTGCTCACCTCTGCACCCCCCCACCCGCCCCCACCCCACCCCATCCATCAACCTCCTGTCCCATCCCCGCTCCGAACACAGCCGCCACCTGGGGAAGAGAGGACTGCCCCACAACGTACACAAGGCGACGACGACCAAAGGTGAGCGCCAGTCAGAGGTCGCAAATGGGTTTTGATTCCTTACCCGTACCCGTACCAGGCCGCACCAGGTTCGCAAATGGGTACCCGTACCTGTACCTGGCCGGGTACCCGTTCCCTACCCGTACCCGTACCCTACCCGAAATGAGTGACAAACGTCTACTCACCAGTGACTCACGGCCTACCCGTACCCGGCCGCACCAGGGTAACGCAAACGGGTACCCGTACCTGGCCGGGTACGGGTAGCTGGGTATCGGGTAGGGTACGGGTATCGGGTACCCGGTTGTGACCTCTGGCGCCAGTCAGGTTGTGTCGTCGCGAGCGAGTGACCTACGAGGTGGCCGGCTGGCTCGGGGGTCAGGGCGTTGAGATCCTGGGCGTGAAGCCAGGTTTCGGCCACCGCAGCTGCCTGTAGTGAAACCGGGTTGGTTCTTGCGTGCGGTGAGTCAGAATCAGAATCTTTATTTGTGACTGGAGGAATCCGATGAGCTATGAAGCTCTTTTTCACAGATGGTCCAGGAGGAGCACGGGGTCAGAACGTTACAACAACAAACAATACAAAAACGCGGTAGGAGTGCAAAGTATAGGAAAGGTAAACAAATCACTAAAACAATACAAATTAAATGATTTTTTTTATTTTACGAGGTAAAGCCCACTAAGTTATTAGCTTCTTTTTGCAGAATCGATCTGGCGACAAATGATAGCTCAACGAAGTGGCTTATCAAGTGGAAATTAAAACATCGCCGCATTACATTTTACGAAATATTTAATGGTAACTGCTTCGGTGGGGGGGTGCAAAAACACACGTAACAACAACAACAAACAACACATCCGACTTTGCGTTAAATTTGGTGCCCGACTAAACGTGGCGTTGCTGAGTCCAACTCGAAGCTGATCTCTCTCCTCTCTCTCTCTGCCAGTGCCAGCCGGCGCCCGCAAGCCCCCGCCCTGCGCGCCCGGCGCGATGCAGCGCTCCCGCAGCGACGTGGACGTGGGGGCGGCGCACAGCGCCAAGGCGCGCATGGCGGCCGGCTCGGGGGGCGCCTCGGGCGTGGGGTCGGGGGTCGCGTTGGGCCGAGAGCGACCCCCGACAGCACCGGCCCGGCACCACGTGACGAGCAGCGGATACGGTGAGCGGTCGCCCTGCAGTGATGACGACGATAACGACGATGACAATGATGACGATGACGACGATGATGACGACGATAACGACGATGACGATGACGACGATGACGACGAAGACGATAATGACGACGATCATGATGATGATGACGACGATGACGAATATGATGACGACGACGACGATGATAATGATGACAACGATGATAATGACGACGATCATGATGATGACGACGATGATGACGATAATGACAATGATGACAACGATGATAACGACAAAGACGATAATGACGACGACGACGATGAGGATGACGATGATGACGACGACTATGAAGACGATCACCGTCATTCGTTTTCGTTGTTAATCCGCAGTTGCATTTTGGGTTAGGCCACGAAATGATCTGACCAAACTTATGTCGTGTAACCCTCCACCACCCGACGCTGCCCAATGTATGTACTGTATATGTACGTTGAACTTCTTTTGCACCGTACATAGCCAACCGTGATCATCGGAGGTATGGGAGAAGGACAACAAACTAAACAAAAAAATCAGTTCTAAAGAAATGAGTTTTCAATCTAGATGATTTAAAAGTGCAAAGCTCCGGTGGCTTCCTAATACCGTAAGGAAGAGCGCGTTCCAGACGGCTGCAGATGCGCCTCTGAAATCGCGCGATGCGGTGACCATCTTTGTTAAATTGTCACGCGGTGTACAATCGTTTACCGAAGTGGCAACTATGATCATCGCAGCTCGCTCGATGGTTAGGTTGAAGGAAAATTCTCAGGGCCAAGTTTAGCGATTGGACTCGCGACGTTTCTCTTGAAACTACACAAAGCATCAGCCGGTGATGGTTCACGTAAGTCCCATCAAAGCGGAGATGTTTTGCGTTTTCGAAACTGCTAACCGATGCGACAACTTACGCGCTAAGTTGGGGTCGTTGTCCTTGTATCGTCGTCATCAGCAGCAACGTCATCATCGTCACTGGCGGTAAAGGAAGCAACACCATCAAACACTACCATCACTACCACCTCAACCACCACCATCACTACCACCTCAACCACCACCATCACTACCACCTCCACCACCACCACTACCACATCCACCATCACTACCACCTCCACCACCATCACTACCACATCCACCACCACCATCACTACGACCTCCACCATCACTACTACCACCATCACAACCACCTCCACCACCATCACAACCACCACCATCACCGTCACCACCACCATCATCATCACCATCACCACCACCATCACCACCACCATCACCATCACCGCCACCACCACATTACCACTATCACGACCACCTCCACCACCACTACCACCTCCACCACCATCACTACCACCACCATCACCACCACCATCACCATCACTACCACCACCACCACCATCACTACCACCACCACCACTACCACCTCCACCACCATCACTACCACCACCACCACTACCACCTCCACCACCATCACTACCACCTCCATCACCATCACCACCACCATCACTACCACCATCACCACCACCACCACCATCACGTCACCATCACCGCCGTGTTCCCCAGGCATCCTGCACAAGCCGGGAGGCGTGGGCTCCCTGGGCTCTCCCGGCGAACGGCACGGACGCCCAGCGGCGAAATCCGTCTCCCAGAACCAGCGTGGGCCCCACACCACAGCCTGCACTCGCACCAGCACGCCAGTGGCCACACACACACGGACACAAGGTCACAGGACAACAGACACACACCCAGGCTACTAGACAGACACACGTACAGACAGATTGAGACGGACAGGACGGTTGGCTATGTACTGTGCGAAAGAAGTTCAACATACACATACAGACAGGCAGAGACAGAGGACAGCAGACAGCAGACACACACACACACCCAGGCTAATAGACAGACACAAAATATCCCCCAGTATAGCCTCAACAGACCGTCGGGGCAAGTGCTGTTAGCGAGTAGCACCTATGAAGGCCAGCACGGCACACGAGGGGGTGGGTGGCCAGCACCACGCCCGGCCGCCTTTGTCTCCCCAGTGCCGATGTTTACACAATCGGCATTTCGCATCCCCCCCTCCCCCCCATTCAGGCAGCCGCTCCAGCTCCCCGGGCCGGTTCCTGGCGGGGATCGGAACGAGGGTGTCGCGTGGGCCCCGGCCCCCGATCCCTGCGCCGGCCTGCGCCCTCCCCGCGCCGCCGCTCCTGTCCCAGGCCCCCCAAGCGGGGGCAGGGGGCCCCTCGGGGCAGCGGGGCAGCCTGATCCCACGCAGCCTCGGGGGCAGCCGAGACTCTAGCCCGGCCAGGCTCGGGCCCTCCGGTACGGGGGCGCCGCGCGGAATCAGCCGGAGGGGTCGGGGAAGGGTTCAAATGCAACGCCCCGGTAGTTGTTGACGTGGCGTGTAAAGGCGACCGAATCCCACTCCCCCCCCCCCGACGCTGCGTGGGCGGCGTGAGTGAGTCATTGAGAGTAGTTGGGTAGAAAAAACGAAAGAGGGCAATAGGAACGGTTGGACGAACGGCGGGGGAAGTGAAAAGTGTGCTGGCGTCGTTCGGGAAAAATGGAAGGAACCGGAAATGAGAGGAAGACCCAACAGAGATTAGCTTGACGACGACATCATAAGAGATTGGTGCGAGAAAGATTTGGCCACTACTTGAGTATATTGGCAGAGGAAAGTGGAAACAAATGGCCAAATGTGCAGTGGACACCTACAGGCTATTTGTCCTTGGATCGTGATGATGATAAGATACAAAAAATATGAACTGTTTATTCAATTTAAAGCTTTCATGACAGCAGGGATTCATCTTCTTGGTTCTTTCGGTAAAGTCACGTAGAAGGGAAATAATAAAATATTAAAAATAAAACACAATAAAAGAAACGTACGTTATTATATAATTGTATTATGTTTTATTTTTATTATTTTATTATTTCCCTTCTACGTGACTTTACCGAAAGAACCAAGAAGATGGTATGAACACAAATGAGTGTTTAGCCTTGACTCGAGCAAAGGCCAGAGTCTCAGCCGCACCGGAGTACGAGAGGAAGATCATTCCAGACAGCAGGAGTGGCAAGCAGCAGATCTCACGAGAAGGAGCAACCTCCTCGCAAGGAGCGAAGGTCGATGAATGTGGGTGGCTTTGTGAGGATGCCTCTCTGGCCGCTGGAGCGCCATGGGGCAAGACCTTGCCTAATCTAAAAACAACGGGCGCTGCAATCTTAGAGAGAGCAAAAGAAAGTCGGGTAGCGTGGTGGTCAGGCAGGGCCAATACCTGGGGTCAGTTGCATAAATAATGCCCGTAACTCTGAATCAATCTTTCCCTTGAGGGGTCTTTATGCAACTGGCCACTGGAGTCCAAAATCTCGGTCGGAACCGTCGAGTTCCTGGAAACTAACGCAGGGGCCCGAACACGGGACGACTTGCGCGATTCTAGAAATATCGTGAGTGGCGAGGCGTGTAAAGGGGTTCAGACACAAAAGCGTCGTAAAGTTAGGAGAAAACTTAAGGGGTGCTCGTACATCGATTGTCGAAGTAGAAAAAAGAGTCAACTGATAAGAAATAACATAATCAACGACAACATTCATATTAGTAACACTGATGATAATATTAATGACATTAATAACGAATGTAATAAACACGAACACAAGTGGACCTCCTTCAGACATAGTCTGACTGTAACAACATCACGTCGGCCATGTTGCACGGGTTACTTCAAGGGGGCCATTTTGCATGGGGTTGTGGTTCCTGGCAGCTGATTGGCCGGTTCGATGGGGGTGATGATGCAGTCCCTAGCGACGGCTGCCACGCCCACAGTGTTGCGACCGCACTAAGGCTTACATATTTCCTTATAATTATTTTACGTTTTCTCTTAAAGCTTCTTTGGATCTTTCCAGTATTTTCTGTGCTTAGGCCCTAGACCTGAGCCACCCAACTGCGGTTAAACCAGGTTCTCTAGTGTAGCGATTTGACGGTCTCTGCGTGCGTCTGTGCTTGCGTGAATTCACGTGTGCAAGTCTGTGTGTTGTGCATTTGAGTATGTTTGTCAATGTGTGTGCGATGTGAACTGGTCATTTGCCTCCTGTAGGTCGACTCAGCCTTATACAAGTACTTTGTGCGGTGTTCGAACATCAGCACTGGGGAGAAAAGACGGTCGGGCGTGCCGCTGGCCACCCCCTCGTGCGCTGTGCCGACCTGAATAGCTGCTCGCTAACAACACTTGCCCCAACAATCTATCAGGTTATAGACAATACTGATAGCGGTAGTGTGTTTTCCAGAGCTTCACGGTTAGAATCCAGCGGCTGCCCTGGTTATTACTGCGGGTGTGTAATAACCATGGTAACGCATACGCGTCGTCTGCTGGGAGTTAAAGATCCCCCCGATGTCATTGGCTAGTGGGGCCATCGTGTGCCGGCGTCAGGGGTGCAAAATTTGACAAATCAAAAAATTCATACCGCAAAGGACTAAAGTGGGATCATGCGCATGCACGCAGCAGCAGCAGCAATCGTTGCCCCCAACTTGCAGACCGATGCCCCCCAGGTGACTCCTTGCAAATGAGCCTCATCCTGGTCTCTGTGACGTCTCACCTGGTTCAACTAAAGAACTCGGAATCTCTGTGGGTGATTCTTTGTAAGTGTCCATTCTCGCCCCCCCCCCACACCCCGTCCCGGCAGTTCGGGAGAGCCGCATCCCGCGCGTGAGCCTGAGCCAGGGCTGCAGCCGCGACACGAGCAGGGAGAGCAGCCGCGACCCCAGCCCCGTGCGAGCATTCGCGGCGCTCTGTGAGTGAGAGCACTCGCTCGCTCACTCACTTACTTTCTCATTCACTCTCTCGTTCACTCTCGCTCAATCACTTGCTCACTTGCTCAAGCTTCAAATCTAGAACTTGCTCATTTACTCGCTCATTCTCTCGCTCAATCATTTGATCACTCGCTCACTCGATCGTTCACTTTCTCACTCACCAGCTCATTCTCTCACTCACTCTCTCGCTCTCTCTCGCTCACTCTCGCTCAATCACTCGCTCATTCACTCGCTCATTCTCTCGCTCAATCATTTGATCACTCGCTCACTCGATCGTTCACTTTCTCACTCACCAGCTCATTCTCTCACTCACTCTCTCGCTCACTCAATCACTCATTCTCTCACTCGCTCTCTCGCTCACTCAATCACTCTCTCACTCACCCGCTTATTCTCTCACTCACTCTCTCGTTCATTCTCTCTCACTCGCTCGCTCTCTCGCTCACTCTCTCACCCACCCGCTCATTCTCTCGCTCACTCGATCACTCGCTTACTCACACGACTGTGTATACACTGATCGAGGCGCGAACACACAGATACACATACACCCGGCCGTCCCATTGGGCCGGTATATGACAGAGCGCCTTACCGCCACTTCTCAGAACACCAGACGCACGCGCGCGGCCCCATTCAGAACGGTTCCTACTCCTAAATCCAGTCTGGTTAAACCCAGGATGATGGATCGTAGGCAGGCTGGCCTGAATGCTTCGAGCCGGCAAAGGTATTGCTGCAGTAAAGGGGCCCACGGTTTACGAATGTAGAGAAGAGAGGATCAAAAAACGACCCGGAGCATCGTGTGGAACGATAGGCCAGGTGGCTTCCAATACAGCCACTGGCGGAGCCAGTGGGGGGTGGGGGGTGGGGTGGCACGTGCCCCCCCAAATGATCCGATCGAAATCCCTAATTTCGATGAGATCATTGGGGTTTATTAGTAATAAAACGTCATTTTGCGACCCCCACTGCCACTGTGTAGCATATTATTATGTACCAGGGACTCTATGAGATGATAGGACAATAGTCTGAGTCCATAATTGGCAATAAGTAACGGCAAAGCAGTTATAAGTGACTCACAGAATTGTGCGCAGTTGCGTATACAGTCCACGACTTCCCTGAAGGCATTCACCTTCAGCGAGCGCGATGCCGATCACACAGCGCGGTTCGAATTCGACCCTCGATCGATGGCTGCGCCATCGCCGCACACGCGTCGATTAAAAAGCACAGGACAAATCCTTACTTACTAACATCTCCTCTATCATTTTTCATTGCTGGAGGGGTTTCCCCCGCTACCTGAAAATCCTGGCTCCGCCATTGAATACAGCACCGGGGTTTCCTCCGGTCACACCGCGGCTTCGTCCCGCACCCCGTGCCCTGACTGCCGTTCATCAAATTCCTGCCTCGCCTAAAGCGATGTTTTGATCCACCACCTTTGCGTCCACTTGCGCATGTGTGTGCGCATGGGGAGCGGTAGAGTAGTGGTTAGCGCGCTGCCCTATGAACCTGGCGACCCGAGTTCGATTCCCGCTCACGGCCAACACCGGTGACGATTATCCTGAACCGGTCTTGGGCCTCCCCCTAGGTCGACTCAGCCTCAAATGAGTACCTGGTGCGTTGTGTAAATATCGCTACTAGGGAGACAAAGGAGGCCGGGCGTGGTGTTGGCCACCCACCCCCTCGTGTGCTGTGCCGGCCTTCATAGGTGCTCGCTTACAGCACTTGCCCCAACAGTCTGTTTCAGGCTATACAGGGGATATCTTCATCTTTGTTGCGTGTGCGCGTGTGTGCGTGTGTGCGTGTGTGCGCTTGTGCGCTTGTGTGCGTGTGTGTGTGCGCGTGTGTGCGTGTGCAGCCCGCGGGAGCCGCATCCCCCGAGTGAGCCTGAGCCAGGGCTGCAGCCGCGACACGAGCAGGGAGAGCAGCCGCGACCCCAGCCCCGTGCGAGCATTCACGGCGCTCTGTGAGTGAGAGCACTCGCTCGCGTAGAGATATCAAGACAAAGATACCCCGTGTAGCCTTGTCAGGATGTTGGGACAAGTGCGGTGTGGCGAGCACCACGCCCGGCGGCCTTTGTCTCCCCGCCGGTGATGCGTACACACCGCACCACGAGGTACTCATTTAAGGTTGAGGCAACCTAGGCGAGACCCAGCACCGGATCAGATGTTCGTCACTGATCTTGTCCGTGAGCGGGAATCAACATCCGAGCCTGCGGGTTCATAGTGCAGTGCGGTAACCACTGCACTACCACTTTCTCCCTTAGATTGACACATATACACACACAGATTCACATACACGGACATTGTCGTATGTACAGCTATCTCACAGGCCACTCTTGTGAAATGAGACGCCATCCTGGTCTCTTGAGTTATAAAATGAAACAATTTTTATTTTACCACGTAAGGCCCACTGAGCTATATTGTTTTTTTTTATAAGCGCCTGGCCACCACAAATGATAGCTCAAAGAAATGGCTTATCCCGTGGAAATGAAGAGCAGTCAAATACTCCAAACGCATGTGGTGGGAGGAGCGAGAGAGACGCAAACTCCAAATATACAGCAGCAGGCATCAGAGTCGGGATCGAACCCACGACCTCCTCCATACCAGGCGAGGTAGTTAACATCTTCTAGCCACCGTGATGAAGAATGAGAGAGAGACACGCAAACTCCAATTATACAGCAGGCATCAGGGTCGGGATCGAACCCACGACCTCCTGCATACCAGGAGAGGTAGTTAACATCTCCTAGCCACCGTGGCACTCACCTGGTGACACAAACATAAGATGGAACTGTGTTCCCCCTCCCCTCTCCCCCCCCCCCCTCCAGCCACGCGACAGCAGTCCCGCTCCACCAGCGCCCTCACCAACAGCTTTGTGCCTTCAGGTGGGCGAAGGGGTCGACGGGACGACGCGCGGGGCAGTGCGGGCTGTGTCCGTGTCCGTGCGTGCCACCCCGGCTAGACAGACCGATAGGGCGGCGAGCGCTGGCCCCGGCTGGCTGGCCGTCAATTCGGAAGGCGCTAAGCGACCGTTGTAAACCCGCAGTAGCATTGACACTCAAGGCAAGGGGATTCGAAATGCACGTTTAATTTGATTATTTAACACGCCACCATCCTTGTGCGAACATTCATTGGTGCTCGTTAACAGCACTTGCCCCAATAGCCCATTAAAGGCTACACGGGCGATTTTTGCCTTTGTGTGTGTGTGTGCTGGGTGCATGTAGACCCCTACTCGCTGATGCAGAGCCGGGGAATCTCGTCGTCCGTGAACGCGATGCGATTCCTCGACCCGGGGTCCGACGTGGAGGCGGCCGTGGCGGATGCGCTGGTGCCGCATGGGGACACGGGGGGGGGGGGGGGGGGACACGGGGGGGGGACACGGGGGGGGGACACGGGGGGGGGACACGGGGGGGGGACACGGGGGGGGGCACACGGGGGGGGGCACACGGGGGGGGGCACAATGTGGATACAAGGGGAGGGGGACATACGGGGGGGGACACGGGGGGGGGGGACACAATGGGGGACACACGGGGTGGCACAACGAGGATACAAGAGGGGGGACACGGGGGGCGGGACACGGGGGGGGACACAGAGACATGGAGGTGGGGGTCAAGGGGACACGATATATGGGACATAGGGACACGGGGGTACACACGATGTCACAGGAATTCGTGGGGAGACGTGAAGACGCACAAGGACACAGACATAGAAAGACACAGGGAGACAGGAACAAATGGGGACATGAGACAAACTTGGACAACAACAACGACCGCCGTTTGGCACTCAGTCGCGGTGACGTCACAACAGCACTTGTACCAGGCTAGGTGCACCTTCAGGCCACATGAAGTGTCGAAAACTCGCTGGCAGGAGGTCACGGGACAAACCCAGGTGCCATGGGTTGACTGACTGAGATGACTGGCAGATGCACGAACCGTGCTCCACACTGTGCAAACTTTCTGCGTTTTAGCCAATGCAGATGCACCACTACCACCATCACACACACACGTGTGCATGTACACAAAGACAAAGATCCCCCATATAGCATTAGCAGACTGTTGGGGAAATTCTTGTTAGCAAGCACCGATTAAGGCCGACACAGTACACGAGGGGGTGAGTGGCCAGCACTACGCCCGGCCGCCTTTGTCTCCTCAGTGGAGATGATTTTGCACACCACACCAGGTACTCATTTGAGGCTGAGACGACCTAGGGGAGGCCCAGGACCACTTCAGACAATCGTCACTGGGTGCACACGTACACCACGAGACACACACGCACACACACACGTCTCCCTGTCTCACTTCTTCTCGTGTGTCCCCCCCCCCCCCCCCCGGTCATCTCGCTGTCCCTCTAGACCGGAAGCACCAGAGCCAAGGTGAGGCGGCGAGTCTGGTGAACTACGCTGTGCGGTCATGAGCGTGGGTGATGAGTGATTGCGGTCGGGGTTGGATGGATAACGGGCGGTGATATTTCACGAATCGCCGTGACAGGAACGGTAGAAAATGGGGATGTGATGATCCTGTTTCATAAAGGTAGATGATGATGATGATGACGGTGAAGAATGCCGATTCATTGTAGTTTAAGATAGTGGCAGATGAATGATGCCTGGCATGACGTTTGCTGATACGCATCATACTATTGTAGTTCATACTCTTGGGTCTTTCGGTCATGTCACGTGAATAAAAAATAATAGATCACGACGTTTCGATCGCAACACAAGCAATCGTCTTCAGGTGAGAAGAGAGAGAGAGAGAGAGAAAAAGCTGCTGAGACAAGGTCTTATATAGGCCTGAGATGGGTGCATCAAGGTAGGTTGGTGGAGCTTGCTGTTACTCATGGTGCTGATACTCATGCCGCTGCTGCCAGTGCCGGATTAAGTTAGTGCGCGGCCTGTAGCATTTGTTATAAAGGTGCCCTAAATTTAAAAAACCCATTAATAATAAAACACACATTTTGCATAGTAAAGTAATTGTATTCTTTCATTTGCTATACAGCCAGATAATACGACAAATCGCGAACCTTAAACACCCAGTCGTTCATAAAAGTTGAAGGCGGTATAGTACTATAGTAATAGAGCAAGTGCAGAATCACTGAACCGGAATTGATAGCTTGGAAGCATTTAGCGTGGGGCCCTTGAACGTGCGGGGTCCGTAGCATTGGTAGCTACGTTTGCTAGGAGAATCCGTCACTGGGTGCTGCTGCTGATGAGGATGATGGCAATGCCGCTGCTGATGATGATGATGATGGCAATGCCGCTGCTGATGGTATCTCTTGACCAGTGGTTCTTAACCTTTACTGCAGCCTTGCACCACTTTCCTTCTCCATCGTAATTTTTTCTAAAATGTTAATACATACAAGGGGTTTGATGAAGCAACGTAGTTGTACTTGCGTGCCCGTGCTTAACTTGTCTTTAGATGATTTGCCTCCTAAAGAAATCTGGCCGTGTCTCGTACCTCCAGAAAGGGCATCAGGGGGTGCGTGGATGCACCCCAGGTTAAGAAGAAGAACCACTGCTCTTGACCATTGTTCTACCGCTGACGGTGAAGTCACCTGCGCTGCCAGTGATGACGCTATCTCTGTCCAACCTGCTGCTGCTGCTGATGATGATGATACCGTTCTGCTGCCGATGATGACTGCTCAACCCGAGCTAATCATGCGTTGGCATCTGGATTTGCCTTTGTGCTGTTCGCCTTTTGGTGTCGTTCTTCGGTCTAACACCGGTGGCGAGGCGAGGCCACAAGGGAGACCAATCCGCTTCAAAGACAATGCTTACGCTAATGTCACAGCGTGCTTGTTTGCATGTTTTAGCACAGAGCACTACGTGTGGTTAATGCAGACGCGATGTCTTGCAACGGGTGCCCGTTTTCAGTGGTTCTTCATTGCAAGGCAGAGGTCGCAATCGGGTACCCGATACCTGTACCCTACCCGATACCCGGCCGGGTACCCGTTTGCGACCCTGGTGCAGCCGGGTACGGGTACGGGTAGGCCGTGAGTCACTGGTGAGTCACCGTTTGTCACTCATTTCCCAACGTCTTGTCTCTTCTCACAATTCAAGTTCCTAGAATCAACCCACCCGCGCCTGCAACATTGCTTCATCCCAGAGGTCGCAATCGGGTACCCGTACCCTACTCGATACCCGGCCGGGTACGGGTAACCGGGTATCGGGTAGGGTATGGGTATCGGGTACCCGATTGCGACCCTGGTGCGGCCGGGTACGGGTAGGGTAAGGAATCAAAACCCGTTTTCGACCTTTGTAGCAAGGCCCCGTGGGGCCACTGACGGTCCCTGGTGGCCTTTAGTGCGGCCTCCGACAACTCCACACAACACTCAACTCCACACAACACACAACTCCACACAACACACAACTCCACACAACACACAACTCCACACAACAGACAACTCCACACAACACACAACTCCACACAACACACAACTCCACACAACACACAACTCCACACAACACACAACTCCACACAACAGACAACTCCACACAACAGACAACTCCACACAACTCCACACAACAGACAACTCCACACAACACACAACTCCACACAACAGACAACTCCACACAACACACAACTCCACACAACACACAACCCCACACAACAGACAACTCCACACAACACACAACTCCACACAACTCCACACAACACACAACTCCACAACACACAACTCCACACAACAGACAACTCCACACAACACACAACTCCACACAACTCCACACAACACACAACTACACACAACCCACAACTCCACACAACACACAACTCCACACAACACACAACTCCACACAACACACAACTCCACACAACAGACAACTCCACACAACACACAACTCCACACAACAGACAACTTCACACAACAGGCAACTCCTGTGAAAGACACCCCCAATGTGCTGCTGTCAAACCCCCCAATGGTGTAAAATGCCCTCCTCGCACCGATGATGTCTTCTCGGCGTAGATGCACCCCGCCCCCCACTGAAAATGAACCAAACAGGACCCTGCGGGGTGGGCTGGTAGGAACGAACAATTGAATGGCTATAATAAAATGAAATGGCAAAAAATGGCCGCCAATAAGTGGATGCCCCGTGGCCCCGCCCTCCAACCGCGTAACCCCGCCCCGGCCACCCGTGGCCCCGCCCCATCTCGTTGCCCCGCCCCTTACCGCCGTAACCCCGCCCCAACCCCGCGTAGCCCCGGCCTCCACCTCGTGCCCACGCCCCCTGCCGCCGTTGCCCCGCCCGGCCCCGCGTAGCCCCGCCCCCTGCCGCTGTAGCCCCGCCCAATACACCCCTAGCGGGGGAGAGATTCCCAGGCCTGGCTCTAGGCTGGAAAGCCGCCGACGAGGAGGGGGTAGGGAGTTGTTTTTAATGTAAAAGCTTTAAATGTAAATGTTTCTATTAAAAAACATCAGGGAATGTAACATTGTTAAATATAATGGTAGGTTTTTACCCTTTTAACTGGTACAAAACTGACACCTTTATTCAAGGCATCATGTTTGCAATGACCACAACACAAGTAGTCAATAAAGCAAACAAAAAGAAGCAACTCTGATAAGGATAATAATATGCCTTGAATAAAGGTGTCAGTTTTGTACCAGTTAAAAGGGTAAAAACCTACCATTATATTTTGCCACTGGTAAAAGAGATCTCATAGTGTAAATGTTTACCCCGAACTCTCAATACTCTGATATTGCACTGTTTTTGAGTTGTACGCCTTCTGGTGTCATCTGGCCCTACACCAATGGGGACTAGGCTCTAAAGAAAGCCGTCTCGGGTGTGGGCCAATCAACTTCAAGGACAGTGCATATTATTATCCTTATCAGAGTTGCTTCTTTTTGTTTGCTTTATTGACTACTTGTGTTGTGGTCATTGCAAACATGATGCCTTGAATAAAGGTGTCAGTTTTGTACCAGTTAAACGGGTAAAAACCTACCATTATATTTTGCCACTGGTAAAAGAGATCTCAACATTGTTAAACATTAACTCCCTTGCACACACGCGGGGGAACGATACGAAGGGAGAGTTTGAGGCCTAGGTCTAGGCTTTAGGCCTAGGTCTAGGCTTTAGGCCTAGCTGTAGGCTTTAGGGCGCCGTGAGTTAATTTTTAATTTACCTGTTTTAATTATTTATGTAAAAGCTTTAAATTTAAATGTTTCTATTTCAAAGCATCAGGGAATGTAACATTGTTAAACATTAACTCCCTTGCACACACGCGGGGGAATGATACGAAGGGAGACTTTGAGGCCTAGTTCTAGGCTTTAGGCCTAGCTGTAGGCTTTAGGGCGCTGTGAGTTTTTTTTATTTAATTTCAAAGTTTTAATTAAAAGCTATCTCAGGGAATTATAAGGGAATGTTACACGTGTTTAGCCAGGAAAGCCTCACAGAGTCTAAAGGTTTTTGTAGGGTCATGCCAAGTGTTTGCAGTAGGGGGCGATGTTGCTACACGGACGGACGGACAAACGGACGGACGATATATTCTATTGTAGGCTGGTCCACTTCGTTCCTACCAGTATAACACCGCTCCTATTTGGTGTTAGAACATCCGAACGCCTGTATTGAATCGCCACGATCGATACCGTCGATCGCAACGGCAATTTGCCTCGCCGCCCACACACCCTTCTCTACCCCCCCCACTCTCTCCCGGCACTGCAGCGCAAGCCGGTGCGCCGCCGCTACGACGCCTACGGGATGACGTCGGACGACGACGCGATGAGCGACGCCTCCAGCGCCTGCTCCGAGCGCTCGTGCGGCTCGCGGGGGTCGCGGGGGGCTCACGGGGCCCCCCTGGCGCCGGGGGCCCCGGGCCCCTACCTGGTGCGCCAGGCAGAGGACGTGGCCGACATCCTGAACCGCTGCGCCAGCTCCAACTGGGCGGAGCGCCGCGACGGGCTGCTGGCGCTGCAGGCGCTGCTGCGGGCACAGCGCACGCTCAGGTGCCGACACTGCGCCTCCTCCTGCTGCACCTGCTGCTGCTGCTGCACATGCTGCACCTGCTGCTGCTGCTTGCCCCGTTCCTCCAGTGCCTCCTCCTCCTGCTGCTGCTCCTACTCCTCTCTGTCTCCTCCTGCTGATGATCGTAATGCTGCTGCTGCCTCTTCCTGCTGCTACTGCTGCTACTGCTGCTCGCCCCGCCTCCTCCAGTGCCTCCAGTGCCTCCTCCTGCTGCTGCTGATGACAGTAACACTACCGCCTCCTCCTCCCCGCTCCCCCCGTGTGTCTCCCCGCGGTCTCCTCGTGTGTCTCCATGTATCTCCGCGTGTCTCCCCCCCGTGTGTCTCCCTCCCGCGTCTATCCTCCTGCGTGTCGTCTCTTCCCCGTGTCTCTCCTCCCCGTGTCTCTCCTCCTGCGCGTCTCCTCCCCGTGTCTCCTCCCTGTGTATCTTCCCCCGTTTCACCTCCCCGCGTCTCCCCCCCGTGTCCCCACAGCCGCGTGGAGCTCAAGCGTCTTTGTGAAATCTTCACGCGAATGTTCGCCGATCCGCACAGCAAGGTGTGTGTGGCCCGCGCATCACGTGGCCGCGGGGCTGGTGGGATGTGTAAACAATTACGTTACCACGAGGAGAGACCGACGTGACACAGGCATTGTCCACTTGTGATTATTCTGTGGTGTGTATTTTACGCAATGTATCTATGGAGTGTTGCGTAGAAATGGGAGCCACATCTAACAGAGGGTCAGTTTAACACGTCGTAGGCTTTCGCGACCAATATCATCCATAATACAGGTTTTTTTTGGGTGAGATCGCGTGAATGTATAAATGTGTCGTTAAACCTGCCACCGCCCGACACAGCCAACTAGTAAGGTGTGTCACATCTATGTGAGGGATGAGTATTGTCTGATCATTATTTTATCACTTGTGCACCTGATATCCGGTCACCTGGTCACATGGCCACCTGGTCACCTGATGACCTCCAATTCATTCGCACACCTGCGGACGAGCTAAGTGGCAGAGCTTATCCGCTCCACCATTTACAACGGCCGCGGAAATGAACGTGGCCCCATTTAAAAAATCATACATTTGATAGGCATGTGCCATTGGGGACGGAGGGAGGGGTGGGGGTGTGGGGGGGTGCCGTTGAATTTCCATTGTTGTTTGTGGTGAGGATCAGGTGAGTTGGTGGGTGTGCCGGCTGGATCTGCGACGAGAGTCACGCGAGTTGTAATGTCACCCCCCACTCGTAACGCAACGTCGAGAGGCGAATCCGAAATGCCCTTCTTGCCATTCCCCTAAAGTCTCCAACCCCTGTGCCCCCCCTGTGCCCCCTGTGGCCCCACGTGCCCGCTGCCCTGGATCGGGATTCTGCAGAGAGTGAGTTCCGCACAAACACTCGGCCAATTCTGATGCGGCGTACTACGCAGCACTGGGGCGGTGCGGCGGTTTGTGCTCGGCGCTGCGAACCCGTGTCCCCCCGTCCTCACGTCCCCCCGTCCTCACGTCCCCCCGTTCTCACGTCCCCGTCCCCCCCCCGTTCTCACGTCCCCATCCCCCCACGTCCCCGTGTCCCCCCGTTCTCACGTCCCCCCACGTCCCCCCACGTCCTCACGTTCCCGTGTCCCCCCACGTTCTCACGCCCCCATCCCCCCACATTCTCACGTGCCCTTACAGACAATGTCCTCACGTTCACGTGTCCGCCTATCTCCACGTCCTTTCGTCCCCGTACCCCCGTGTCTCTATGCCCCTATACCCCCGTGTCCCATCCTCCTTACTCCATGCGTTGCTGCATCCGCGCCCCTCCCCACCCAAAACCACCGCATCCCAATCGCCCAACTCCACGCACCCGCGGCCCATACCTCCAACGGTGCTCCTCACCTCTACCCCCCCCCCCCCCGTGCACCGCCCCCCCCCCCCCCAGGTGTTCAGCATGTTCCTGGAGACGCTCGTGGACTTTGTGCTGACGCACCGCGCGGAGCTGCACGACTGGCTCTTCGTGCTGCTCACTCAGCTGCTCAAGAAGATGGGCGCCGACCTGCTGGGCTCCGTGCAGGCCAAGGCCCAGCGCTGTCTCGACGTCACCAGGTGAGGCCGGCGCGGGGTGAGGTCGCCCCGGCGAGGGGTGAGTTTGCCTGGTGAGGGGTGAGTTTGCCTGGTGAGGGGTGAGTTTGCCTGGTGCGGGGTGAGTTTGCCTGGTGAGGGGTGAGATCAACTGGTGAGGGGTGAGTTTGCCTGGTGAGGGGTGAGGTCGCCTGGTGAGGGGTGAGTTTGCCTGGTGAGGGGTGAGTTTGCCTGGTGAGGGGTGAGTTCGCCTGCTGAGGCAAGCTGAATGAGGGGTAAGTACCGGGTGAGCCGAGCAAAGGCACCAGGCGAAGTCAGTTTGGTGAGGTCAGGTGGGGTCACCAGGTGAGGTCAAGTGAGGTCAGCAGGGGTCACCAGGTGAGGTCAGAATGGTGAGGTCAGCATGGTGAGATCAGGCGGGGGTCGGCATGGTGAGGTCAGCTGGGGTCACCAGGTGAGGTCAAGTGAGGTTATCAGGGGTCACCAGGTGAGGTCAGAATGGTGAGGTCACCAGGTGAGGTCAATGCATGGTTACCTGGATGTCAAGGTCACCAGGTGAAAGCAGAACAGGTCAGCCATGTGAGGTCAACTAAGGTCACAAATTTGGATGAGGTCATTCACCAGGTTAGGTCTGCCCAGGTGTGGGGTGGGTGGTGTACTGCGGTGCGGGAGCGATGCAGTGGTGCGATGGTTACGCCGTTGCTGCAGTGGCATCAGCTGGCGTGATTGTGACGCTGGAACGGTGCGATGTGATGGTGTAATCATGGTGTTGTGATGGTCTGATGCCATGTTCTCATGGTGAGCGCATTAATGTGGATATGTTGTGATGGTATGATGTGTTGGTATAGTGTGACGATGTGACGGTGTAACGACGATGGAACGATGCGAAAGTATGATGTGATGAGATTATGGTATGACGTAGCGGCGTGACGGTACGGCGTGACGGTACGGCGTGATGGCACGGTGTGATGACGATGGGACGATGCGGTGTGCGCGCCCACAAGGGAATGCTTCCCCCCGGACCTGCAGTTCAACATCCTCATGCGCTTCGTGGTCGACCAGACGCAGGTGCTTAACCTCAAGGTGAGATGCGTCCTGCTTGCTGCACCGCCTACAAGAGACAACAACAAGAATACTCAAACGCGCGCGGCGGTAGGGGGAAGATGACGTTCGGTGGTCCGCACAGATGGGTTCACGAACCCACACTGCCACCCCTACGGCTTTGGCCGTCAGCGCAGCGGCGACGCTCGCGCCTCACGGCAAGGAAGCCCCTGGGTTCGATTCGGGACCTCGGGCCACCGTTCCGTGTGGAGTTTGCGCGTTCTCGCTGTTCTGCGTGGGTTGTTTCATCCGGGTTCTCCGGTTTCCTCCTAATAGCTAAACAATGACCACCCACACGGTACAACTTGTGTCGGTCAAAACATCCCAATGCTGAAAGATCACCTGCAAATGTACTCAATTGCGATCATGCACAACAGCAGCAGCAACATCGCCCCCTACTTGCAAGCACGTGGCAGGACCCTCCTGACGACGAGTCTTGAGACTCAGCGAGGCTTTGCTGGGTAATACAAGCGGAATCCCGATAAAAAAAAAATCAACAGGTTTTTGTGAACCCACTGGGCCGCGTGACCTGGGCCGTGATACTCACCGCGCCCTCCACCCCCGCCGCCCCCTCCCCCCCGCAGGTGAAGGTGGCAGTGCTCAGGTACATCTGCGCGCTGAGCCGCATCATGGAGCCGCGGGGCTTTGTGAACGCGAGCGAGACGAGGCTCGCCGTGTCGCGCATCATCACCTGGACCACGGAGCCCAAGAGCTCGGAAGTCAGGAAGGTGCGAGGGCGCCCACGTGACCACACAAAGACAAAGATCCCCAGCCCCCCATTATAGCCTTTGCAGACTGCTGGGGGCAAGAGCTGTTGTTAGAGAGCGGCAACGGTGAATGGCGGCCACGGCTCACGAGGGCGCAACGCTCGGCCGCCTTTGTCTTCTGCCCCCTCCGGCCGGTGATGTTTACTACACACCGCACCAGGTACTCATTTAGGGCTGAGTCAACCTAGGGGAGGTCCAAGACCAGTTCAGATGATCGCAGATCTGTGTGTGCGTGTACTTTTGGAGACGCAGACACACACGGGTCTGTGTTCCCTTTAGACGCAGGTACGTGTGTGCGTGTTCTTTTGCGATGCACGCGCACCCAGACCCACAGACCCGTGCGTGCGTTCTCCCTCCCTCCCTCCTGCCCCCCACCCAGGCGGCCCAGGCGGTGCTGATTGCGCTGTTCGAGCTGCACCCCCCGGAGTTCACGATGCTGCTGGGGGCACTGCCCAAGACGTTCCAGGACGGGGCCACTCGCCTCCTGCACAACCACATCAAGGCGGCACCCAAAGCCGGGGGCAACCAGGCGAGCCTCCGCACCCCCCCACCGACCTCTTGAACCCCCCCCCCCCCACCACCAGCCTCCAATACCAACAAGCAAATGGGACCAACCGCACACGTAACTTCCACATCACTCCGGCACGGTGGTGACGGTCAAGGTGGTGGTGATGAGTGCGTTCGTTCTGATGATGGCGTTGGTGGTGGTGGGGGCGGCAGATCACGGGGATGGTGGAGATGATGGGGATGGTGGAGATGGTGGGGATGGTGGGGTTGGTTTGGGATGGTTGAGATGGTAGAGAATAACGCCATGGGGGGAGGATGGCGATGATGTAAATGAGTATATGTAAATGAGCTTCACTTCGTCAGGTCATTGTCAGGTCGTGATTGGATCACGTGGGTCTGCTCTGGTCCAGTTGATTCAGGTGATGTCGGGTCACAGCGGATCAGATCACGTGGGTCGGGTAAGCTCACGTTGGGACAGATTTTAAGTAAGTCAGGTCAATTCAGGTCAGGCTGGGAAGGCCGTACGAGTCGAATAAGTTGCGGTCATTTTGTGTCGGATCAGGTTGGGTGGCGTCAGGTCACGTGGGTCTGCTTGGCTCCTGTTGAGTGGACGTTTGGTTGGATCAAGTCATTCGAGTCTGTGTAGGTGAGGTCAGGGGTGGGGTCAGGGGTCAGGTCGAGTTGGGCCAGATCAGGATAGTTGGGTCGGGTCAAGTTGTATGGGTCTGGTTGGGTCACCCGAGGTCGTCGTCTGTGTCGCTCCCTGTCCCTCCCCGCTCCAGGCGTCGCCGAGTGGAGCTGCCCACCGTGCCCCCATGCGCCCCCCAGCGAACAGGGTCAGCCCCGTAACCTCGCCCTCCGCCTCCTCCCAGGGGACCGTGTCTCCCGGGTAGCCGCTCGCACCGCCCTCGACCACGCACAGCCACACGCACAGCACACCCACAGCCACACGCACAGCCACACACACATTCAACCATGCACAACCACACACACACGCACAGTCACACGCACAGCCACACACACATTCAACCACGCACACATCACACGCACGCACAAGCACACGCACAGCCACACACACATTCAACCACGCATACCCACACGCACGCACAAGCACATGCACAGCCACACACACATTCAACCACGCACACCCACACGCACGCACAAGCACACGCACAGCCACACACACATTCAACCACGCACACCCACGCAAAATCACACGCACGCTCAACCACACGCACACTCGACCACGCACAACCACACGCACGCACAAGCACACGCACGCACAACCACACGCACGCACAAGCACACGCACAAGCACATTCAACCATGCACACTCAACCACGCACAACCACACACACACAACCATACACTCAATCACGCGCTACCACACACATCCTCAACCACACACACCCTCAACTACGCACACCCACACTCACCCACACACACCCTCAACCACGCACGACCGTGCACAATGACAAAGATTCCCTCCCGCATAACCTTCAGAGACTTTTGGGGGAAAGTGCTGTTAGCGAGCAGCACCTGCTCACCAGCCCACACGCACACCCGCGCCGTTGCGGCAGCAGCAGCGTTGCCGACCGTGCCCGTCTCGCTGCGCTCGGACGAACTCTGGCGGCAGGACGAGCGAGGCGGACGGGGAGGCGGCGGGAGAGGAGTTCTACCGCTCCCTGCGGGGCGTGTCGCAGGCGATCCAGAGCTACAGCTACCGCAGCCAGGAGGACCTCACCGAGCAGTCGGCCGCCGCCACCGCCGGGCGCGAGCAGGTGATCGTCAGCATCGCCGCAGCCCATCGGCGTGACGGCCACTATCGTTGTTATCTTTCGATTTAAAGCTTTTGTGACTGCAGGGATTCATCTTCTTGGTTCTTTCGGTAAAGTCACGTAGAAGGGAAGTAATAAAATATGTTTTATTTTTATTATTTTATTACTTCCCTTCTACGTGACTTTACCGAAAGAACCAAGAAGACCGTTGTTATCTTTGCCGTTGTTGGTATTATCGTCGGTTATCGGCAGGGTCGGATTAACCCATGGGCTAGTAAAGCCTTCAGGCCCTCGTATTTTGTACACCCTCCCTTAGGGCCTCCTTGCCATGTTGAAATAACAGCTGAGCGACGGTTGCCTTTGAATTAAGAATTCGTGCACTTTGCCACAGCTGAAGCGAGGAGAACTAATTCAATTGAGTGCGTTTAAAGAAATGAGCGGAGCGCACAATTTATGTTTGATGAATTTACCTTGGGTTGCATAACGTTGGTAATTTTACACGGGTAAATGAATCAATACATATGTGTGATGCCTTCATAGAAATATTTGCAATGGAATGTGGATCTTCCACTGTTGGTTCAAGGGTGTAAACATGAGATGGCCACCGGTGTGTGCTTATATCCGATGTAGTGTGCTTGTATCCGAAGTTGTGCTTTACCTTCCCCCCACCAATGGAACGTGAGGACTCGTTGCTTGTATGAGAACTGTGCTTGCACAAGGCGTGCTTATATCCAGCTTGTGTGTTGCCGTGTTCAGGGCACGGGGGCGGCACTGGGGAGGGAGGGAGAGGGGGGGCGGGACACCCCCGACAGTGAGTGGCGCTCACACCACCACACTGCACCACGTCCCCGTGTGGCCACACGCACACACGTACACCCATGATTACACCCAACCATGTACCCCCTCACTCGCTCAGCCAGCCATGAATCAAACCACTGGTCGGTCCACACACCATACATATTGACCTAACCACCCATGTAACCGTCTACACACCCACCCATCCACCCATCCACCCATCCACCCACCCACACCCACCCACCCATCCACCCACACCCACCCACCCATCCACCCACACCCACCCACACCCACTGACCCACCTACCCACACCGACTCACCCACCCACCCATCCACCCACCCACACCCACCCACATACCCACCCACCCACACCCAACCACACCCACCCACACCCACCCAACCACACCCACCCACACCCACCCAACCACACCCACCCACCCATCCACCCACACCCACCCACACCCACCCAACCACACCCACCCACACCCATCCACCCACACCCACCCACACCCACCCAACCACACCCACCCACCCATCCACCCACACCCACCCACACCCACCCAACCACACCCACCCACACCCATCCACCCACACCCACCCACACCCACCCAACCACACCCACCCACCCATCCACCCATCCACCCACACCTCCTCGTGCTTCTCTCTCGCCCCCCCCCCCGCCCATCCCAGGCCAGGGCGGGCCCCCGGCCGCCTCGTCCCTGGCCGAGCTGCTGGCCGAGCTGACGGGCCCCGGCGGTCGCCCCGAGGAGCGGCGGGCCGCGCTGCGCGAGCTGCAGCGCGCCGGCCGCGAGGAGCCGGCGGCCGCCTGGGAGGAGCACTTCAAGACCGTGCTGCTGCTCTTGCTCGAGACGCTCGCGGACGCAGACGTGAGCCAGCCCGCAAGTAGTTCTGCGGCGTCCGCTTCTGCGAGCCCGTCGAGATTTTCGTCTCGGCGACCGGCCTTTTGCGTCTTCGCTCGGTGCGCCTTTGAACAAGACCGGTTCGTAACGTTCACCTGTCACCCCCCCCTCCCACCCTCCCGCGTCGTCCTGACCGTTGCCCTCAGCACGTGACCCGCTCGCTGGCGCTGCGAGTGCTCAGCGAGTTCCTGCGTCGCCAGCCCACGTGCTTCCGCAAGTATGCGGAGCTCACCATCATGAAGGTCCTGGAGGCACACAGAGACCCACACAAGGAGGTATGGGAGGGAAGCAGCCACCACCACCACCACCACTCTCGCGCAACACCACCAAAATCATAACCGGTAAACAAAACGCTGTCGTCGGTAACACTGTGGCTTTAATGTAAAAAGTATATTAGAGGCGATGTTTTGGTCAATAGCTCTTCTTCATAACTCATAAATAGAGGCTAGAGAGGTAGGAGAACCACAACCATCATCACAACTATAATCATCGCTGTTGCCCCCAGCACCCTAACTGAGATCAATCAACACCACAGACATTTCCACCACCACCACCATCATTATCGCCAATCAGCTCAACCACCACCACAGCCACCACCAAGGCGATCACCATCACCACAACGAATCCCACCGGCGTCACCAGTACCATCACCTCAAACCCAAACCTACACCGCCAACCGCCCTGAACGCATGCTCGCGTCACCCCGCTCCCACGTCACCCTGGACCCATGTCACCCAGTGCTCACGTGATCACCCCGCATCCACTTCACCCCACTCCAACCGTGATAATCGGAGGTGCGATTAGCACGGTTGGAGTGGTTGGCAACGTACGGCGCGAAAGAAGTTCACCATGCATACAGTCCCTGACCTCGCTCCAACGTGACCCCGCCTCCCCCCCCCCCCATGCCCGCACGCCGCTAGGTGTGCCGCGCCGCCGAGGAGACGGCGTCGGTGTTGGCGGCGTCGCTGCCCGCTGAGCAGTGCCTCAAGGTGCTGTGCCCCATCGTGCAGACCGCCGACTTCCCCATCAACCTCGCCGCCATCAAGATGCAAACGCGCGTCATGCAGCGGCTGCCGTACAACGCGCTCATCCAGCTGCTGCCCGACATCATCCCGGGCCTCTTGCAGGTGTTTGTTGTTGTTGTTTCGACTGCTACGTGGGAAACTACTCGATTGGCGCTGTTGAAGGTAGCCTGAACCGGCATTGCCCGAGTTCTGCGGTCCTGTATTAGCTACACGGGTAGACTTTGCCCCATGTACAGTTATGAAAGCTGGCTAGGTCTTTACAGCAGCAGCTCTGCTCCAGAGAGCATTCATTTCTTTAAAACTGCTTATTGTTGTGTTTAGTTTTTTGTCCTTTCCCCGCACCTCTGATTAGTATGGCCTGCTACGTACGGTGCGAAATAAGTTCAACATACATACGGAACGTTTAATGAATTCCATTGAGTGCCTGATCGATTAAGTCCCAGATTATTTTTTTTTTCCCTTCTTTCCCAGGAAATATTTTCCGAGTCTTTTACATGAGGGTCCTGCCAACTTTTTGCAATAATGTGGCCGATGTTGCTGCTGTGTGTGATCCCAATTGAGTAATTAGCAAGTAATTATACAACTTTGGGATGTTTTGGCCCATGCCAGTTACATTGTATGTTTTATTTTCTTTATCTATGGGAGGAAACCAGAGAACCCGGATGAAACAGAACAGGGGGAGAACACACAAAACCCACACGAAAAGGATTCGAACCCAGGCCCTTCTTGCTGCCACCACACTACCGCCCAAACAACAACCAGACGCACACACACCTGCAAACATTATTGTATGGCAAGCGCCTTGAGTGAACACGCTCTATAAATATAAATTAGATAATTATAAGCATCTTTTTGGTTCTTTCGGTAAAGTCACGTACAATGGAAATAATAAAATAATACAAATTAAACAATGAAATAATTTTCACCTGAGGACGGCTGCTTGTGTTGTGGCCGAAATGTCGTGAGAATTATTTTATTATGTTTTATTTGTATTATTTTATTATTTCCATTCTACGTGACTTTACCGAAAGAACCAAGAAGTTGAATCCCTGCAGTTACGAAAGCTTTAAATCGAAATTATAATTATCATCAGCCACTCCGAAGTTGGTTACAACGGCCGCCCCCCTGTACCCCACCCCATCCCCACCAGGGTTACGACAACGCGGAGAGCAGCGTGCGGAAAGCGAGCGTGTTCTGCCTCGTGGCGATTCACACTGCCATCGGAGAGAGCCTCACCCCCTACCTCACTCACCTGTCTGGCAGCAAGGCGAGTCTCCCTTTCACCTGCTACCGAATTCACTGCATTGTTAAATTAAAGTTGCAACTTTTACATTACTAACTATGCACTGCAATCACCGTAAACCTTCCTGGATAACACATGTAGGGAGACACTGGAGTGTTAGAAACCTCACAATTCCTTTGGCTTTGCCCCTATATCCCATATGTATAGTCATTCACACTAAATCTGCCTCCCTCTGCCCCTCCCTACAGATGAAGCTGCTGAATCTGTACATCCAGCGTGCAGAGAGCAATGCTGGACCTGGCTCGCCCGGCTCCCCGGCTCTCAGCCTCTCGGGTCAATGCAGCTGATGGCCGCTTCATCGCTTCAGCACCCCCTGTCAGCTGGGCAGCTCCCGATATTCAACCTAAGTTTCAGTACCCTCCTATTGGCTGGACAGCTCCCCACCCACCAACTCTATTTCGTGTCAGCACCCCCTATTGGCTGGACAGCTCACCATACCGAAAACAATTCCTGTTTAACACCCCCTTTTTACGTGATAGCTTCCAACACCCCAGCCGAATTATGTTTCAGAACCACCTATAGGGTGGACAGCTACCCCACTACCGAGTGTACTTTCTGGTGTCACCACACAATAATCCCTCGCTTAAAAAGTACCCACGCCACGGCTATGGAGCCGATGGCGATTGCAAGCACGGCCCGATTATAAATCACGCAAGTGTCGTTATTATTGGGCACACGTTGTCCGTAAGGGCAAGTTCTGCTCGGGTGAGCTATGGGAATTCGAAGCAGCACTGACATTACATGTGTTTGAATACATGGTAAATATGCAGCGCAAACACACGCTATAATGGGGCGCACGAGCTCTTAGAATGTAGCAGATGTCAATGCCTGGAATAAGGGCGTAAATTATTAAACAAACTCCTCTTCCCGCACCTTCACGGTGCCATTCTGAACAGAAAGGATTCGTTCTGAAAACACTCGTGAATTCTATTTTTTTTGCAATTTGGGGGTCATATATTGGTATTGTTTTATTGTTATATCTATTTATCAGCTAAGATATTTCACGTTCAGAATCCCTGCAGATGGAACATCCCAATTGCAAGGTGTCCACACGCAGACAAACACAGTATATACACAAAGTACCGTGGCATGTAGGCATTTAGTTTTTTGTATCATAACGCCTCTTTACTCAGCCCAGCCTCACTTGAGTCTCAAGCACTCCTTTCCTGGATGGTCCTGCCAATTAGTTTTGTTTTGTTGCAGTAGGGCACAATGGTCGCTGCTGTGTGCAATCCCACTTGAGTAGCTTGCATGTATATTGATCAGCATTGGGATGTTTTAGCCAATACCAGTTACATCGTACAGAGGGTTTTTTTTTTGCTATGGGAGGAAACAGGAGAACCTGGAGGAAATCCATGCAGAATATGGGGGAGAACATCCAAACTCCACACAGAATCGTTCCAGTCACGAATTAAACCCATCTATGGACTCGAACAGGACGAATGTACAATCTCCAGCGGCGTGAATATTCAGAATCTGTAGCGGTGTGAATCTCCGTGACACACAGCCGTATGAATCAATATTGGCATGGATTTTTAAGGCTGCGTGGATTTATGGTGTGTACACAGACATTCGTATGGATGTCAACTATAGAGCGCACAATCTATACCGCGTATAATGCTATGAATACATAAATCTGGACCATATAAATCTGTATTAATCTGTGGACTATGTAGGGGTGTGCATCTACTAACGTTTCGACAAAATTACCCATCACTTAATGCGGATATTCCGCAAATCCCAATGGCAAAAGCTTTTCGGGGAATTTTTTTGTACAAGTGCATGCCAGATGAACCTCGGCCGAATATGGAAATAAATAGGAAGCGTGTCTATACAACCGTCAAGTGCACACGGTGTGCCCCTCACACGGTGATGCCAGTGGTAAACACAGCATCCGTGACATTGTTTCTGCTGCCGTTATATCGTTCAGATCAAGATTGCCGTTATGTCTTGAACCGTTCATCGTTGCACGCACGCGGTCGAAGATGTGTCAAGACCTGCAGACGCGATGTGGGCAGTGCCAACCACTCGAGCTTGAGGATGACCGGGAGCGCCGTTCGTCCACCTTCGTCGTGAGCCCAGAACATCATTCCGCTGTGGATGAAACAACGCGGACCATTTTGTGGGAAGCAATCACAAGTGACTCACGAACGTACTTGCCCCGGTCATGGGAATGTGGATGCATATTCACCACTGGTGGATTGCAGACACCGCAGCGATAGCAGAAACAGCAGCAGCAGCTAAAACACATTCCTTCTGCGGAGGGAGCTGGTAGGAACGCTGGGTTGCTCAGTCAATGGCCAGGGTCAATGGCGGCGTGGTGTATTCCGCAAATATGCCCGACTGTGAGGGCGGGCACAAGAAGGCGTGAGTAGGTTAAACGTTGAGTTTTATAAGGGCACCACGGGGTGACCAGCCCCTCCCCACCCAGCCCCACCCCTCCCAGCCCCACCCTCCCCTCCCCACCCAGCCCCACCCAGCCCCTCCCTGCACGACGGACGGACGGACACAATAATCCCCTGTGGGCTGGTGTAACCAGGAGGTTCCTACCAGTAAAATCTCCATCAGCTGGCTTAGTACCAGCGGCAGTAATGGCACTCGTAGTTGGTGTGTTGGTGGGGGAGGGAGATTGTGGGAGAAGACCCATAATGAATAGGCATGCAACTACTCTACAAAACTCTCTTGCACCCTCCTGCATCCCACCCTCAAAGAATCGACGAATCGTAACGATTTAACAATCGGCTTTAAAAAAAAACAACCGACTTGCTGTGATGCGTCCAGAGTTCCATCCCCACGCGACCCACCAACTCCTTCATTCTTCGAGAGTTGTTTCTTCACAGAGGCTGGCGTGGTGGCAAACGTAGAGTGCGCGAAACACAAAGAAGCAAGTGGAGGCACCGCCAAAGTGGAGACGGAGCGAACTTTTTTTTGCGTGCGGGCACCGTGACTTTAGCGGTAGATCGAGACTGACTGACGATGCTGCTAAAGTATATATTTGCCGTATTGTGTCTCTGTGATAATATGAGGGTCCAGACGATGACGTGATGTAATCGATGTTAATCATCGATTACATTGCATAGGCGACTAATCCCAGTCGGTTTGCTTTCGAGCGGCCCCTTGCAATGCGTCGTTTTGGCTGGGAACGAATCAACAGAGCCCCCTGCTCACGATCGGCGATGATTACTCTAGAGTATCGGATTTCCACGCGTGAACACGCCTGTACCCGTACACAGCTTCAAAGAGATTAACAACACACAAGTTAGTAGCAATCTCGCTTATTTCAGCTCTTCATCAAGTGTATTCTCATTGGCTGGGAACTTCATGATTATACTGCGGATTATAAGACGTACCGAAGAGTGAGACTCACGGTATTAATACGGTTATGCAAGTGTCGTCTCTCACACAGATACAGACCGGATTAAAAGATTAACCCCCAAACTTTTGTTTTGAAATACATGGGGGTAATGTCCGTCTTATAACCCGGAGAATGCGGTAGGTGATGCTTTTTTATTGTATGAGAATGTGGGGGTTGGAGGAATGAGGAGCGAACGTAATTCGCACCGAATCGAACTAATTTCAACATTTCGTAATAATCAGAATATTTATTTGACGCTGGAGGAATCTGATAAAGCCACAAAGCGCTTCGTCCACAAGAGGTCAAATTAACATTCGTGACCACGCCCTCTCACGACTAGCCACGCCTCCGCCGCGGCGCACCATCAGCCAATCGCGAGGCGGCTTCGATCGGCAGCTCGACGGTGATTGGCTGTTCGCTGCACGGTGGGCGGAGAAGTCGCACGCGATTTTATTTTAGTTTTCTTGGTTCTTTCGGTAAAGTCACGTAGAAGGGAAATAATTAAATAATAAAACATAATAACATAATTCTCACGACGTTTTTATTATGTTTTATTATTTTATTATTTCCCTTCTACGTGACTTTACCGAAATAACCAAGAAGATGAATCCCTGCAGTCACGAAAGCTTTAAATCGAAATTAATTTTTGTTCTCCCCCTTTTCCAGCCTCTGAGCAAGCGGATATCACCGCAACAAGCAGATCGATTACTTGAACCTTCACATCGACCGGTCGTCATCCAATTCAACGATCCGGTTAATTTCATTTTTTCCGAGCCGATGGGACCGAGCGCGACTGACTTGCATGTGACAGCGATCGCTTTGAAATGAGCACACGGGGGGGGGGGGTTCTGGAGGGAGTGAGGATTAGGGTGGGATGGGATGAGGAGGGATGATGATGATGTTGATGGATGGCGATGGATGTAATTGCGCGATGATCGATGGCTGCCTCGTCATCTTGGCGGTGAAGGGGAACGTTGTTGATGGTTGCCGGGTGATTTGTACATCGCCTTCCCTCGCGCGATTAAATTGCTCGTTTGCACAAAGATTACACCTGGAGGGAGCTGCGGTGTTGTGATGTGCGTCGTGTTGCCGGACTGTCGATTCCAGCCCACCTCTTAACATAGTTCGCTGTCACCACTGGTGACGATTATCCTGGACCTCCCTTAGGTCGACTCAGCCTCAAATGAGTACCTGGTGCGATGTGTTAAAACATCGCCACTGGGGAGACAAAGGCGGCCGGGTGTGGTGCTGGCCACCCCACCACCTCGTGTGCCGTGCCGGCCTTCACAGATGCTGCTCGCGAACGGCACTTGCCACAACAGCCTTGTTAAGGCTACACAGGGCATCTTTGTCTTTGGTGTACAATTGTGTTAGGATACGACTGGGTGGAATGGTGGTGGTGTAAAGTGTGCGGCGTGGTATTTATAGAATGCTGTGGTGGTATGGTGTTGTACAGTGGTGTGTAGTGCGTGGGGATGGTGGTGGTGTTCTGGTAGTGTGTGGGGTGGTGGTATAGTCCGTGGCTGTGGTGGTGTTCTGGTAGTGTGTGTAGTAGTGTTCTGGTAGTGTGTGTGGTGTGGTGGCGTTCTGGTAGTGTGTGGGGTGGGATAGCGAGATGTTGCTGGTGCATTTGGGGGAGCGGTGGTGCAGCGGTTAGCGCTGCGATTCACCGCCCATCGCCAACACCAGCGGTGAATATCCAAACCGGTCCTGAGCACACCCGGGGTCGACTCAGTCTTTCATGAGTAATTGGTGCGGTGTGAACTTAACATACCTGTCAACTCCTTATCGGTGCCCTAACTTATTACAGACCAATTCAGACAGGTATTGGTTCACCCCGTGCCCCTGATACATCTCAACGTTCATCCCACAAAGTCCCATCGCAAGGGAGAGACACAAACAAATAGACAGAAACAGTTTTTGCCCGTATTGAAACGGCTGTGCGCCGTATGGGCCCGAACACACTATTTCCCTGTACAAGAATATGGAGTAAAACCGTATGGGTTGACAGGAATGGCTTAAGCACTGGGGAGACAAAGGCGGCCGAGCGTGGTGTTACTGCCCAACCACATTGGCCTTCGTAAATGCTCGCCCAAAGCACTTGGCCTAAGAGTCAGTGAAGGCTATACGGGAGGGGAGGGCATCTTTGTCTTTATCTCCTGCCTCCACCGCGCACGCAGCACGCATACTGATTGCGTTGTCACGGCAACGAGACCGCCCCACCCAACGTTCAGAGCCCCCCCCCCTACCACCAGGGGGAGAGGGGAGTGAGTGAGAGGGAGGGAGAGGGAGGGAGAGGCAGGGATTGAGAGGGAGGGAGAGGGAGGGAGAAAAATAAAATAATAAAAATTACGAAATGATGAACGAAAAAAAAGAGAGGGATTGAGAGGGAGGGAGAGGGGAGGGATCGAGAGGGAGGGAGAGGGGAGGGATTGAGAGAGGCAGGGAGGGATTGAGAGGGAGGGAGAGGGAGGGAGAGGCAGGGATTGAAAGGGAGGGAGAGGGGAGGGATTGAGAGGGAGGGAGAGAAAGAAAGTGAAATGATGAAGGGGTGGGGGGCTGTGGAGAAGTGAAGGACTGAGTAAAGGACTGAGCGAGGGAATGAACAAGGAATGAAGGGAGTAAAAGACTGAAAGAGCGAATGAATACGAAATAAAGGAGTGAAGGACTAAGTGATGGAATGAACGAGTAAGGAATGGAGGGAGTGATGAACTGAGGGAATGAACGAGTCAGCAATGGAAGGAAGTAGAGAGGGAGTGAATGAATCAGGAATGAAGGGAGTGAAGGACAGAGCGATGGAGTGAATGAGTGAGTGACCTCTGCTGTCCATGCTGTTTCCCGACACAAGCAGGTGACAGCAGTTGTGAGCGGGGGATGAGGGAGGCGGGAGCGGTGGTGCAGCGATTAGCGCGCTGAGCTGCGAACCCGGTTACCCCGCTCACGGTCAGCACCGGTGGCGATTATCTGAACCGGTTTTGGGCGTCCTCTAGGTCGATTCAGCCTCAAATGAGTACCTGCTGCTGTGTGTGTAAACATCGCCACTGGGGAGACAAAGGCGGTCCGGCGTGGTGCTGGCCACCCACCCCCTCGTGTGCCGTGCCGGCCTTCATAGGTGCTCGCTAACAGCACTTGCTCCAACAGTCTTTTAAGGCTACACGGGGGACCTTTGTCTGTGGTGGTGGGGGCTGGTGGAGGATGGCGGTGGGGGGGGTGTTGGAAGATGCGTAGGCGGAGCGGTGAGGGTTCGGGGCGGTGATGATGGTGATGATGGTGGTGATGGTGGTGGTGATGGTGGTGGCGATGGTGGTGATGGTGGTGGTGATGATGATGGTGGTGGTGATGGTGGTGGTGATGATGATGATGGTGGTGGTGATGGTGGTGATGATGGTGGTGGTGATGATGGTGGTGGTGGTGGTGATGGTGGTGGTGGTGGTGATGATGGTGGTGATGATGATGGTGGTGGTGATGGTGGTGGTGATGATGATGATGGTGGTGGTGATGGTGGTGGTGATGATGGTGGTGGTGATGATGGTGGTGGTGGTGGTGATGGTGGTGGTGGTGATGGTGGTGGTGGTGATGATGGTGGTGGTGATGATGATGGTGGTGGTGATGGTGGTGGTGATGATGATGATGGTGGTGGTGATGTTGGTGGTGATGATGGTGGTGGTGATGATGGTGGTGGTGGTGATGGTGGTGGTGATGGTGGTGGTGGTGATGATGGTGGTGGTGGTGATGGTGGTGGTGATGGTGGTGGTGGTGATGATGGTGGTGGTGATGATGGTGGTGGTGATGATGGTGGTGGTGGTGGCGGTGATGGTGATGATGGTGGTGATGGTGGTGGTGATGGTGATGATGATGGTGATGGTGGTGGTGACGGTGATGGTGGTGGTGATGATGATGGTGGTGGTGATGATGATGGTGGTGATGGTGGTGGTGGTGATGGTGGTGGTGATGGTGATGATGATGGTGGTGGTGATGATGGTGGTGGTGATGATGGTGGTGGTGGTGGCGGTGATGGTGATGGTGGTGGTGATGGTGGTGGTGATGGTGATGATGATGGTGGTGGTGACGGTGATGGTGATGATGGTGGTGGTGATGGTGGTGGTGATGGTGGTGGTGATGATGATGGTGGTGGTGCGTTGTGTCAGTGAGGAGGGGTGACGCAGCGGTTAGCGCACTGCGCTGGTAACCCGGCGAACCGCTCGCGACCAATATCAGTGGCGGAAATATGAACCGGTCCTGGGGCCTCCCCTGGGTCGACTCAGCCTCAAATGAGTACCCGGTGCGGTGTGTAAGCATCGGCACTGGGGAGACAAAGGCGGCCGGGCGTGGTGTCGATCACCCACCCGTCTTCGTGCGCCGTGACGGCCTTCATAGGTGCTCGCCGAACAGCACTTGCCCGTAGAGAGTGTGTGTGCCTGTACGGGGGACTTTTGTAGTTGTCTTTGGTGACGAATCGGTGAGCGCAGCACGCCGGCGAACCTGCCAAACATGAGTTCGCACCCCCCCCCCACCGCTTAAGGAACATCAGCGGGCGAATGTGATGTCTGAACCTAGGGGCCGTCCATAAATGATGTCACGCGATTTTGTACGATTTTTGACCCCCCCCCCCCTTCGTCACACGGCGTCACAAAAAGTCAGACCCCCCCCCCACTCAAGTATGACGTCACAAAGCTCTGCCCCCCCCCAAATAAATAAAACATGCTTCAAATCGCTTTGAACTATTGTCATTGTCGTGCGTATTTAATGTGGCGCTGCACTCTGATGTTGTAGGAGAAAACATTTTTTAAACGTCAATTTAATTAAGTAGAACGTGTTGTCTATATTTATTTAAAGTTGCGCATTTTGATGTGACGTCACATTTCTCAACCCCCCCCCCCCCTTGTCACACATCGTCACAAATGTCTGACCCACCCCCCCTAGGTGCGTGACGTCATTTATGGACGGCCCCCTACCCATTGGTCGACTCGGTGTGAAATGAACGCACGGCGCGGGCGCGTGAGACGTCACGTGCGTCCCGTTTGCCCGCCTGTTTGCGAGCGCCTTAATAGGTGCTCGCAAACAGCCTCCGGCAGCGAACAGCGTGAAGGGGACCTTTGTCTTTGTTGTTGACGGGGTGGTGCTGCGGTTAGGGGATGAGGTGGGGGTCAAGGGGGGTGACGTCACCTATCACCAAACAAAGGCGGAATCCGCCCAGCGCTGAGCCAATATGGATATTGTTGTTGCCACCACCATACAAATATTGTACATGTTACGAAATGGACACGGGGGTTGCAACAACAACAACAACAAACTCCCACCGGCGTTCTTCTTGCTCGCAAATGCACGTGGCAGTGTGCAGTGTGTGGACGATTGCGGTGGAGGTGGTTGGTTGGTGGTGGTGATGGGAGGTTGGTTGGTGGTGGTGATGGGAGGTTGGTGACATCCTCACAGCCTCCCCCATCCCACCCCCTGCCTCCTCTCCCCCCAACGTCACCGCTGTGGCCCGGCCCTCGCCAGATGCTCCACTCGGCACAATCGCAGCAGAGAACCCGGTGGCGCTCACCCAGCCACTCACCAGCACACGATGTAACCAGTATATGTAGTATTCACCCATCCACTAATCATCACCCCATATACACCATCACTCACCCAGCCACTCACCAGCATCTCATAAACACCATCACTTACCCAGCCACTCACCATCACCCCATATATAGAGACACTCACCCAGCCACTCACCAGCACTCCATATACACCATCACTTACCCAGCCACTCACCAGCACCCCATAAACACCAGTACTCACCCATCCACTCACCATCACCCCATATACACCATCACTCACCCAGCCACTCACCATCACCCCATATACACCATCACTCACCCAGCCACTCACCACCTCCCCATATACACCAGTACTCACCCATCCACTCACCAGCTCACCATATATACCAACAATCACCCAGCCACTCACCATCACCCCATATACACCATCACTCACCCAGCCACTCACCACCTCCCCATATATAACAGCACTCACCCAGCCACTCACCATCACCCCATATACACCATCACTCACCCAGCCACTCACCACCTCCCCATATATAACAGCACTCACCCAGCCACTCACCATCACCCCATATACACCATCACTCACCCAGCCACTCACCATCACCCCATATACACCATCACTCACCCAGCCACTCACCACCTCCCCATATACACCATCACTCACCCAGCCACTCACTAGCACCCCATATACACCATCACTCACCCAGCCACTCACCATCACCCCATATACACCATCACTCACCCAGCCACTCACCATCACCCCATATACACCATCACTCACCCAGCCACTCACCACCTCCCCATATACACCATCACTCACCCAGCCACTCACCAGCACCCCATATACACCATCACTCACCCAGCCACTCACCATCACCCCATATACACCATCACTCACCCAGCCACTCACCACCTCCCCATATACACCATCACTCACCCAGCCACTCACCATCACCCCATATACACCATCACTCACCCAGCCACTCACCACCTCCCCATATACACCAGTACTCACCCATCCACTCACCAGCTCACCATATATACCAACAATCACCCAGCCACTCACCATCACCCCATATACACCATCACTCACCCAGCCACTCACCACCTCCCCATATATAACAGCACTCACCCAGCCACTCACCATCACCCCATATACACCATCACTCACCCAGCCACTCACCACCTCCCCATATATAACAGCACTCACCCAGCCACTCACCATCACCCCATATACACCATCACTCACCCAGCCACTCACCATCACCCCATATACACCATCACTCACCCAGCCACTCACCACCTCCCCATATACACCATCACTCACCCAGCCACTCACCAGCACCCCATATACACCATCACTCACCCAGCCACTCACCATCACCCCATATACACCATCACTCACCCAGCCACTCACCATCACCCCATATACACCATCACTCACCCAGCCACTCACCACCTCCCCATATACACCATCACTCACCCAGCCACTCACCAGCACCCCATATACACCATCACTCACCCAGCCACTCACCATCACCCCATATACACCATCACTCACCCAGCCACTCACCACCTCCCCATATACACCATCACTCACCCAGCCACTCACCATCACCCCATATACACCATCACTCACCCAGCCACTCACCACCTCCCCATATACACCATCACTCACCCAGCCACTCACCACCTCCCCATATACACCATCACTCACCCAGCCACTCACCATCACCCCATATACACCATCACTCACCCAGCCACTCACCACCTCCCCATATACACCATCACTCACCCAGCCACTCACCATCACCCCATATACACCATCACTCACCCAGCCACTCACCACCTCCCCATATACACCATCACTCACCCAGCCACTCACCAGCACCCTATATATACCATCACTCACCCAGCCACTCACCATCACCCCATATACACCATCACTCACCCAGCCACTCACCACCTCCCCATATACACCATCACTCACCCAGCCACTCACCACCTCCCCATATACACCATCACTCACCCAGCCACTCACCAGCACCCCATATACACCATCACTCACCCAGCCACTCACCATCACCCCATATACACCATCACTCACCCAGCCACTCACCATCACCCCATATACACCAGCACTCACCCAGCCACTCACCATCACCCCATATATAGAGACACTCACCCAGCCACTCACCATCACCCCATATACACCAGCACTCACCCAGCCACTCACCTACACCCCATATATAGAGACACTCACCCAGCCGCTCACCATCACCCCATATACACCATCACTCACCCAGCCACTCACCACCTCCCCATATACACCAGTACTCACCCATCCACTCACCAGCTCACCATATATACCATCACTCACCCAGCCACTCACCATCACCCCATATATAGAGACACTCCCCCAGCCACTCACCATCACCCCATATACACCATCACTCACCAGCACCCCAGATACACCAGTACTCACCCATCCACTCACCAGCTCACCATATACACCATCACTCACCCAGCCACTCACCACCTCCCCATATATAACAGCACTCACCCAGCCACTCACCATCACCCCATATACACCAGTACTCACTCAGCCACTCACCATCACCCTATATACACCATCACTCACCCAGCCACTCACCATCACCCCATATACACCATCACTCACCCAGCCACTCACCACCTCCCCATATACACCATCACTCACCCAGCCACTCACCATCACCCCATATACACCATCACTCACCCAGCCACTCACCACCTCCCCATATACACCATCACTCACCCAGCCACTCACCAGCACCCTATATATACCATCACTCACCCAGCCACTCACCATCACCCCATATACACCATCACTCACCCAGCCACTCACCACCTCCCCATATACACCATCACTCACCCAGCCACTCACCACCTCCCCATATACACCATCACTCACCCAGCCACTCACCAGCACCCCATATACACCATCACTCACCCAGCCACTCACCATCACCCCATATACACCATCACTCACCCAGCCACTCACCATCACCCCATATACACCAGCACTCACCCAGCCACTCACCATCACCCCATATATAGAGACACTCACCCAGCCACTCACCATCACCCCATATACACCATCACTCACCCAGCCACTCACCTACACCCCATATATAGAGACACTCACCCAGCCACTCACCATCACCCCATATACACCATCACTCACCCAGCCACTCACCACCTCCCCATATACACCAGTACTCACCCATCCACTCACCAGCTCACCATATATACCATCACTCACCCAGCCACTCACCATCACCCCATATATAGAGACACTCCCCCAGCCACTCACCATCACACCATCACTCACCAGCACCCCAGATACACCAGTACTCACCCATCCACTCACCAGCTCACCATATACACCATCACTCACCCAGCCACTCACCACCTCCCCATATATAACAGCACTCACCCAGCCACTCACCATCACCCCATATACACCAGTACTCACTCAGCCACTCACCATCACCCTATATACACCATCACTCACCCAGCCGCTCACCAGCACCCCATAAACACCCGCACTCACAAATACCAGGGGCGCCACGGTAGCGAGATGTTAACGACCTCGCCTGGTATGCAGGAGGTCTGATGTCTATTTTGAGTTTGCGTGTCTCTCCCTGTGGTCGCCTGGATTTTTCTCCGGGTCCTCCAGATTTTCCCTCCACATGTAGAATCAACATCACGCGTTTAGATTATTTGGCTGAATTCCCACGTGACAAGCCACTTCGTTTAGCAATGATTTGTGGCCAGGTCGCTTCTAAAAAACCGATATAGCTCAGTAGGGCCTTACCTGGTAAAAAATAAAATGTTATGCAGTACACCAACAATGTTTTTAACAGCAACCATGTATTATGCCCTAGCGTAGATGTATTTTGAGTAGTGTACAGGTGTCCATGTGAAGCCCTGTTGGTCAATCCACTGCTGGATGAAGGAATGCCCAGTCCGTTCCGGTCATGGGAAGTGGGGGGGGGGTTGTTTGACCATACTTCACCACGTTGGGTCAGTGCCGGTTGGTGAAGCTGGAGTGGGGGCTGGGGGGGGGTGCGTTCAGATACCACTCACCACTGATGTTAACCGTGGTCGGGAATCGAACTGAGGTCGCCGGGTCAGAGTGCACGGCTGCGCCATCGCTTAATCTGGTCGTGCGTAAATGAACCAAAATGACATCTCCAGTATCGTTCTGCCGTGGCGAGGGCTTAGCGGAGGAAGAGGGAGGGAGTGAGGCGAGGGGCTGGGTCGGGGAGCTGTATGGTGACGATGTTTTTGTTGCGTCAAATGTTAAAATGAGAATCCCCGCGTGACCGCAGGCATCGCGAATTCAGAACGAATTCTCAACAATAAGCGCACCCACCCCGCCTTCTTCCACACGAATAGAAACAATGACAGCTCTCCCCCCCGCCACCTGTCCCCACATCCCTGCCGCATTGCCCCCCCCCATCCTCCCATCGTCTCCTCTCACTCATTCTCCACCATCCTCGTTTTCACCTCTCCCATCCTTGCTCCACTCTGCTGCCACAAAATAATGGCCGCCCCATAAATCTTGCCGCATCCCCTCCCCCATCCTCCCATCCTCTCCGCACCCCCACCTCGCCCTCCATTATCCCCCCCCCCTCCCAGCGTCCATCATGCCATCCTCCCATCCATGCCCTGGACATCCGTGCAAATGAGATGTTCCATATCAATAAATTACGCCGGTGAAATATTTGTTAAATAAATAACATTCGTTAACCCCCCCCCCCCTCAATCTTCCCGATCCTCCCCCATCCTCTCCACCACCCTCCATACCATCCTCCAACCTGCATCACAATCCCATCCTCCCATCCTCCCCCCCCCATCTTCCCCCATCCTCCTTCATCTAAATCTCCGCCATTCTCCTCCCTCCCATCCTCTCATGCTCACATCTTCTCCCCCCATCATATTCCATCTCATCCATCTTATCCTTCTCCCCCATCCTCCACCATCGCATCTACCAACTCCTCCTTCCACCCCCACCCCCCATTCTTCCCCATCCTCCTCCCCAATCCTGCCCCCCCCCACCTCTTTCCGCATCCTTCGTTTTGCATCCCCATCCTCCTCGAATCTTCCTCTCATCCTCCATATCATCCGGCAGCATCATCCTCCAAAATCTCCCGACATCCAATTCTCCTCCTCCACCACCAGCAACCTCCATCTCGTCCCCCCTCTTCCTTGTACCATCATCTCCCTTGCCACCCCCCAAATCCTTCCACACCCATCCATCCATCCTCCCTCCCTCCTCCTCACCCATGGGCCCCCTACCCCGCGAGAACGGCGGCCCCGTCCAATGCGCTCGCTCGCCACCCGCTGATGCGTCTCGCGCAGCGCGCGGCACAACGAGACGCACGCGCCGCACGAAAGTCCCCCCACCCACCCACCCACGCCTCCCACCCCCGCGCCCCCAGTATTTAAAGGCCCCACCGCTCCCTCGGCCCCCCAGTCTCGTCCCACTCACCATCGGCACATCGCGCCTTCCGTGAGCGCTCGGCGCAGACTGTCAACCACCACCTTCTCCTCCTCCCTCCGACTCGGCCGTCTTTGTCTCTCCCCCCAAGGCACACTCTAGCCGACCGCCGACGTCAACATGGTAGGGATGGCGAGATGCGACGGCGGATAACGGAAGCGACGATTGTATTGGGTTTTTTGTAAAAAAAAAATTTTTATTTGTGTTAACGTTACGAATTATCGCTGAGGCAGTTGTTGTATTTATACCATGATGATGGTGTGTGTGTCTTAGTGTGCGCGTGTGCGTCTTGGCCCTTTTGCTGTTCGCTAACGGGTTGCTCGCGAACGGCACTTGCCCCAACAGCCTACGTCGCCTACACGGGTGATCTTTGTCTTTATCGTTGTGCGCGGAGCGATGGCGCAGTGAATGACGCACTGCGCTACGATCCCGTTGACCCGAGTTCGATTCTCGGCCACAGCCAACATCAGCGAACGAGTGTTATCGTGAACCGGTTCTGGGCCTCCCCTTAGGTCGACTCGGCCTTAAATGGGTTTCGGTGTGAAAACAAAAAAACCCGGCATCACCACCGAGGAGACAAAGGCGGTCGGGGGCATGGTGGCTGACCACATCCACGCGTCGTGGGCCGCGCGGGCCTTTAATAGGTGCTCGCAAAAAGCACAGCGACGACTGTTGGGGCCAGTGAATCACGCGCGCTGTGACCCACGTCTCAGAACACCCTCGTACCGGAGGCGCACGCAAAGTGACGGCCCGGGGGAGTCGCGAATCGATCTCTTTTTGTTGTTGTTAAATATTAAAACAAAACTCTTCTGGACGTAGCACCACGAGCCGCGCAGATCCCCGTTCGATAGAAGCTGCGAGATCCGATCCGAGTCGTCGCTCCGCCCGTCGCGTTGTCAGTGACTCGATGCGCACAGTTCCGAGTCGTCGAGAATTTCCATTGTGTCCAGGGGCTCAGCCCCATCGCCCCCTCCCCTCCATTCATCCTCCCATCATCTCCTCGGGCCCCTCCCAGATTTACATCTCCTGCGTCATTGCTGGGGGGGGGAGGTGTGGGGGTCTGGCTCCCTCACTCCCTCCCACCCCCCTCTCTCACACTCCCCACCCAATCATCCTCCCTCCCTCCCTCTCAATTACGCCCCTCGCTCGCACACTCCCTCCCTCCCTGCGCCCTCCCCTCACTCTCGCACCTCTCTCTCTCGTCCACTCTCTCCCCTCCCCTCCCTCCCATTCTCTCCCCGCTATCTCCTCCCGCTCCCCCGTCAACGCTCTCGCCCCTCCCTTTGTAGTCTCCCCCCCCCTCTCTCTCGTTGCCTGTATCTGTTTCACCCCTCCCACCATCTCCCTCCACACTCCTCCCTCTCTCCCCTTGGCCCGCTGCATCTCCCATTCACTCATCTCCCCGCTCTTTCTGGCTACCAAACCCCTCCCTCCATTCTTGCATCGCCCCCCCTCCCTCTCCAGCCCCATCCCCGACATTGAGCATCTGTTGTGGCACGGATCGGGTTTCCTGTCGAGTAGATCTCAATGGTTCCTCGCCGGCTCCGCAACACAAATCGTAGACCACAAACCTGAGTCGATGCCTGATTGCCTTCGGGATTGAGTGCCTCTTCCACCGCATGCCTGACTGCATCCATGCCTGACTGCTTCGCCGCATGCCTGACTGACTGCATCATCCGTGCGTGCATGCCCGACGCGTTAATCGTTGCACGGAATTAATGCCACCTTCACCGCCTCTGTGATTCACTCGAGAGGCTTTCTAGAACAGAGCTCCCTTCTGGTGGGCGGAGGCCCTTCGGCCAGCAGTGGCGCGAGCGAGCGCTTGCAGGGCTGCGCCTTTAGCTCAACTCACCTCGTGTGACCGACTCTTTGACTGCACAATCGGTTGACTGCACGGCGGCTTACCTGTTCGGCCCGCTGACTGCCCGCCCGCTCGGCTGATTGCCCGATCCAGTGACTGACTTTCCACCCGCCAGTCTGCCTACCTGCCCAGTTACGCGGCTGCTTGATTTCCAGCCTGATTAATTATGCAAATCACTTCGTGACGATGATGCCGCTGCTGCGTTGGCAGCGGTACACAAGCACAACTAATACATTTAAAAAAATCAACGCATTCTCTGTCAATAACACTTTGGCCATATACGGATAAAACAGTGGGCGACGTTTCGGGCAACGGCCCTTCCATTCGCTTTCCGGTGGTGTCATTGACAAATATTGTTGAAGATATATCTACGTGTATACAACATACAGGGTGCTTCAAAACAATGTTAACAAAACAACACCACGAGAAATGTGCCTGGAGACCACCTGGAGAAGATTCCAGGGCACGCGTTGACAACGATGGCGAACAAGTGGAGACTGACTTTTTGAAGCTATTAACATGACATTTGTTACCGTGTTGCAGTGTATTTATTATCCGTTCTTTTTCCGTTAACAACTATAGTCCCATGTAAGTGTTAACATTTTTTTCAGCGCCCTGTATATCCAAACGCCGCTGTAGGATTTGTAACACGGAGGCGCGAGGGGGATGCACAGGCAATCGATCGTTCGTGGGATGCAGCCAAAGCCGGCGCCATTAACATTGTCCAAGTTCTGCGGTCCTACATTGGGGACGTTTAACCAACTCCATTCATGAATGCCTCATTGATTCACTCCTTTAATATTAATTTATTTGTTGTTGTTGTTGGCGGTGTTATTCCGCTCGTGTAGCCAGGAAGGCCTCACCGATTCGCAACTCTCTTTCAGGAGAGTGCCGCTAAACGTTTGCCAAAGGGGGCCTCCTTGCTGCTGCGTGCGATCCAAATAGAGGAATTTGCAGTGGTGCTTATCAGCAGTGGGAAATACCGGCCACATCGTTACAGGGCTTTAGTTTCTTTTTTAACTATGGCAGGAAACCGGAGAACCCGGAGGAAATCCATTGCGGAAACTTGGATAGAGAGAGAGAGCGAGAGAGAACACGCCAACTCCGCACAGTGTGGCGGTCCGAGTCGGGAGCCGAACCCGGCGGCATGTCGCTGCGAGGCACCAGGGTTACCGCTGCGTCGCCACCCTCTAATCATCACCTTCGTGTCTCTCCTCCCCTCTCCCCCCCTCCTCTCCCCCCCTCCTCTCCCCCCCTCCTCTCCTCCCCCCTCCTCTCCCCCCCTCCTCTCCTCCCCCTCCTCTCCCCCCCTCCTCTCCTCCCCCCTCCTCTCCCCCCCTCCCCTCTCCCCCCCTCCTCTCCCCCCCTCCTCTCCCCCCCTCCCCTCTCCCCCCCTCCTCTCCCCCCCTCCTCTCCCCCCCTCCTCTCCCCCCCTCCTCTCCCCCCCTCCTCTCCCCCCCTCCTCTCCCCCCCTCCTCTCCCCCCCTCCTCTCCCCCCCTCCTCTCCCCCCCTCCTCTCCCCCCCTCCTCTCCCCCTCCTCTCCTCCCCCCTCCTCTCCCCCCCTCCTCTCTCCCCCTCCTCTCTCCCCCTCCTTTCCCCCCCTCCTCTCCCCCCCTCCTCTCCCCCTCCCCTCCTCTCCCCCCCTCCTCTCCCCCCCTCCTCTCCCCCCCTCCTCTCCCCCCCTCCTCTCCCCCCCTCCTCTCCCCCCTCCTCTCCCCCCCTCCTCTCCCCCCCTCCTCTCCCCCCCTCCTCTCCCCCCTCCTCTCCCCCCCTCCTCTCCCCCCCTCCTCTCCCCCCCTCCTCTCCCCCCCTCCTCTCCCCCCCTCCTCTCCCCCCCTCCTCTCCCCCCCTCCTCTCCCCCCTCCTCTCCCCCCCTCCTCTCCCCCCCTCCTCTCCCCCCCTCCTCTCCCCCCTCCTCTCCCCCCCTCCTCTCCCCCCCTCCTCTCCCCCCCTCCTCTCCCCCCTCCTCTCCCCCCCTCCTCTCCCCCCCTCCTCTCCCCCCCTCCTCTCCCCCTCCTCTCCCCCCCTCCTCTCCCCCCCTCCCCTCTCCCCCCCTCCCCTCCCCCCTCCTCTCCCCCCCTCCTCTCCCCCCCTCCTCTCCCCCCCTCCTCTCCCCCCTCCTCTCCCCCCCTCCTCTCCCCCCCTCCTCTCCCCCCCTCCTCCCCCCCTCCTCTCCCCCCCTCCTCTCCCCCCCTCCCCTCTCCCCCCCTCCCCTCCCCCCTCCTCTCCCCCCCTCCTCTCCCCCCCTCCTCTCCCCCCCCTCCTCTCCCCCCCTCCTCTCCCCGCGCAGCGCGAGTGCATCTCCATCCACGTGGGCCAGGCCGGCGTGCAGATCGGCAATGCATGCTGGGAGCTCTACTGCCTGGAGCACGGCATCCAGCCCGACGGGCAGATGCCGAGCGACAAGACCATCGGCGGCGGCGACGACTCCTTCAACACCTTCTTCAGCGAGACGGGCGCCGGCAAGCACGTGCCGCGCGCCGTCTTTGTCGACCTGGAGCCCACGGTGGTCGGTGAGCGGCTAAGCGGCGATCAACCCTTCTCCCCTGTCCCGATGACGCACGTGCACCTACGTGTACGTACGTGTATGTATGTGCCGATGACGTACGTGCCGATGACGTATGTGCCGATGACGTACATGCCGATGACGTACGTGCACCTGCGTGCCGATGACGTACATGCACCTACATTCACGTGCGTGCACGTACGTGCCAACGACATACGTGCACGGACATGCTAGGCATTCCTTTTTCTTTCCGATAACGTTCCAATTACGCGCGCGTGTGCGTCGTCGGAACGGAATAGATTCCGAACGGAATCAGAAGTATAAAGGGCCAATGCGGGGGAGGGCTCGTGGTGGCACAGTTTGGCGCCGGCTATCGTAGAGTGCGGCGGTCGTGTCGCTACGGCTCTCTGCGGTGAGTAACAACGCCGTGAAAAACAACGGCGCTACTACGCCTCTCTAAAGTTAACCTCTCGCGCGTTCAGCGGCGAACGGCACCCCCCACCCCCCCACCTCCTTACCGTGCAACTTGCAGATGTTGCGGAACGGGGGAAAGGGTTGAAAAATAACAAGCCAGACAAGCTGGCAGCGGAGAGACCACGGACCGATGGCACGGGCACCTCGGGGCGAGGAATGGAATGGTTGGTGGTGGTCGCGGATGATGCGATTCACCGACGCTCGGTGCAATCCCGGTCGAGTGATGTGCGGTGGGATTTTGTGTTTGTTAAACGGAATTTCTGTCCGGGTTGGTGACCCGGGAAAGGGTTTTCGCACACGAGCACACGGTGGCATCCAGAATACCTCTCTATCGCGGTGGCTACGTACGGCGCGAACGAAGTTCAACGTACGTACACGCATACGGGTCGCGTGCCCCCTGGCCGAGTCTCAAAATATCCAGCGAGAATCTAGGCCCCGGCTCGCGTCTATTTGTTGCTAGACAAATAATCTTGAGTTGGGCTACGTCTCGGTGCGGCTCGCTCACGTCAAGGTGCAGGCGGGATGGCGCGGTGCGGCCGCGTGAGGCTCACGGCAAACCGTTGGTCGTCGAGACGCAACGGAGGCGTCGTCAGACCCGTGCCCGGCCCTGCTTTGGCCCCCCCGAGCTAGATTCTGATGCCTTCCTGCCCAGGCCAGCAGCGCATCGCGTCGCCGCGGTTCTGTTCCGGCTTAGCAAACGGCCGCAGTGCGAAAACCAAAAAAACACGACTTGGAAGCCCACGGTGGTTGTTGAGAGGCTAAGCGGCGCGCTGTGGTGGCCAATCAACCCTTTTCCCGTTCCGATGACGTGCGTGCACGTGCGTGCACGTACGTGGACGTCATCAGTTTTTCTTCTGGCTCGGCTCGGGTGCGGCAGTGGAAAAAAAACGGTGCCAGGTGCAAACCTGTCTCACTCCTCCCCCCAACCCCCCTGTCCACGCCCCCTCCCCCCCGCCACCTCTTCTACAGACGAGGTGCGCACGGGAACGTACCGCCAGCTCTTCCACCCCGAGCAGCTGATCACGGGCAAGGAGGACGCGGCCAACAACTACGCTCGCGGCCACTACACCATCGGCAAGGAGATCGTCGACCTGGTGCTCGACCGCATCCGCAAGCTGGTGAGCAGGGGGGGCGTGGGGGGGGGCGTGGGGGGGAGGGGGAGTGGAGGAGTCATCACCTCCCAAGTCTCCACCTATTCAAAGCGTTCATTCGGGAGAAGCTGAAAACACAACGCCGACGCGAAATGCGACGATGATATCCCATTCGGCTCAACTGATCGCGCCGGACGACGGCGACGGTGGTGGTGGCGTCTGAAGGCGACGCGGAAACCCCGTAATCGGGGGGGGGGGGGTGGGCAGGGGGTGGGGGGGACCTTAGTGGGGGCGTGGGGGGGGGGGGACTCTCTCGCTCTCCCAGACCCTCTCGTTGTGGCCAGCAGCAGCACATTGGTGTCGATAGCTCCCGAACACGCCGCTGCGGCGCGCGCAAGGACAGACGAAAGATTACGCCGCAAAATTGCCCGATTGGGACCGCGCACAGCAGCAGCAGCAGCATCGGCAGCAGCAGCAGCAGCGGCAGCAGCAGCGGCAGCAGCAGCGGCAGCAGCAGCAGCATCGGCGCCCCCCGTAACGGTGGAACGACCGCAGGCCGCGTCTCGCGAGACGCAGCAAGCGGCGGCGCCCTCCTCCGCGATCGCCGGCGCAGCGATGAGCGTTCTGTCGTCTCGCTCCGACTCGCTGGCCACTCACGCGAGTTGACGACAGACCGCAGGAGAGCGGGCGGGGGCGGAGAGAGAGGAGTGGGGGGGGGCGCAGGGAGAACTGCAGGGATTAGTGTGGGAGTTTGTGGACGCAGGGGGAGAGATGGGAGATGGGGGGGGCAGCTGGGCAGTGGGTGGGTGGGAGATTGTCCGAATGAGGCAGCCCTCCATTGCCTAAACAATGAAGCCTCCAAATCATCGCCCTTTTCATTGCCATGACCTCGCATTCGGAGCCCCGTTTCACAAGGCCCCACACACAGGCGCCCATTGACAACAGCGCCCCAGTGTAACGAGCGGCTCTCAATCCTTCTTTGGGGGGAGGGGGGGGGGTGAGGGGGCACCAGGGCCTTTGAGGGGGAAGCGCAGGCTGCGGCACGGATACCGTGCAGGATAAATGTCGTACGGCGCGGCGACAGGACGCACCAACTACCGAGTAACGGAACAAGTGCCTTGCTGACGCCGCGCTAAATGTCGGCGCGTGGAGAACCACCGCAGGACCTGATCAGTCGGCCTCACTGGGTGCAAGAGCCTGCGAACGGACATGGGGAGTGGGCGGGGGCCACCTTTGTATCGAAGGAAACCAGAGCATCTTCTTGGTTCTTTCGGTAAAGTCACGTAGAATGGAAATAATAACATAATAAAAATAAAACATAATAAAATCATTCTCACGACGTTTCGGCCACAACGCAAGCAGCCGTCCTCAGGTGATGAACAGGTCTGTCGAGAAGACAGAGTCTGAATGACACACCCCAGGCTTGGAGCGTCTATTTAAGCTGGGAGGGAGGAGGAAACCAGAGCAGCTGCAGAAAAACTCCACTCACAATCCCCAGCTTCGCGAAGACCTCGGTGTCAACCTAATGCTCCCTCGCTCGCCGCTCCCTCCTCTCCACCCCCCCTCTCACCTCCCCCCCGCCCCAGGCGGATCAGTGCACGGGGCTGCAGGGCTTCCTGATCTTCCACAGCTTCGGCGGCGGCACGGGCTCGGGCTTCACCTCGCTGCTCATGGAGCGCCTCTCGGTCGACTACGGCAAGAAGTCCAAGCTCGAGTTCTCCATCTACCCGGCCCCCCAGGTGGCCACCCTCCCTGCCCCCCCCCACGCCCCAACACCAAAGATTTTCCACATAGCCTTAACAGACCGTATGTATGTACTGTACGTTGAACTTCTTTCGCGCCGCCGTACGTAGCCAACCGAGCTAATCGGAGGTGCGGGGGAAGGACAACAAACTAATACACAAAAGCGATGAAGAAATGAGTTTTCAATGGAGATTTAAAAGTGCATAGCTCCAGTGGCTTTCTAAATTCGGAAGGAAGCACGTTCCAGACGGCCGCAGAAGCGCACTCGTAAGTTTGCGACGTGGTGACCGTCTTTGTGCGATCGTCGTCACGATCGTCGCCGTCGTCGTCATCATTATCAGAGGCGGCCTCCCCAAGCAGTCGCCATTCTCTCACAATCCAACGGTGTAATAACAACATTAAATGATCATTATAATAAGTAATAATCCACCCCTGGTGTCACCGCTCCGTCTCTCCTGGGCTGACGTCCTCTCATCTAGTTTTTGGCCGACGACCGCTGCAGAGTAAAACAAGAACGCATCAGCGACGGCGCCCCCCCCCCCCCCCCCCCTGCACGATCGTGAAAACCGCTCACCGACTCGGCGCAACGCCCCCCCGGCCCCCACCCCCCCAGGTGTCCACCGCCGTGGTGGAGCCCTACAACTCCATCCTCACCACCCACACGACGCTGGAGCACTCGGACTGCGCCTTCATGGTCGACAACGAGGCCATCTACGACATCTGCCGTCGCAACCTGGACATCGAGCGCCCCACCTACACCAACCTCAACCGCCTCATCGGCCAGATCGTGTCGTCCATCACCGCCTCGCTGCGCTTCGACGGCGCCCTCAACGTCGACCTCACCGAGTTCCAGACCAACCTGGTGCCCTACCCGCGCATCCACTTCCCGCTGGCGACCTACGCGCCCGTCATCTCGGCCGAGAAGGCCTACCACGAGCAGCTGTCCGTCGGCGAGATCACCAACGCCTGCTTCGAGCCCGCCAACCAGATGGTGAAGTGCGACCCGCGGCACGGCAAGTACATGGCCTGCTGCATGCTGTACCGCGGCGACGTCGTGCCCAAGGACGTCAACGCCGCCATCGCCGCCATCAAGACCAAGCGCAGCATCCAGTTCGTCGACTGGTGCCCCACGGGCTTCAAGGTGGGCATCAACTACCAGCCGCCCACCGTGGTGCCGGGCGGGGACCTGGCCAAGGTGCAGCGCGCCGTCTGCATGCTCAGCAACACGACGGCCATCGCCGAGGCCTGGGCTCGCCTGGACCACAAGTTCGACCTCATGTACGCCAAGCGCGCCTTCGTCCACTGGTACGTGCCTTGCCGCCGCTGCCGCCGTTGTTGTTGTTGTTGTGGTATCGGTCGACCGTGTACACAGGTGTAGACAGTGCACCATCACCACCGCAACGAGTTGGCTCCGCGCACACCTGAGCCCGTCGGCTGCGCAACAGAATCGCTCTCTCCTGATCTCGCCCGCTCGTGCACGCACGTCCGTGGGTTGCGGGCAATCCGCTTGCGGGTTATTGTGTTGCGGGCAATCTGGTTGCGGGTTATTGGGTTGCAGGCAATCTGGTTGCGGGTTATTGGGTTGCAGGCAATCTGGTTGCGGGTTATTGGGTTGCAGGCAATCTGGTTGCGGGTTATTGGGTTGCGGGCAATCCGCTTGCGGGTTATTGGGTTGCAGGCAATCTGGTTGCGGGTTATTGGGTTGCGGGCAATCTGGTTGCGGGTTATTGGGTTGCAGGCAATCTGGTTGCGGGTTATTGGGTTGCGGGCAATCGGGTTGCGGGTTATTGGGTTGCAGGCAATCTGCTTGCGGGTTATTGGGTTGCGGGCAATCTGCTTGCGGGTTATTGGGTTGCGGGCAATCGGGTTGCGGGTTATTGGGTTGCAGGCAATCGGGTTGCGGGTTATTGGGTTGCGGGCAATCTGGTTGCGGGTTATTGGGTTGCAGGCAATCTGGTTGCGGGTTATTGGGTTGCAGGCAATCTGGTTGCGGGTTATTGGGTTGCAGGCAATCTGGTTGCGGGTTATTGGGTTGCGGGCAATCTGGTTGCGGGTTATTGGGTTGCAGGCAATCTGGTTGCGGGTTATTGGGTTGCGGGCAATCCGGTTGCGGGTTATTGGGTTGCGGGCAATCTGGTTGCGGGTTATTGGGTTGCGGGCAATCTGGTTGCGGGTTATTGGGTTGCAGGCAATCTGGTTGCGGGTTATTGGGTTGCGGGCAATCTGCTTGCGGGTTATTGGGTTGCGGGCAATCCGGTTGCGGGTTATTGGGTTGCGGGCAATCCGGTTGCGGGTTATTGGGTTGCGGGCAATCTGGTTGCGGGTTATTGGGTTGCGGGCAATCTGGTTGCGGGTTATTGGGTTGCGGGCAATCCGGTTGCGGGTTATTGGGTTGCGGGCAATCTGCTTGCGGGTTATTGGGTTGCGGGCAATCTGGTTGCGGGTTATTGGGTTGCGGGCAATCCAGTTGCGGGTTATTGGGTTGCGGGCAATCCGGTTGCGGGTTATTGGGTTGCAGGCAATCTGGTTGCGGGTTATTGGGTTGCGGGCAATCTGGTTGCGGGTTATTGGGTTGCGGGCAATCTGCTTGCGGGTTATTGGGTTGCGGGCAATCTGCTTGCGGGTTATTGGGTTGCGGGCAATCCGGTTGCGGGTTATTGGGTTGCGGGCAATCTGCTTGCGGGTTATTGGGTTGCGGGCAATCTGGTTGCGGGTTATTGGGTTGCGGGCAATCCGGTTGCGGGTTATTGGGTTGCGGGCAATCCGGTTGCGGGTTATTGGGTTGCGGGCAATCCGGTTGCGTGCGAGATCTGGAGAGCGGTTGGGCCCCGCTGTGACGGTGGCGTGAGTCCCACCGCTGACGGACGAAGACGGTGTGGGTTGGGGTTTCTAATGCCGTGCCTGGTGATGCTGCCGCATGGTAAAGATAATGACGACGATGATGACGACGCTGCTACTAACGACGATGATGACACTGATGCTGCCGAGAGATCATTGCGCCGATGCTATGACTGATGCTGCTGTTGGTCATCATGTGACGGCGATGATGACAATGACGACGATCTTACCGCCACCACTGATTTTGGCGGTCGCGCCGATGATGCTGATGGTGTTGACGACGATGACGATGCCGATGATGACGTTGACGATGCCGACGATGACGTTGACGATGACGCCGACAACGATACCGATGACGATGCCGCCGATGACGATGCCGACGATGACAACGATACCGATGACCTTGACGATGCCGACGATGCCGTTGACGACTGTTGCCCGCAGGTACGTGGGCGAGGGCATGGAGGAGGGCGAGTTCTCGGAGGCCCGCGAGGATCTGGCCGCGCTGGAGAAGGACTACGAGGAGGTGGGCGTGGACTCGGTGGAGGGAGAGGGCGAGGAGGAGGGGGAGGAGTTCTGAGTCCACCTCGCCGCACAATGGCCGCCTCGCATGCCGTCGACGCAGTTTGCTCTGTAGACGAATCTGGTGATGAGAGTTTCGCGAGAGTCAAATAAAAGTTCTAATAAAGGAGCATCTTAAATCAGCAAATCGCTCTGTCCACGCGTGCCTGATTTGTGAGTCTTGTCCTGTTTTGTGTGCGTGTACGTTGAACTTCTTTCGCACCGCACGTAGCCAACCTTGATAATCGGAGGTGCGGGGGAAGGACAACAAACTAAACGCACGCAAAAAGCAATTCTAAAGAAATTAGTTTTCAGTTATTTTCGCTCGAGCTCGACGACGAGGGATCTGGCAGAAGGAAGGAAGCCATGGCGACAGGCTGGCGTGGTGCTTACACTCGCACCGCACATCGAGAAGGGCCTGGGATTGATTCCCGACCGGGGTGCCTTTCTGCGTGGAGTGTGTGTGTGTTCCCTCTCCCCCTGGTCTGTGTTTTCTCCCATCGCTTAAAAAAACCCCCATACAATGTCACTGATATCGGGCCAAACATCCCTGTACCAGGCCAGGTGCACTTTGAGGCCACGTGAAGTGTCGAAGGCTCGCTGACAGGAGGTCACAGGACAGACCCAGGTGCCATGGGTTGACTGAGATGACTGGCAGATGCTCCACCTGCATCCCCACAGAGGCCGATCTTGACACCGCCGGTGCCAGTCTTCGGCAAGTCCGCTCAGCTCCACATCCTCCTGTACCGCATCAGCTCCATCTCTTCTCCAGACTGCGTCGTGCCCGATAATTGTTTTTTTTACCCTTTTATCTGGCAACAAAACTGACACCTTTTTTTTACAAGGAGTCATGTTTGCATAGACCACAATACCTGCAGTCATAATGCAAACAAAAAACACAACTCTGATAATGTACGCACTGTCCTTAAAATTGATTGGTCCACACCCGAGACAGCTTTCCTTAGTCTCACATGGTGTTGGACCACATGACGCCAAAAGGCGGGTATTGTGGTCTATGCAAACATGACTCCTTGTAAAAAAAGGTGTCAGTTTTGTTGCCAGATAAAAGGGTAAAAAACCAATTATATTTTTTACTAGCAAATGAGGTTCCAATGGTGTAAATACGTCGTGCCCGTTTAGCCCCCCCACCCACCCTCCTCTATGCGGCCAAACAGAAGCTGCTTTGGGCACGCGGTGGCTGGGCCACGCGGGCTACGTGCCCCTCACCCGGCGGAGGAGCTCACTAGACGGAACGTGTCGAGATCTTTCAAGGATTTTGTGAGCTTCTGGGCACAGCGCAACCTGGTCCAAGCCGGCGTGGATTCGTCGGCAGGGCCCTCGCACTCACCGCCAGAGGGCGCCCGCGACCATCCCATCACCCGCACTCAAAATGGGACCCTTTTTTTTGGCAGTATATAAAAAAAAGTCTCATTTTGTAAGCTGCTCACACCCGCCCCCCCGCCCACCCTCCGAGCTGTAAGTGCTCTTGATACGTGTGGCATTGTCTTTGTTGCTGTTCGCCTTTTTGGCGTTGTTCTCTGGTCTGACACCGGTGAGACGAGACTCTAAAGAAGGCCGTTGTTTTCTCTGGTGTAGACCGATCGATTTCAAAAACGATGCCATCGTTATCATCGGAGCATGTTTTGTTTGCATGTTCACCGCAAGTACCGTGTGCGGTTAATGCAGTAACTTGATAACTTGCAAAACAAAGGTTTCCAGTTGGTGTCTGAACATCCCAACACGACTCCCGTTTTATTGCAAGAGAGGGAACAGCTGATTCTTATTTTTTCATAGCCGCACTCAACTCTCCATCGCGCCGTCGTTCCACGTGGCGTTTGAACCGAAATGCAACAGGCTACCACCACCACCACGCCGCCTCCACCACCACGCCGCCTCCACCACCACGCCGCCTCCACGACCACGCCGACTCCACCACCACGCCACCTCCACCACCACGCCGCCTCCACCACCACACCACCACCACGCCGCCTCCACCACCACGTCACCTCCACCACCACGCTCCCTCCACCAACACGTCACCTCCACCACCACGCCACCTCTACCACCACGCTCCCTCCACCAACACGTCACCTCCACCACCACGCCACCTCCACCACCACCACGCCACCTCCAACACCACCACGCCACCTCCACCACCACGCCACCTCCAACACCACGATGTTAACTACCTCGCCCGGTGTGCAGGAGATCGTTGGTTCGATTCCGACCCTGACGATGCCTGCTGGAAATTTGGAGTTTGCGTGTCTCTCTCTCTCATCATCATAACGGTGACTAGGAGATGTTAACTACCTCGCCTGCTATGACGGATGTCGTTGGTTCGATCCCGACCCTGACGATGCTTGCTGCTGTATATTTGGAGTCTGCGCGTCTCTTTCTCTCCCCGTGATCGCGTGGATTTTTCTCCGGGTCCTCCGGGTTTTCCTCTCCATGTGTAGAAGCAACATCACGCGTTTCGAGTATTTGACTGCTGTACATTTCCACACGATGAGCCACCTTCGTTGAGCCATAATTTGTGGCTTCTGAAAAAGAGCTCCAGCGCTCGGTGAATACCTTACCTGGTAAAATAGAAAACGAGTTTATAGTTGAGCATTTTAGTTTTATCTTGCGCGATGCTGTCGCCAATCTCGCTGACATACTCACACGGCATCACCACACACACCGTGATCACATCGCATCGGAACCCGCACCTCCGATTAGCACGGTCGGCGACGTACGGTGCGAAAGAAGTTCAACCAGCATCGTCCACAGCCGCCCACGTACACACCACACGTGACACACCACCAACGGACGGAGCGTCATCACCACAACACACACAGCAGCAGTCACCCACACACATCAACACCACACTTAACATCATCACACACATCAACACCACACGTCACATCATCATCATCACACAACACCACACGTAGCATCAACACCACACGTAACATCATCATCATCACAGACCACCATCACCCACATCAACACCACACGTAACATCATCATCATCATCATCACAGACCACCATCACCCACATCAACACCACACGTAACATCATCACACACATCAACACCACACGTAACATCATCACACACATCAACACCACACTTAACATCATCATCACACATCACACCACACGTAACGTCATCACACACATCAACACCACACGTAGCATCAACATCATCACAGACCACCATCACACACATCAACATCACACGTAACATCATCATCACACATCAGCACCACACGTAGCATCAACATCACACGTAACGCCATCACACACATCAACACCACACGTAACATCATCATCACACACATCAACACCACACGAAACATCAACATCATCACAGACCACCATCACACACATCAACACCACACGTAACATCATCATCACACACATCAACACCACACGTAACATCAACATCATCACAGACCACCATAACACACATCAACACCACACGTAACATCATCACACATCAACACTACACGTAACATCAACATCACACGTAACATCACCATCGCACACACATCGACATTACACGTAACATCATCACACACATCATCATCGCACGCAACATCACCACACACGGCATCGCTACCACACAGACCAACAATGGATTTCGCTGGCCTCTAGCGAGGATGACAATGATAGGGACACGGGGATCGTGATGATAGCGATGGTCACGATGACAATTCTAAGCGCAGCACCAGTGGGCCAATTGTAAAATTTATTTTAAAAACGATGCGAAAGATGACAACGACAGTGCTTGACAGGATAAATGAAGACGCTGACTCTGTTTTAACAACGATAACAACAATCATCATCAACATCATCATCAACATCATCATCATCAGCTGCTGCTGACTTTAACCAACGACCTTCAAACCGCCTCCTCCCCTCGACCCCCTCCCCCTCCCCCCCGGCGCGTGCCACCCCCACGCCGCCCACGCATCACAGACGCCGAGTTACCCACCAGGTCATCATCATCATCGTCGTCGTCATCATCGTCGTCATCATCATCACCATCTTCGTCGTCATCATCATCGTCATCATCATCATCATTCATTGTCATCATCATCGTCGTCGTCGCACCGGGGTCGGGTGGACGCGGAGGGGTTCTGTCAAAACATCGCGAGGTGTGTGGAGGTGTGGGGTGGGGGGGTCCACAGTCAGGGGTATTTGGGAGCCAGACAACCCCTATCCGCTGGAACTCTCCCGACATCTGCTACCCCTTAGGTGTCCACAGCGTGGCTATTGCGTGCACAGGGCTAGAGGGGTTCCCAGCGAGGAGCCGGGGCGGCGGGGGGAGTTTAAACAAGAGAGGTGCACCACTCTGGAAAGTTCCTTGCCCGTGTCTCCAGACTCACACCACCTCCACCTCCACCACGGCCCCTCTCGTGCCACTCCTATCCCCTCCGAGCGCGGGGTGCGTGAGCTCCGGACACTGTCGAGCATGACCTCCCTCGGAGTCCTCCCCCTCCTCTTCCTCGTCGTCGTCGGCGGCGGCGGCTTCGTGATGAACTCCTCGTCGGCGTGCGCCTCGAAGTCGCCGGCCGCGCGGACGGCGTGGGACGAGGAGGTGCTGATGGAGGCGGCGAAGAGGCACATCCTGAGCACCCTGAATCTCAAGGAGAGGCCCCGCTCCTTCGGGGACTCCTTCGCCACGGGGGGCCTCGCGGGGGGCCCCAGGGCCCCGCTGCCGCGGATCGCGCTCCGAGCGGTGATGGAGGAGGCGGAGAGGAGCGCGCGGCGTCGGAGAGACGAGGAGGTGGAGGAGGAGGTGCGGCTCGTGCGGTTTGCACAGAGAGGTAGGAGGGGCGAGAGAGTGCGGTGGAGACGGCGAGGTCGTGGGTGGGAGATTGCGCTCCGGAGTGCGGGAGAGGTGGTGAGCGGGGAGAGACGCGGCGAGTGAGTTTGTCGGTGGGTTGAGAGAATTGGTGCAAGGGTGAGCGAGTGAGTGGCGGAGTGAGGGAATGAGTTTGTGAGAGAGTCGGTGACTGAGAGAGTGAGTGACAGAGGGAGTGAGTTTGTGAGTGAGTCGGTGGCTGAGAGAGTGAGTGGCGGAGTGAGGGAGTGAGTTTGTGAGTGAGTCGGTGACTGAGAGAGTGAGTGACGGAGTGAGGGAGTGAGTTTGTGAGTGAGTCTGTGACTGAGAGGGTGACAGGGTGAGTGAGTGAGTTTTTGAGTGAGTCGGTGAATGAGAGAGTGAGTGACAGAGGGAGTGAGTTTGTGAGTGAGTCGGTGACTGAGAGAGTGAGTGGCGGAGTGAGTTTGTGAGTGAGTCGGTGGCTGAGAGAGTGAGTGGCGGAGTGAGGGAGTGAGTTTGTGAGAGAGTGGGTGACGGAGTGAGTTTGTGAGTCAGTCTGTGACTGAGAGGGTGAGTGACAGAGGGAGTGAGTTTGTGAGTGAGTCGGTGGCTGAGAGAGATGGTGACAGCGTTATTGAGAATGCTTTGGGTGGATCGGATGTCTTCTATCGTTACTACCGTGGCTACAGTTCCCATGAATGTGGCTCTGATTACGCTACACACTGTGTTGAACGACTCATTTCTTGAGAACTGCTTCTTGTGTTTAGTTTGTCGTCCTTACCCCGCACATCCGATTAGCGCGGTTGGCAGCGTATGGCGCGAAAGAAGCACTACCACCACACTGCAGGTCACAACTACTGACTCACTCACTCGCTAATCCAGCAACTTACTCACTCACCCATCCGCTCACCCATTCACTCACCCACCCGCTCACTCACTCGCTCACTCACTCACCCACCCGCTCACTCACCCGCTCACTCACTCACCCGCCCGCTCACCCACTCACTCACCCACCCGCTCACCCATTCACTCACCCACCCGCTCACTCACTCACCCACCCGCTCACTCACCCACCCGCTCACTCACTCACTCACTCACCCACCCGCTCACTCACTCACTCACCCACCCACTCACTCACCCGCCCAACTCACTCACCCGCCCGCTCACCCACTCACTCAACCACCCGCTCACTCACTCACTCACTCACCCACCCACTCACTCACACGCCCAACTCACTCACTCACCCGCCCGCTCACCCACTCACTCACCTGCTCACCCATTCACTCACCTACCCGCTCACTCACTCACTCACTCACCCACCCGATCACTCACCCACCCGCTCACTCACTCACTCACTCACCCACCCGCTCACTCACTCACTCACCCACCCACTCACTCACCCGCCCAACTCACTCACCCGCCCGCTCACCCACTCACTCACCCACCCGCTCACTCACTCACTCACCCACTCGCTCACTCACTCACCCACCCGCTCACCCACTCACCCGCCCAACTCACTCACCCGCCCAACTCGCTCACCCGCCCGCTCACCCACTCACTCACCCACCCACCCGCTCACTCACTCACTCACTCACCCGCTCACTCACTCACTCACTCACTCACTCACCCGCTCACCCACTCACCCGCCCAACTCACTCACCCGCCCAACTCACTCACCCACCCGCTCAACCACTCACTCACCCACCCGCTCACTCACTCACTCACTCACCCACCCGCTCACTCACTCACTCACTCACCCGCTCACTCACTCACCCACCCGCTCACTCACTCACCAGCCCAACTCACTCACCCACCCGCTCACTCACTCACCCGCTCACTCACCCGCTCACTCACCCACCCGCTCACTCACTCACTCACTCGCCCGCCCAACTCACTCACCCGCCCGCTCACCCATTCACTCACCTACCCGCTCACTCACTCACTCACCCACCCGATCACTCACCCACCCGCTCACTCACTCACTCACTCACCCACCCGCTCACTCACTCACTCACTCACCCACCCACTCACTCACCCGCCCAACTCACTCACCCGCCCGCTCACCCACTCACTCACCCACCCGCTCACTCACTCACTCACTCACCCACTCGCTCACTCACTCACCCACCCGCTCACCCACTCACCCGCCCAACTCACTCACCCGCCCAACTCGCTCACCCGCCCGCTCACCCACTCACTCACCCACCCACCCGCTCACTCACTCACTCACCCACCCGCTCACTCACTCACTCACCCACCCGCTCACTCACTCACTCACTCACTCACCCGCTCACTCACTCACCCACCCGCTCACTCACTCACCAGCCCAACTCACTCACCCACCCGCTCACTCACTCACCCGCTCACTCACCCGCTCACTCACCCACCCGCTCACTCACTCACTCACTCGCCCGCCCAACTCACTCACCCGCCCGCTCACCCATTCACTCACCCACCCGCTCACTCACTCACTCACTCACCCACCCGCTCACTCACTCACTCACCCACCCGCTCACTCACTCACCCGCCCAACTCACTCACCCGCCCGCTCACCCACTCACTCACCCACCCGCTCACTCACTCACCCACCCGCTCACTCACCCACTCACTCACCACACTCACGCAGGTCGCCTCACTGCTCTTTCTGCTTCTTCTCTGGCACTGCTCCACTTTGCAATTCCCTTCCTTCGTCGTTTCCTTCAAGCTCCTTAAAACAACAACAAACTTGCTCAATTAAACAACGTTTGTTGCTGGTCGCTTGGCGTTTTTGAGCCATTGGGCCCCGTGCCCAGAAACTTCCATTGGCATATATCAATATATAAATATATAATTAGAACGCTGAGCTTCCAACCAGACTGATAACCTGAGTCCGCACCCAGATATCAGCCACCTGTGACGAGAGCATGGCGAGTTTGATGGGCTTAGCAGAGTCGCCGATGACGTACACAGAGCCCGATAGACTGAATGTTGATATCGACTACAGAGAGTTCCACAGACTGAGCTCTGGCTAAAGCTTACTTGGCTCAAGTTGGGCACTTAATTTGGCTGAACTCCGTCTCTGAGAAGTAACGTTACTCTCGTATGGCAGAGCGGGTGCAATCAGTTCCCGGGTTAAGCTAGTGCGGGGCCTGTAGCGTGTGTTATAAAGGGGCCCTAAATAAAATTAAACATGAATATTACAATCAAATTTGTAACTTGCAGAGTAAAGTATTTGTATTTTTTCATTTGCTATACTGCCAGATAATACGACAAATCGCTAACCTTAAGAACCCAGTCATAAAAGTTGAAGGCGGTATAGTACTATAGTAATAGAGCAAGTGCAGAATCACTGAACCGGAATTGATCGCTTGAAAGCATTTAGCGCGGGGCCCTTGAAAGTGCGGGCCCGTAGCATATGTAGCTACTACATGTGTAGCTGCTACATGTGTAATACCTGTTACATGTGTAGCTACATGTGTAATAGCTGCTACATGTGTAGTAACTACTACATGTGGAGTAGCTACTTGACGAGGTGTGCCTCGTAACGAGGTGAGATTGGGCCCAGGTGAGATCACGACGAGGTGAAATCGCGACGAGGTTTGCCTCCTATCCTCCTCTCCCCACAGACGCCACGGGCCACATTCTGCTGTTCTCTCTGCCACTCGAGGAAGGGCTGCATGTGAGCAGGGCGCGTCTGTGGCTCCACGTGGCGGCAGCCGCGGCGGACGTCAATGGCCTCGGCCACTGCACCGTCACCATCTCGTCCCCACCAGTCACCTCCAGTGGCGCTGGCGGCGCTGGCGGTGTCAACGGCAGCGGGGAGGCTACGGGGCGCACACCCTGGAAGGTCCGGGTACGGGTGTCGAACCCGAGCCGCTGGGTTCGCGTGCGTCTGACTCGACCGGTGCGCTCCGCTCTGCGCCGTGGGGAGGGAACCCTCGCCCTGGTGATTGCGAAGGACGGCTGCGGCGATGGCTGTGATGACGATGGTGGTGATGACGATGGCGGAGGTGGTGGCGGTGCTAGCGGTGTCGTCGGGCAGCGCGCTCAATGGCGCCGCTTGGAGCGAGCCCACGGGGCGAGGTCCGCGCAGAACACGCCGCGAAATCCGGGGCAGCAGCAGCGGCGTCGAAAGCGAGCTGATGCAGGGCAGCGGCTCGAGGGGCGAGGCGCGACAGGGCGGCACGGCGAACAGAACGCCGGGGGGCAGCAGCAGCAGCAGCAGGAGCCATTTCAGGACCTTGGCCAGCGACCCTTCCTGGTGATGCGCGGATCTCGCGGTGACTCAGCCGCCTCCTCCCCCTCCTCCTCCTCGTCCTCGTGGTCGTCCAGTCGAGTCCGTCGCCACGACGGCGGCGACTCGGCCTGCGAGGCCAGCGAGGGGCGCTGCTGCCTGCAGCGCTTCTACGTGGACTTCAAGAAGATCGGCTGGCACGACTGGATCCTCGTACCCGACGGCTACTTCGCCAACTTCTGCCGCGGCGCGTGCCCGCCGCACGCCGCGGGCACCCCGGGCACGGCCGCGTCGTTCCACAGCGTCCTCGTCAACCAGTACCGCCTCAGGGGCTTGCTGCCCGCGAACTCGCAGCCCGCCTGCTGCGTGCCCACGCGCCTCGGCGCCATGTCGCTGCTCTACTACGACGACGGCGAGCACGTGGTGAAGAGGAACGTGCCCGACACGGTGGCGGAGGCGTGCGGGTGCGCCTAGGGTCGGCGCGTCGACGCGTCCGACGGGGTTGCAGGAGGGTGTAATAAACGTGTCGAGGTGTAAACTCATCACGTAGATTCTCTGTAAGGGCTATTGCCAGTTTATTAACTGCTACACTCGCGTACAGAGTCACCGGATGACGCCAGAGGTAGACGCTTCTACACGTGGTCCTTCGCGTGGACCGTGCCGTGACCCGCTTAACTCCTGACCCAAGCTCCCCACTGATCGACCCCGGATGAGGGTCCGGTGCCACGCGGCGCGTCCTTCGTGTCGTCCGTGTCCTCTCGGCTCCACACAACGACCCCCCCCCCCCCCCTTAAGTACCCCTCTTCTCTGGGTGACATGACGTCACCCTATGACGTCATCCAGCTCTTTCCTGCCGATGACCTCACTTGCTCCCACTATACAAATGTATCAAGAGCCGCGGTGTTACGCGAGAGTTTGGATTGTCCGCCCTGAGTCGACGTGTCTCTGTTTAGGTCTCTTCGGGACTCTTGACGGCGATGATGATGATGATGATAAATTAATAAAAGTAATAATGGAAATAAAATAAAATAATAAATCACAACGTTTCGGAGGCAACACAAGTCTCCGTCATCAGGTGGGACCGTCACAGCTAAAATTACTGAAACGTCGTGATTTATTATTTTATTTTATTTCCATTATTACTTTTATTAACTTTTTATTTTTATTTTTTACCTACGTGACTTTACCGGAAAAAAACCTAAGAGTATGAATCCTTGCAGTCACGAAAGCTTCAAATCTAAAAGGAATAGATGGTAAATTACTGGTTTACCCAGAGAAGCCACGCTGAGTCGTAGGACTATTTTGGAAGAAGGGTCCTGCTGCTGCATTGCGGTTTTGTTATGTTCAGATCTTTTAAAGACAAATTAACGACGAGTTGTGTTCATTATTATTATTATTCTACAACGTGGGGATGAAAGCGGAGCACCCGGAGAAACCCCGCACGCGCGAGAGGGGGCAACGCTCAATCCCCCTACAGACGGAAACAGATGGCAACCGGTCCAGCTGTTTGTACTTCCCTCCTTTGGCGAGCCAAGCAGGGTACTGGCACGTCCTCGTGGGACGCAGCACCATCTGTGCGGTGATCCACCAACGCTCGCTGCTGCCTCCACAGCGCTGGGTTAGAGGCGGCCGCGTGTGAGTCGGTGACGACGCAGGCTGCTTGAGAACACGGTGTCAATCACAGCTGGCTCACACCCGGATTTTAACTTAGGGGGCCGTCCGTAAATGACGTCACGCACCTGGGGGGGGGGGGGGGGTCAGACATTTGTTGTGACAATGTGTGACGAGGGGGGGTTTGAGAAATGTGACGTCACGTAAAAATGCGCAAGTTTAAATAAATGTAGATAACACGTTCTACTTAATTCAATAGACTTTTAAATAAATGTTTTCTCCTACCACAGAGTTCAGCGCCACATTAAATACGCACTACAATGACAAAAGTTTAAAGCGATTTGAGGCATGTTTTTTTTGGGGGGGGGGGGCAGAGCTTTGTGACGTCATATTTGAGGGGGGGTCTGACTTTTTGTGACTCCGTGTGACGAAGGGGGGGGGGGGGTCACAATCGTCCAAAATCGAGTGACTTCATTTATGGACGGCCCCTTAGGCTGTCAGTGATATGCCATCCATAATAGAGGTTTTTTTTGGGTTATATTGCATAAATTCATAATAGAGGTTTTAAATAAACGTGTCGTTAAACCCGCCACCACCCGACACAGCCAACTAGTAAGGGTTGTCACGTAAACAGAACGTGGCCAATTCGTCACGAGTACAGCAACACCGGTGTGCGCTGTACACTTTTATATATTTATATATTATGGATGATATTGTTCGCGAAAGTCCTGCTACGTGTTAAACCGCGCTATTCCAGCTCAGTGTTTTTCCTTTTTGTATTCTTCTAATGCATGGACGCCGGTTGCTGGGCACGGGACCAAAGACACAGAACGCCAAACTTCCAGCAACAAAGCAGCACGGTTACAGTCGTGAATAGATCGTGAATAGATCGTGAATAGATCGTGAATAGATCGTGAATAGATCGTGAATAGATCGTGAATAGATCAGAGCTCGTGCGTCTCTTGAACGAGGTGATGCGAGCTTGGAAAAGAGACGATGCGAGGGGATTCCAACCAGGACTGGTAAGTGATGGGGGGGGGGCTGGTTCTGGTTGGTGCAGCGTGGGTAGAAATGGGAAGTGTGGGGGTGGTGGTGGTGGTGGGGGTGGTGGTGGTGGTGGGGGTGGTGGTGGGGGTGGTGGTGGTGGTGGGGGTGGTGGTGGGGGTGGTGGTGGGGGTGGTGGTGGGGGTGGTGGTGGGGGTGGTGGTGGGGGTGGTGGTGGGGGTGGTGGTGGTGTTGAAGAGGCGTGAGTGGTGCGTGGTCGTGCTGATGCGAGAAGGGGTCGTTGGATAACCGGTTGCGGTGAGCGATGGAGTTTTGATGATGCTCGTGACGGAAAGCGGACGACGTCCACGCTGATGGTGGTGGACAGGTTCTGTGACTCTGATGGTGGTGAGTGGTGGACAGGTTCTGTGACTGGTGGTGGTGAGTGGTGGACAGGTTCTGTGACTCTGGTGGTGGTGGTGGTGGTGATGGTGGTGGACAGGTTCTGTGACTCTGGTGGTGGTGGTGAGTGGTGGAGAGGTTTTGTGACTGGTGGTGAGTGGTGGGCAGGTTCTGTGACTCTGGTAGTTGCATCTCAACTCAATAAAACCGCCGTGGCGTTAAACCATCGCTGCCAGGTCTCTATCATAACTTACGTTATCCTGTTTTAAGTGCTATTCATGTCAACGTATAACGTATTAATATATGCAATATTTAATGATTGACATAATATATATCACGCTTTTTTAAGATACAAAAACAAGCTCCCCTGAAACTATGTATGGGTATATTTGTTGAGGAATTTCAGGTTATTTTAGAATAAAAAAAACCTCAATTGGTGCTTAATAAAGTCTATTCCCTTTACTAGATAACACGCGTTGTTGCCTCTGTGTGTGTGTGTGATTCAAGTTCAACATCTCATATTACTGAAAGAGGGGGGACCCGCATGTAAAAAGCATAGCCTTCGGCGAGTGGTGTATTTTTAGTCGTATTGTGACTTGTTGTTAACACAACTGGTTAAAAATCGGGACTTTTAATGTCCTGGGAAGACTGGCAGAATTCCGAGCACAGCGGCGGCGACTTCCCCCAACAACACGAGGACAATCCGGGAAAAATACGGGACAGCTGACAACCCTGGTAACCACAGGACGCACAACCGTTGCATTCATGGAGGTGATCACAAACATCCAGATATAGGACACCAGAACTTGGGAAATAGTTGTCTGTGGTTCCCCACGCCTCGGAATCATCCTCCCCATAAATCAATCTCTCTTCGCACGCACACTCTGCATTATTAACGAGGAATGTGTTCTTAAAATAAGCTGTGTTTGTGCAGCACTGCCATGTCAGCGTTGTTTTCAAATCTCACGTTCGATGTCTCATCGACGCTCTCGTGAGGCCACGTGGCAAGCAGCATCACACTCGTTCCCCCGCACGCAACGGCAGTCCTGGAGAATTAAAATCACATAGCAGGATCGTGGGAGATGGTGGAGGTTGGGGGGAGGGAGGCTTTCATCCAGCAGTGGACTGACCATGGCTGCTGATGATGACGCATCGCATGCAACCTCGTTGGAACTGACCCATGTGCACGACACAATACGATCCAGTTGATTGACACTGTTGTTACGTGTGCCAGTCTATGGGTCTCTGTGTGAGTGTATGGTGCTCCGTGTGAGTGTATGGGTTTCTAACTATACACGAGTCCAACGAGTCGATGGCACTAATTGGTATTTGGGAGGACAAAGTCAACTTGTGGTGATAATGTTGTGCCGGTCCTGGGCTCCGGGCGAATTAATAATAATTGGATCACAATAGCAGTGGGTGATGGTGATGATGATGCATAAAGTGCTGGGCGCCACCAGACCAGTTCTCCTGCGAAGCTACGTGGGCTTCGAGCGTCCGTGTGGTGGAGAAAGCGGTGATGATACTGAAGCTACTACCAGGGCATTCCAGTTTCTCAGCGGGTCTCGATGTGAGTCAACGTTTCTCTGTGCTAGTCTATGGCATTGGGTCTCGAGAAGTGTCTCTCTCCTCGTGTCTCCCCATGCGTCGCTCCAGTGTCTCAACAAATCTCCGTCTGTCCTTGCGTGTCTCTCCTCTACCCGTGCCTCCCGGTCTCCCGCCCGCGTCTCACGAAATGCTCCGAGTGACCTAGCCAAGGGCGATTCGTCTCTCCATTTTCAATCGCTTTCCCGTCCACTCGTTTGCATGACGTTTGGAGTAATATCAGGTGGCATGTGTTTTTCCTTTTCTGTTAATGAAAAACGAAGGCAAGAGCATTGTGACCCTGATAGGGAGGGCTGTGTAATGCATTAAACTAGTATAAACGAAAATGTTTATTTTGCCAGGTAAGACCCGCCGAGTTATATGGTTATTATTTTAGAAGCGACATGGCCACAAATTATAGCTCAACAAAGTGGCTTATCACGTGGGAATTTAAAGCAGGAGTTTGTTTCTAATTATGGAGGGGAAAAACCGGAGGACCCGAATAAAAATCCACGCGACCACAGGAAGAACAATGCAAACTCAAAATACACAGCAGGCGTCAAGGTCGGGATCGAATCCACGACCTCCTGTATACCACGCGAGGTAGTTAACATCTCCTAGCCACCGTGATGATGATGAGAGAGACACGCAACCTCCAAATATACAGCAACAGGCGTCAGGGTCGGGATCGAATCCACGACCTCCTGTGTACCAGGCGAGGTAGTTAACATCTCCTAGCCACCGTGGCAACCGCACGTCGCGTCGATTGGCCATGGGTTCAGAGGTCAAGCAGCTGCGATCAGAACGAGCTGCAATTTGACAGCCTTCAATGATCGCTCTTCATTTCATTGCAACCGTCTGGTCTCCCCCGTGGAAGCCCTCTCGTGGGTCCATCTGACACACCCTTCCCAGATGGAGGAGACTTGAACCTGCAAAGGCTCTGCGATTCAGAAGGGGGGGGGCTATCTTCTTGGTTCTTTCGGTAAAGTCACGTAGAAGGAAGTAATAAAATAATAAAAATAAAACATAATAAAACAATTCTCACAACGTTTCGGCCACAACGCAAGCAGCCGTCCTCAGGTGAAAACCAGGTCTGTCGAGGCGACAGCGTCTGAATGAAACAGCACACGTGCTTGGAGCATATATATAAGCTAGGTTGGAAGGGGGGAAAAGAGCGCCTTGACAAAATAATATGCATATCAAGAGGGGGGGGGGGGGGCTACTTTTAAGCGATGGTTCAGTTGGAGAGGCTCGTGTTTGCGAGCGCAGTCTCTCCTCCAGACACCGATAACGGCACCGCCGGCGCCATCGCCACAACTCGTCTCGACCCGACGCGCAACCTCCAAAGTCGGGAAAACGCTGGCGAATCGGTTACACACTAGATGCGAGTTGGGGAAAACAATCGCAGAGGAGCTGCATGTCAGTGTCTTGGCATCAGCTTTTGGACAAAAAGTAAAATGGACATTGGGTTTAATATCCAGCGGTAAGAGTTGAATATGAAAAATGTTCTGATAATTTCCCAGGAGGGTCCCCTATACCCACCTGCATGCATTTCCGTGTTTTTATGTTTTTACTTTCCTAATCATACGAAAGAAATTGGATTTGGGTATTGCACATATCGACTGGGGTTGGTAAAAATGAGTAAACCACTTTGTGGGGAAGTCAAGATTGGTCGTCCTGTGGATATAATCGCTCCCACCAGAGGAATGTAGAATATACACCACTGGATGTTGCTGTTGAGCACCGCCATCGATCGCATTCGAGCAGGAAATCACTTGAGGCCTACAACATATCTTCTTGGTTCTTTCGGTAAAGTCACGTAGCAGGGAAATAATACAATAATAAAAATAATAAAATAAAATAAATTTATGTTTATTTTATTTTATTATTTCCCTTCTACGTGACTTTACCGCAAGAACCAAGAAGATGAATCCCTGCAGTCACGAAAGCTTTAAATCGAAAAATAAAAGCCTACAAAATAGTTAAAAAGGCACCGTCTTAAGGTAACGGACAAAAACCGTCGACAGTATGGCATCCTGTTCATTATTTTTTGTATCCTTTTGTGGCAGTTATTCACCAACCCTCGGGATATTTTGAACTTCAACCACATGCCACCTGGCCTGTGCAGCCTTTCCACTTGAGATTTGAGTGCGGGTGGGTTTGGTGGAGAAACTCAAAATCGTCCCTCGTGCCACGGCGTGACACACCGGCTGTTGAGGAAAGTGCCGCCAAGGTGAGCGCCTCCTACTCGGGGCTACCATGTGACAATGATGATGTGTCGTGGCCGAAATCGTACAAACGAGGGGCTACCGTCGTCGACCACATACATCATACCAAGTGCTCGTGCCAGGTGGACTTACGATTCCCAGCCCAGATAATACATATACAGTACAGGGTGCTTCAAACAAATATTAACAGTTACATCGGACTATCGTTTTTAATGCAAACATAACGGATAACTCTGCCACATAACAAATATGATGTTAATAGGTCCAAAAAGTCAGTCTCCACTTGTTCGTCATCGTTGTCAACATGTGCCTGGAATCTTCCTAAGGTGGTCTCCAGAGCCCGGAGGCACATTTCTTGCGGGATTGTTGCAAATTCTCACAAGTGTTAAAAATGTTTGAAGCACCCTGTATATTTATTCATCAAATGTCTCCTTCCGAGAAGACTTTCACCACTTACCAAGAGAACAAATTTTCCTTATCCTCAAATAGTGAATGGGAACACATTCCTGCGGAGGGAGCTGGTAGGAACGTTGGGTTGCTCGGTCAATGGCCAGGGTCAACGGCGGCGTGGTGTATTCCGCAAATATGCCTGACTGAGGGCGGGCACAAGCCGGCGTGAGTAGGTTAAACGTTCAGTTTTAAAAGGGCACCACGGGGTGACCAGCCCCTCCCCACCCAGCCCCACCCTCCCCACCCAGCCCCTCCCCTCTCCACCCAGCCCCACCCCTCCCATTTTTTGATGCACGACGGACGGACACAATAATCTCCTGTGGGCTGGTGGAACCAGGTGGTTCCTACCAGTAAAATGGTAATTTACCCACGAAAACATTATCTTCAAGCTTCTAAAGTGCGGTTGGCAAGCACCCGCAAAGGCGGGCAAAGCACAGGAAGGGCAGTGGTGTTGAATACCACTCCAATGATCCAAATTTATTCCCCACGTGAATGAGGTGTACAAACTGCACCAGGCTGGGAATTGAACTTAAGTCTGCATGTTTGTAGCCCAGTGCATTAACTACACAGATCTCCCGTATAGCCTTTAACAGACTGTTAGCACAAGTGCTTAGCGAGAGCACCTATGAAGGCCGGCATGGCACACTAGGGAGTGGCCTGCAACACGCCCAAACGCCTTTGCCTCCCGAGTGGCGATGTTTACACACCACACCAGGTACTCATTTGAGGCCGAGTCGACCTAGGAGGGAGGCCCAGAACCGGTTCAGATAATCGTCACCGGTGTTGGTGGCCTTGAGTGGGGAATTCAACTCGGGTCGCCGGGTTCAGGGCGGACTACCGATCCCCACACCACCGACACACATCCACAAACAGGCGCACACATGGAGACGAACAACGGGTGTGCAGACAGCCCTCCCATACAAGTTTATTTGTGTTTCTTTGCGTCACACTTCGCAGTAAACGCTCCGTGGCGAGGCTGGGCAGCCCCTAAATGCCTAGACGCTCACAGGAGCGCTCATCGGTCAAATCTGGAACATGGAAACGACGGCCACCAAAAACCCCTCCACCCACCCTCCAGTTCCTTGTTGCGGTAAAAATATCGTAATAAACAGCACACGAGAAGGGACTTTACAGGGAATTTTGCTTTTCTTGCCCAGTGCAGCACAACTGCGCCCTGGATCCCAAATCAGGGGTTCACAGGGGACACCCCCCCCCCCCGACCCTTGCACAGACCCCTTGGCGAGGGGATATGTGCGGCGGAAGCCCGACGCCAGAGTCCGTGGCCTCATACGCCGACCACCACGCTTACCCGCCCCCCCCCATCCCAACCCCCCCAACGAGGTTCACCTTAAACAAGGACAGTGCATTATTTTTCGTTCGTCCGATGATCATTCGGTCATTCGTTCGATCGATCGAGCATTCGCAAAAGGCGTCACACGCGCGCGATTCGACGGGCAGTCCCCCGTTACAGCAGCAATGCCTGGGTATATTCTGGCCGCCTCTCTCGTCCCGAAACCATTCACATATCGAGAGCGTCGCGTGAGACTACACGGGGGGAGGGGAGCAGGAGGGATGGAGGGGACGTGGAGGCTCTGGATTGGCGGTGACGTACACTGGAGCCACCGCTTGTTGTAGCGAGGATGGCGGACAAGTGAAGATTGGCGGACGCACGCGCCAAAGGAGCCTGCTGGCCTTGTGGCAGAAGGACGAAAGGTCACGGACAGTCTCATGTCGAAGCCGCCCACCCCATTTCAGGGGACGTCGTCACATCAGTTGTGTAACAATGTTCAGTTCAGCTCTTTACGGAATAATTACGTGCGCTTCAATTCAGTTAATAATTACCGTACTTTAAGCTTTTCCGTATTCTTTTTATGCATTAGGTATTAAATTTATTCGTATTGAATTCATATTGTGTACAAAAACGAAATTAAAATCCATACTATAACAAAAGAGCAAACAAAAAAAACAATTTAAACGGCGGTTGAGTTTACCGAAACGTATGTTCACACAACGTCCTTTTACGTTTAAATGTAACTTCCTTTTATCGTACAGAACTCACAACAACAGATTCCGGGTGGGGGCAACTTTCTCCTCGCCCTAGAGACACTCCTGGCAAAGGATCTACATTCAATGCAGCCAGGACAGCACTGTGCCGGGGGGCATTTCTCTCCGCGGATGTGAGAGAGCGATGGAGCAGGCAGGCAAGCAAGACAGCTGGGCTGGCCCCTCATCACTCCCTCTGTTCCAATCCTGTCTTGTCCCCGGGGCGCTAGTAGGGGTATCCACCCCGGTTACGGTTCCCGTCCGATCCGTAAGCCGGGTGCGAGAAGCCAATGCCCGTTTTCGGTGAGCCCCAGGATGCCGGTGCCGGCACGCCGGCGGCGGCATTTCCAGGAGGCGTGTGCGCAAGTCCCGAAGCGTTCACCGTCGCTCCCGCCGGCTGCCCCGCGCCGCCGATGGCCGTAGAGTTCGTGCCGCCGCCGCCGGCCCCATACGCCGGGCCGTCGCTGTACACGTGGGGCTTCCCGGCGCTCCGCAGAGCCGATTCTGCCGAAGGCCGATGGCCGAACTCGAACCTCAGGTCCTGATCGCCGAGGAACTGCTGCAGGGCTTGCCCGCCGGACAGGAAGCTGGAGGCGGCCGCTCCGGGGGGGTAGGGGTCCGAGTAGGCCCCGCCGCCCGCACCGCCGCCGCCCGCCGTCGAGCCCAGGCTGTCGATGCGGTGGCGCGAGCGTTCAGAGCCGTAGCCCTCCGCCGCGGCGGAGTAGTGATCCGAGCCGCCGTAGCGGTCCGCGCTGCGGTAACCCTCGTTGGAGTAGGAGCTCCCGACGGCGCCGCCGCCGCCGCCAAACACGTCGGACGGCAGCTGGCGCCGGCAGTCGTAGTCGTAGTCCTCGGCGCCGCCGCTGCCGTCACCCTGCTGTTGCTGCCGGTGCTGCACCAGGAGCTGCATCAGCGCCGCCTTCACGCCGGCGTTTGGGTCGCCCGGTAGAGGCGGCCTGCCGTCGCTGTCTTCCCGGAAGTCCTGGCCGGTGCCGGAAAAGTCGGCATCGGACGAGGAGGAGGGCGGTGGTTCAGGGGGCTCTGGCGGGCGTTGGTTTGGGGGTAGGATGCGCTGCTGCTGCTGTTGCTGCTGCGGCTGAGTTTGCGGGGTGCGCGGTCGGTGCAGCGGCGTGTGCGGCGCTGACGACGGCGGTAGAGGAGGCAGCGCCGGTTGATGCTGCTCATCCGGAGGAGACGGGGACACGTTGGAGAGCTCGGCGGACGAGCGGGCAGAGAAGCCATCAGAGCCTGGGTCGGGGGAAACACAGGAAGGTCGTGTGACAGAACATACGGGACCGACGATACAAAAGAATATCCATTCTGAATCGAATCGCGACCCCCATATATTGAAAATTCATTGAATTGATAATTGTTTTTTTTTTACCCTTCTATCTGGCAACAAAACTGACACCTTTTTTACGAGTCATGTTTGCATAGACCACAATACCTGCAGTCATAATGCAAACAAAAAACATAACTCTGACAATGTGCACTGTCCTTGAAGTTGATTGGTCCACACCCGAGACAGCTTTCATTGAATTCACTACATCCCTGGTATTCTGTATGGGACGGGAGTGGAGCGGTGACATCAGTTGGCACACTGATATGAACCTGGCAACCCGAGTTTGATTCCTGACCATGGCTAACAGCAGCAGAAAGTGACGTCCAGGCCTCTTGGCATCTTGGACCTTTGCTATTGCACTCAGCAACCTGTGATAATAAAGAAAAACACATGGTACGGGCACCTGAGTCCGGTTTGTGCTGGTACGATTGTCGTGGATACGCCTCCTCCGCCGCTCGCATCGGAACAGAGTTGGACTGCGCCACGGTGACGGGCGTGGAGGGAGTGGTGGGCAGCGGTGGTGGGGGCTTGGGCTGCTCCGCCGTCGGCGTTGGGAGAGGGTTGTTCCCACCCAGTCCTCCCTGCTGCTGCCCCCCGGCCTCCTGCCCCCCCGCGCCCTGCAGCAGCTGAGCCAGCAGCAGCGCCACCACGTTCTGGGCCGCATCGCCATCGTGGCCGCCAGATGCCGGGGGCTGAGAGTTACTCGGCGCCTGTGAACAGACGGTCAAGACAGGTGGATGTTATAACTCGGTGGAGTGTTAAGTCCGCAACGGACGAGTGTTGCGTGACGCTTCAATGTCGTGTCGTTTACGGGACAAAGCAAACCAAGGCGATGTGAAGGCCCAATGCCCACACACACACGTGTATTAGATTTAATATCCCAACAGCATTGTATACAAATGCAAAGCAAACCCTGGACTTGTTTAAACTTCACTGAGTCTCATCGGTAGGGTGTGGGCCCTGATAGAGTAAGATAAAGCATACTCTTAGTTCTTTCGGTAAAGTCACGTAGGTAAAAAATGAAATTAAAAGTAATAAAAATAAAACAATATTATTAATTTTAATTTCATTTTTTACCTACGTGACTTTACCGAAAGAACTAAGAGTATGAATCCTTGCAGTCACGAAAGCTTCAAATCTAAAAATAAGATAAAGCAACCTCTTAATTTTCAAGCTATCATAGTCAAGTATATTTTAGGCTATCAAAATGCAGATGTGAACCTCCATTAGTGATATCGCCTAGGTGTGTATCTACGGGGTACTTTTTTTTTATTGTGGGTGTCATCTTCTTTTAAACATCCCTCATGACACACGAGACAACTCACATAAATGTCACATAATTAGGCTTAGCTCCACTCCAATGAGTATTTGGGTAGCTTGATTCTTCCCATTTACAGCCCTGAGCCAATGGTGAAACTCCATATTCTTATGGCGTGGCTGATTTTATCCAGAGGACAACTGTTATTAACTTCCCACATAGTAGTACTCATTTTTATCGACCTTGAGAGGCAAGATGATTGGCCAAATGAAACTTAGATTGAGTTGCAACTTTCCGATTTTTTCGGGACAATGCAATTTTAAACAAAAGTTTCCACATCGGATTGCTGCTCTTCCTAGTGGGCAACTGATAAGTCAATTCTAGATTTGAAGTTTTCGTGACTGCAAGGATTAATATTCTTAGGTTTTTTCGGTAAAGTCACGTAGGTAAAAAATAAAAATTGATAAAAGTAAAATAAAAATTAAATAAAAATCACGACGTTTCGGAGGCAACACAAGCTTCCGTCTTCAGGTGCTGTGACGGTTCCACCTGAAGACGGAAGCTTGTGTTGCCTCCGAAACGTCGTGATTTTTATTTTACTTTTATTAATTTTTAATTTTTACCTACGTGACTTACCGAAAAAACCTTAGAATATGATAAGTCAATGTTCAAACAGATCACAGATTCTCATGGGCACTTTGACGATTCACAGAACAAATGCCGCTACCTGTGCTGCCACCGGTGGTGGCTGCGGTGGCCGTGGTGCCTCCCCTTGACTCCCGCCGCTGTTCTGCTGCTGCTGCCTCACGACGGCGCCCAACAGCCCCAGCGGCAGCGTGAGCCCGCTGAGCAGCTGACGCATCTCGGCCGTCACCTGGATGTTCAACGCCTGCGCCAGGTGCGCCAGGCTGAGCGTCGCCTGCGACTGCAGCAGGTTCACGAGGATGGCCAGCTCGGCGGCGGACAACTGCTGCGGTTGTCCTGCTGCACTCAAACGCACGCATACACAGATGCGGGCTGTTGGGACAAGCGCTGTTTGTCTAACGACGAGAAGGATCACAGCCGGGAGGAGACTTCTTACCGGCTAGGCCCGAGTCGTTGGGCGGCGCCGGCTGTTTCTGTGGCGTGCTGTTGCGGCTCTCGTCCGCCGTGCCACCGCCCAGGCCGTCCTTGCGCGTCAACTTCGGCGCCACAGCTTCCTCCACGCCGCCCGCCTGCTTCTGCCGTCGCCTCTTCTTGCTCCACAGCTCGTGGCAGTCCTGCCACAGCGGCAAGCTGGCGCAGCGCAAGGCGGGGAGGAGGGGGGTAAGTATACAGGGGAAAGGATTTTATGAGGTGAGGCGAGATTGGCTGAACCGGATGGTTGCTGGTCCTGCATAGCAACCCAACACTCCACTTCCAAGATATTAAAAATTTCAATTGTAAAAATACATATAACCAACATATACATAATTTCATGACAGTTACATTTGAAGGCATCTCAACCGATGCCCAACACAGAGAATACATATTTTAGTTAAAGCATGGAGATATTTCCTCCGAATAGTAAAAAAAAAGCATGCATAAGGCATGGAGTATGCAACACTTTCCAACACGCGTTTGTCCTCAGAAGTATTTCAGTAGCAGTATGGAAGCCGGCGAGTAGAATTCAGGCTAAACTCTTCTGCACATTAGCAAATCACCCCCTTTACTCTACCTTGTCTCCAAGTCCGAGGCAATCCTTTCTTCGATGTGGTCGGTTTTCAATGGAGTATGTCCCGAATAGCAACACAATATCACACACTGCACTTTGGTTCATATTGGATCATCTTTACGACAGTTAACTTGTGTCTCTGTTATGGGCGGATAGAGATAATAATCCATAATCAACGTTTTTGGGTTTAGATCGCGTTATTTATAAATGTGTCGTAACCCTCCACCACCCGACACGGCCAATCAGTAAAAAAGTGTCACGTTGACAAAAGACAAATTAGTTCACTGCTTTAGCCCACCGGTGTGTTGAAGCGCAAAACCACTACATTTACAATTTGAGCACGACGTTTCGCTGGTAATTGCATCCAGCATGATTTTCACCATTCTGGCGAATTGCCCGATGATGCTGGATGCAATTACCAGCGAAACGTCGTACTCAAATTGTAAATGTTGTGGTTTTGCGCTTCAACACACCGGTGGGCTAAAGCAGTGAACTAATTTGTCTTTTGTAAACGTGACACTTTTTTACTGATTGGCCGTGTCGGGTGGTGGAGGGTTACGACACATTTATAAATAACGCGATCTAAACCCAAAAACGTTGATTATGAATAATATTGGTCGCGAAAGCCTACGTGTTAAACAGAGATAATAATGCATGCATGATTTTTTATTAAAATAAACCTCTTGTAAACATTTACCATTCAAGTATTTGAATTGTAAATGTTGTGGATTCACTCTTCAACACACCGGTGGGCTAAAGCAGTGAACTATTTGTCTTTTGTCAATGTGACACATTTTTTACTGATTGGCCGTGTCGGGTGGTGGAGGGTTACGACACATTCATAAATAACGCGATCTAACCCATCAATGTCCGCCGTGTGTTTGTAAGCGGTGTGGCTCACTCGGGCGGGGGCATCTTGTAGGGGTCGATGTCACGCAGGAAGTCGCTCTGGAGGGCCTGCTCTGCGGTGCACCGTTTGCTGGGGTCGAGCGCCAGCATGTGATCAAACAGGTCCAGGGCGGCCGTCGGGAGCCTGGGGGTACACACACATGGCGATAAAACTCCAGGGAATGCACACGCGTGTGGCACTTGTGCCAGACTAAGTGCACCTTACTATACAAAAAGCACAACCGTATAAAATGGTGTTATCACCACAGCGCTTAACGCACATTCAAACGCGTGTAGATGCGCCAAACGTGTTTGTCTCAGAATGGGATTAGTTACAAGCTGGAAAGCCAGGACTTCAACGGAATGTCTATTTTTGTTAATAGATTCATGTGTGCCAAGAAACCCTCAAACGCATGTACAAAATAACGTAAAACGTTTGGAACGCATCTTTGTATCCAGCAGTCCTGGTAAGGTGTTGGGGGTAGTTGGATAATTGACCCTACAATTTTGACAACGAGTCAAATGTACTTTCATGCGATTAAAGAGAAAATATGACCGATACTTGTACAATTTTACTGCCACATAATATTCCAAATTTCCATGTAATGCAAAAAATAACTGTACAACAAACACACAATGTACAGTCCTTGTGCCAATCGACTACTGGATGAAGGCCTCTCCACACGGTCAGTCATTGGGATTGTTTGACCATAACTCACCACAACGGTCAGTGCGGGTTTGGTGAAATTAGGTGATGGGGCACACGATTAACTCACTGATGTTAGCTGTTGATGGGAATCAAAGCTCACGAGCGCTTCACGCGCTACCGCTCTCACCTCGCTACCAATCTCACCTCGCTAACCGCTGTACCTGTATTCCAACGTGAACATCGTTTTCACGTCTCTTTATTGAGAGTTGACGATTTTACGGAACATCACCACCATCGTAGCGGCCACAACGGTGATGCGGCCCGCGCTCACTGCTCACATTGAGAACTCCTCGCGCAGCCGGCGCCGGTACTGCTTCTTGGGCTTCATGGTGTGGAAGTAGGGCAGCTTGATGACGTCGGGCCACACGGCAGGGCACGGTGTCCCACACAGGCGGCTGCCAAAAAAATCCCCGCAAGCGTAATTCCAGATGAACCAAGGGAGGTAGAATCATCATCATAATTTATGACTTGATATAGCGCCAAACACAAGTACAATATGAGTCCCTAGAGACCACTGGAGTTATGAAGCACAAGTGAACAAAGCACTACACATAGGTAAGAGTACCCATGAAGTTAGAACCGCTAAGTATCCAAATCAACATCTCACGTGTTTTATGAAACTTGATTGTAGCTCAATTTTGCAAGATCACACCACCGTGACATCACAACAGCGCAACTCTCCTAGTGATGGCAGAAATGTTGAAGGGTCTTTTTAACTCATCGATAAAGCTTCAGACTTGAGTAGGACAGCTTCAGATATGCACTAAGAGCAAACAGCTGTGAATTAACAGTTAAGTGTTTTATACCAAAAGAACCAAAGAATTAAGTGTTTTCTTAGTTAGTTACTTTTCTTTTACGCAGCGTGAACCAATAATGACTCTTATTTTACAAAGATGACCTAGGTCAATAAGTGACTACGTCCTCCAAGGAGGTGCATACTGGTGTAGATATATTACACTAGTTCTAAGTAATAAAACACAACATTGCTTGCTTCAAGAGCTGAGTTGCATAACAACAGTTATGCAACTCGCCAGAGGAGTTACGGCAGGCTTAGTGGGTTGTAGGAGGACAGCGCAGAATATTCAAATTGCAGATGGCTGGCAAGAATGAGCTGCTTGTGTGGGAGGAAGAATCGGTGACAGAGATGCAGCATTGAGCTACAGACTGGGCTAGATTTGAGTGGGAGGTAAGGGGTGAGTGGCCAGTGTTAGGTCTGGTAAGGTACAGACCTGATGAGCTCCAACTGTGCCATCTCCTGGTTGGCCTGGAAGATGGGCTTCCTGGTGAACAACTCTCCCAGGATGCAGCTGTAAGGCACCACACACGCACGCCACCTCAAACTCGTCAACACCACATCAATTTCACCAAAAGCTTAATTTTACCATATGACTGGGCGGAGATATGGAGGTAGTTTCACTCTGGGGTCGATTCAAGGAGTACCGCTAGACTGGTCCCGTACCAAGAGAATGAGTAATTTATATCCATGGTTCAGGGCAACCAAAGGTGATTGAGTGCTAACCCATTGCTTGATTGAGCAAGACCATTCTTTCAACTTCGACTTAATTTCATTAACATCAATATTTTACCAATGAAACACAACACATTTAACTTTATTGTTCACTCTACCTCTCTAGATATGTGAAAGGAAGCAGGGCCATTGCCCAAACCATCGCCTAAATATATTTTTTACAGTCTTATTGACCAATGTGCTAATTGTGCGTGTGCAGCACTGGAAGTGCAGCATCACCAGCTCACGTTTAATATTTTACCAACGCCTTTCTAATGCTAAAACAACCATAATATATCTTAGCAAAGAACAACAAATATCTCACACCCGTTCCAAATCATTTACAGACCGTTCACAATGCACACTCCATATCTCTTGTGATTAAAAACATGTCGGCTAATGAAAGCCGCACTAACAAGTGGTCAAGGGAAGAATGGAACATCACTGTTCCACATGGATGTTGGAGGTCTGTGCTGCCACCTTGAGGCAGCTATCACGACACTAAACTCTAAACGGTGCCAGAAAAAAAAAACGCGTTAACACGATTGGGCCAACCTAGCAGTGCTTGGGTAGGGGGATTTGTCTTTGGATGTAAAGGTTTCAATTTCACATGTTTGTATTGCTGTGTTTTTACTTGCTTCTTAACCATTGAGAGACACCGCTACTGCAACTACTTTTGGCTCGTCCACGTCCAAAGATGGACAGTGGTTTTTAAACGAGCGCCTGTTTCGGAAGGGCGCGGCAGGGCCGTGTTAAGGGAGGGCCCCGCGCACTCCCTGCGCCAGACCACTTCACACAAAGATCCCCCGAATATTTCTAGAGTTGAAGCTTTCGTGACTGCAAGGATTCATACTCTTTGGTTTTTTCGGTAAAGTCACAAAGGTTAAAAAAGAAAACCAATAAATTAATTCACGACGTTTCAGGTGAAACCGTCACTTGATACAGTAATTTTGCTGTGACGGTTTCACCTGAAGATGGAAGCTTGCGTTGCCTCCGAAACGTCGTGATTTAATTTATTTGCTTTCTTTTTTAACCTACGTGACTTTACGTAGGTTAAAAAAGAAAGCAAAATGCTGTTAAGAGAGCACCTACTGAGCTTGGCATGGCACAAGAGGGTGCTGGTGGGTGGCCAACATCATACCCCGGCCACACGTCTCTCCGGTGCTAGTGTTTATGCACTGCAGCAGTTACTTATTTAAGGCTGAGTGGCTGCGAGTGAGATTTTAACTCTGGTAACCAGTCATAGCAGTGCGCTGATCACTACACTGTTGCTATCCACCATTCCGCTCTGCACACACACACGTAGAGACCTCTCCCGTGCTTACCCGCAGCTCCACACATCGATGGCTGGGCCATAGCGCTCCTCGCCCAAGAGAAGCTCCGGCGGTCGGTACCACAGTGTGATCACCTTGTTGGTGTACGGCCGGCTAGAGGAAAGACGTACGTACGCGCACCATAGGTACAGAAGCAACGCGAGAGAAAATGCACGGAATGAGACAATGGCTCAATGCCCACAACCAATAAAACCAGATCTAAATCTTCAAAACTTAATCAAATTGAAACCAGTTAAGCTTTATATTTAAAATGTAATTCAAGTTTCATCTTACCAATGCACTGTCAATATATCCCATTAGCACCCTGATTCATTGTAGAATTTAGCCTCATTAGCAGGATGGTATGTAATCCTGTTACAGGAATAACCAACTCTTACTGCTACAAAACCCTCATTTTGGGTCGCATCTTCCTAAAAAAGGAATGCTAACTGCATAGGTTGACGTGAACGAAAAAAATACGTGAAGAAACAAGAAGCGAACCCTTAATGCAACGTGCGTAGGCCCCCGCAGAACGTACCTCTCTTCCGAGCTGTACAATCGCGCTAATCCGAAGTCTGCGAGCTTGATGTGGCCCCTGAAAGACACAGCAAAACATTTAGACGGTGCGCAGAAGCAAACGCTAAAGATTCCGAAAGGTGTCTTAGTCTGGCTTTCCGAGACTTGAGAATTAACACTTAATCCTAAGAATCCTACAAGTATTCATATTCTTAGGTTTTTTCGGTAAAGTCACGTAGGTAAAAAATTAAAATTAATAAAAGTAAAATAAAAATAAAAATCACGACGTTTCGGAGGCAACACAAGCTTCCGTCTTCAGGTGGAACCGTCACAGCACGATAGCTGTATGTGACTTTACCGAAAAAACCTAAGAATATGAATCCTTGCAGTCACGAAAGCTTCAAATCTAGAATCCTACAGGTACTCTAGTCTGCAGGCAATTGCATGATTTGGTGTGTGTATACCAAAAAAATCTAAAACAATAACAAGTAATACTATGTAATTATTTACTATTTGCGCTTACGTAACAAATGCCAACATTTACGCATACCGTTTTGACATTTTTACGTGATTTATGGATGTACGCAAGTCGGGCGTCTTCTGTATTACGGCAGCACTGCCATCTACTGTCCACCACGTAACTCTGCAGCCTACCTGCTTCACACGGTGGAGGCCCCCACCCCAACACAGCAAGTCACCCCTGAACGCGTGGTTTTCACACAATTAATTTTTGCGAGAACGTGGTTCTTCCACGAGGGAATACTTTTGGCACTAAGCGTAAAGCGCCCGTTATAACGCGGTTTTTGAGCGGTCGACGACAAACTACTGTCTTGAATTGCGCAGCTGAGGGTATTGTACAGTAAGTGGAATGATACAGTCATGTGGCCGCATACCCTCAGTTATTTGGCCCGGCCATCTTACTGTGTGGTGTGTGACTACACCGTATCTTGCCAAACTTTTTCGTTATATTATTTACGGGGAAAATGTTTGCACTTCACGCATTTTTCATTTGACGAGGAACTTTTCAGGAACACATCTACCGCGTTAAACGATTACTTAAATGTATTATCCAGGCTTTCAAGATCTGACTAGAGCGGTTGGATTCATCGTGATTTGGTCGTTGCAATTGTACTCCAGCAAATTGGTGGTCAATCTATCTCGCAAAATCCAACTGCAACCCCTCCCCCACCCCCCCCTCATAGATAAACATTCAAACGACTGCATCTCGAAAGCACTTTGCAAATCAACGAGCTGCAGAATAATTTAAACAAAGGTGATGACGCTGGGGAGGCAGGCATAGGGAGCGTTACCGATTGTTGAGCAGGATGTTGGAGCACTTGATGTCACGGTGCAAGAAGTTCTTGCGGTGGCAGTAGTCGAGGCCTTCCATGAGCTGCTTCATGAAGGACTTAATATGATCTTCACTGAAGGACACCAGCCCGGACTCGAGCAGGCCCATCAAATCATGGTCCATGTAGTCAAACACCAGGTAGAAGGCGCCTGCCGCAAGAGGCAGCGCACAAGCAAACATAATTAATTTTGTTTCACACAATTAGTGACAATAATAATTATTCAACAAAGCTTTTTTTTAAATCTTAGTCATCGATGATGAGCGGACGAAGCATAATGACTTACGATTATCTGCTTCGGACCAAAGCATGGCTATGTAACAACGATGGGTGATCGGTATGAGAAGATCAACTCAACACTCGAAAACCCGGTTTAATCACAGGGTGTCTGAAAACCCAGTTTCATACCCAGGGTGGTCTCTATGATGCTGGCACGTGGCTCCAACATGGTATTAATCAGTAGCTTTTAGTTTGTTATCCAGCTCCTCCGATTAGCACGGTTGGCCACGTACGGTGCGAAAGAAGTTCAGCATACATATAATACAACCTGGCCGGCCCCGAGCCATGCGACAATCTTACCCTTGTCCTTCTTGAAGTCGATGGCATCCTCCTTATCTGTGACAATCTCCTTCATGTTGATGATGCTGCGATGGTTGAGCTGCCGCAAGATCTTGATCTCGCGGATGGCCGTGATGGGGAAGCCTTCTTTCTCGTTGTCCAGGCGAACTTTCTTCAACGCTACGAGCTCGCCTGAGGGGGGGGGGGGGGGTGTGAAGAAACGATAAGACACGCGGCCCCCTCGGCGGTTTACACCACGTATGTTTTCACGTGTCTCCATCTCTTTTCATACGAGGTGAACTACAGTGGCGGGAGCAGGTTGATGCTTTTGTAAAGCTGAACTTGAGATGAAAATTGATATTTAGCGAATCTTTCCTGGATATTGTTTAAACTATGATAAACTGCCATTTTATAATAGTACAGCATATAAAAAATGGTGGCTTGTTACCCAAAGTTAAGAGGATATTTGTAAATGCTTAATGAAGTGTGCAGCTTTTAAGGAAAGTTCATACCTAATTAAATCACAATCACTCCATAGACGCATGCACTTAAAATGGCCAATTATCCTGCCTTGAGAAAAAACGGTGAGGTGGGCTGCCATCGTTACACCAAACCTTCTCACAAACAGTTTTATCACAATTTAATTGTTTAAGATAGTAGTCACGGTTTGCTTTTGTCGTACATGTTTTGTAAGGTGATTCAACATTTATGTTTTCATGAAGGGTGTCATTCTTTTTACTATTTGCTTAGCTGATCCATAACCCTTACGTAAACTTAATTTTAGGTTATCCCCAAAAATGTCACAAAAATGGACTTCGATAAAAAGATGGAAAAAAACTGAAGCATGCGCAAAGAAGCATGCTAGGAATGGCATTGAAAGATATGAAGAAGAACGCATGTATTATATAACAAAGTAAAGTTAGAGACAATAATTATTTCAACTTGAAATGCGCCGCAAAGTATTCGCTCACTCTCAAAGCGAGAGAACTACTTAGGAGGCACGAGGTGCCAGACATTGGGGAAAGGTGGCCACGTGGTGAGCTGGCCACCATTTCCCAACAAACTCTGTGGTCCTCTCTATATGTTAAAGAGTTATCAGCCAACATATTAGCGTGTACATGTGGGAGGAAACCGGAGCATCCGGAAGGTTACCCACGTGTGCGAGGGGGCAACACTATACCCCCTACAGATGGAACAGGTGGGGCCACATTTGTTGTACTGCAATCTCCTGACAAGCCAGGGTATGGCAGCTAGATGCCTCATGGTAAGGGAGCATGATCGACCGACACCCCCCTCTAAGTCCTGGATTACAGGCGTGTATATAGCCGCTACTGCCTATAACTTGTCATCATATTGTATTGTGTGTGTATAATCCAGCAACAATTTAAATGATTAATTCCCAAAGCCACAGGGGTGCAAAGTGTAAAGAGAAAGGCGTATGTATGGACTGCGTGAGAGTGAGAAGTACGATGCGAGTGGACCGATAATTACCTTTACCTGTGTCTTTGTCTTTGGCCTTGTACACCTGCCCATAGGTACCTTCCCCGATGATGCCAATGATGTCGAATTTATCAACGCAGCGCTTGCCCCAGTCGGCCTCCGTGCCCTTGATCTCCCCGTAACGCGGGCCGCAGATCCTGCGCACGGCACAGACCCCGAGCGATTGTGCGTCACGCTTGCCATTACGTTTCAGTAAATAGCACAAGCCTACTACATACAGAATCACCCGGAGCGCAACAGACCTCATGAGATCACAAGAGACTTGAGCAGGAATGAGCCTGGACAGTGCCGAGATGGGTGACTACCATGCACAAATTGAGGGGCTGTTGCGAGCAGCTGAGAGAGATGTGCAGCAAAATACATTGTTGTATTGTACTTATTTGCTGCCAGATCTATGCTCCCTGCCTTCAACATGCACTAACCAGTGCGGTTAAGTATTATCATAAAACACGCACAATTGTATGTCTGAGACCTCAACTTTAAGAATCGTTTGTCATCAATGAATTGATACATCGTTAAACTAAACCTTCGTTAGTTTTTCCAAGCTGTCCTACAAGACAAAAAGGTTTGTTTTCTGGATCGTGACTTCCAACAAAGCCATCTTTGCCTTCCATTAACAATAAAATCCCCCGTTCACGCTACATCGACTGCACTTTGACACATCTCGCAAATCTGTACACGGCAAACACCACGGAATAAAACCGCACTTGGGCCTGCGGCGAGTGGGCGTCTGTACGGGCGGTGTCCTTTCTCCCGGCGGAGTTTTGGTGAGCGCTGGCGAGCAGTCCCCACCGGGCAGCTCGGGTGGTAGCGGGAGATCGGTGAGAAGGCGGCGCGGTTTACTGTCGCTCTCCTTTTTCGGCGGTTTCCTGGGCCGTGACTCGAGCGGGCTGCAACGTACCGAAATCGGTGGCACAAACATAAAAATCAGCAGGTTGATAAACAAGGCATTTTACTTCGCAGTACCGTTTTGTGTGTTCCCCACAACTACATTCCATTTCAATTGTACAATTGGTGTGACATCATGAGACATGGAAAGTTTCATTCGCAACCCTCGCAGTAGACCATCACGTGTTAGAGAATGACACTGTAATGCGACGTGACAGAGCCACTTCCAAAGTCACTTATACGGCTGTATTTCTACGCTTTAAAAAAGGATGTTCTTCACGTATTAATTCATAAAAAAAAACTCAAGAGTTAAAATATGCCAAAGTGAAAACCGAATGTGATGGGTTATTTTTTAGTGTTCAGCGATTGTTGGCGGACCCAAACCCATCAATTTGCAACACTTGAAAGGCTAGTTTAATCACGGGTGGTTGAAAACTAGATGCGAATTAAGGATCCTGGTCGTGCTTACTTGGTCTAACATGGCATTAGCTCTTACCCACCAAGACAACCCATGTGGTCATCAGAATTAAAGGCAGAGACAACCTAATAACCTATGTAATACCAACATGCTGTACACCTACCATCGGACTGTGGCCTTCCCAATCCTGGATCAAGTTTGTTTAAAAAAATATTTACAAAATAAACATCTGGAATTCCAAGAGTTCAAATTGCATCACATACAACTTATATAACGTCTATATTCTCACCACCCATGCAAGCACGCACACGCACACACACATGCAAACGAAATATGGGCCACGCACCTGTCCCTGGCCGTATCTTCAGGCAACATTGGTGGCATCGGCAGCGGCGGTAGGGTGTACGTCGGCATGGTGAGCACCTTGTCCTTGTTGGCCCATGCTGGTTGTGCCACCTTCTCTTTCTCCTTGCCCTCCTTCGCCTTCACTTTCTCCTTCTCTGTCCGCTCCGGCGTTGGCGTTGGCACTGGCGCCGTCGGCTCAGATTTCACAGTCTTGGCCACATCCTGGCTTGGTACAGCCGGTGGCAGAGGTGGCAGCGGTGGCTGCACCTCGCTCTTGGTCAAGACCGCCGCTTCTTTGTCAGGTTTCGATGGCGATTCCTGTGGCAGCGGTGGCGGGGGTTGCTGCTTGGGCGCTGGTTTCTCATTGTGCGCCGGCTGCTTCACGCCTGGATCGGGCGAATGCCTCTCGGTCTTCACAGGCTTCACCTCCTCGTGGCGTTCCCTGGCGTTTGAGTCCCTGGCGGTTTCCTTTGCGGTGGCAGCGGTGGCAGCGGCGGCAGGTTTCGTCAACCTGGGCGCGCTCGGCTTCTTGTTCTTGCTGAGCTCCGAGATGAGGCTGGTGGTGATGATGGTGCGGCGCGGCGGTGGGGAGTAGCTGGAGTGGCGGCTGCGTGAGCGCGAGCGGCGGGACGAGCTGCGGGAGCGCGACCGGCGCTGGTGGTAGGGGCTGCGGCTCCGAGACAGCGCAGAGCGCCGGTACCTGGAATTCACATATCTACCACCATTACAGCACAACACACTGGGGTTACGCACTTGCAATGCACTAAACGGCAGGGCTGGTCCTTAAAAGCGCACGTGAAGTTTCAATCGTCGCTGGATATCTATTAGCTCATTTGCTCACATAAGTGCTGTCTGGCTAACGTATATGAGGTGAAAATCCTCACTATAAGGGACAAGGGCTTCTTAGAGCTCCCTCTAGTGGAGGCCAACAGTGGTGTGAGCACGCAATTGCAGGGCTGTTAACCTCTTTTTAAAATCTTGGGAGTCATGCCCATTTTTATAATCTCTATGCCAGGCAGATAATATTAAATGTTTAAATACGTTCTTCTTTAGGCACACTGCGAGGTTGATTTTCATTATAAAGTTCAGGTTTTGAAAACTAATCATCGTGGATTATCAAAACTAATCATCAGCCTTGATATGTCCACTGATGGATAAAGGCCTTCCTGTACCGTCACCATCTCTCACGGTCCTTCCATCTAACATCATCAGCACAGCTCCTGCGCATGAGCTGATAGCACGCCATCTCCTCGCTGGCAGACGGCCTCTCAGGCATGTATTTTTTCCTGAGGCTTCCACTGTCATTAAGCCTCAACCACTGGCCATCGTCTCTTCCAAGTGACGTCGCCTGCCCAAGCCCACTTATATTTCTTAACAGTCAATGTCTCTTACTTGTGTTTGCTCTCTGACCCGGTCCTGGGCACCCCCTTCACCAACCTGCACTGACCAGAGTGGTGAAATATGGTCAAACAACCCCCATTGACCAACATGGCTTGGGTATTGAAAAATGGCTGTAAAATAGCATGGTTAATTTACGCAAAAAACAATGATCAGTAATTACATTCAAATAGTCTTTAATTATTATCATCATCAATAGAGTATTACCTCACACTGTCTTTTATAAACCCAGGCAATTAAAATGTCAGCTCACTACAAATTAAACCATCACTCTGGTCAAGTGAATGTTGGAGAAAGGCCACAAAACCAAATTGAAGGTTACACGAAGCCTGAGGCCTAAATGAAAAAATATGAAATTCCTAAATAAACCAACTTCTGTAAGTGGTTGTGCAAGGTCGAATGACACAAGACATTACTTTACACTAATGTGATTTGTTTATCCAGAAAAGTCCGAGTCTCAATACTTTGACGACGGTACTGCTTTAGTGTAGTTGGTCAAATGCATTAATGTTTGACTTAGTGTCGGAGAAAAACTGCAATACCCGGAGAAAAACAAATATCGTGTACATTAGGGCGGGTAACCACAAGAAGCTCCGTATGGATGGATTCAATTATCTCCTGCTGTACCGTCACTTCCTGAGTGCTTATCTTACCTCTATTGCCATGATCCCAAGTAAAAACAAAAATATTCCGCACATCATATTCACATTAAAAACGTTAACGAAATAAATGTCACAACTGACAAAGCGTCAGTAGAACCTCGGTTTGGTGACACGCCAGACATATTCACTAGCAGGAAGCTACATCAGCTGCCATTAAATACCAATTCAGTAGCATACAGTGGCGACGGGGTGGGGGGGCGACTGGCTTATTAACTTTTCTTCCTTGAGCGTGTGAATCCCCTTGCCACGACTGTTTGAAGGCCGTCAACTAACCCACAGCAACGAAAGTCTTCTCCATCGTACACATAAAAGTATTGGTCTCAATTTGATTTCTGCGGATTACATGGGACGCGAATAATGTAGCTGCAATGACCACGGATATGACAACCGTGGCCTGAACTGGATAGAATCTGGTGCTCGATAGGAAATGCCACATTTTTATCTCGTGATACCAGGGTTAATGACATGTTATACTAGCAGCAGCAGCAGTGGAAGCAGCAGTGGCCAGTTGCATAAAATTAGTCTCACGTGTATGTGTTTCCCCCCATTGACTTACTTTAAATGGGGCTACACGAGAGATTTGATTATGCACCTCAATACATGTTAAATTGCATTTCAATTTGGTTTCGTTATTACTATTTTGTTGATGCTACAAATTGTGACCAGTCCTGTCTTGAAAATGACACTTTCTTAAAGGGCTCTCAGTTTTTCTGTATTTAAATGCTCATGTCCTACTTGTACACCTCGGTTTGCTCCCCTCTTCTCTCCAATCGACATCCTTCCTCAAGGCACCGCTGGACATCAACCTCGTGCACTATAGCTCTGGCGGCTGTATTACAATGCACAACCAGGAACACGATGGCTTAATCCCACGCTCTCAAATTCCCCTCCTCCCTGACGGTAGAATGGACATTGCAAACGGTGTGGTCCTGTGCTATTACATAACGAATAACTTAAAACACTCACCACCTCGCATCTCCAATCAGCAAGAAACTCTCTCTACCTGGTTCTAACAATCGATTACTCTCTCACAAACTCAAATCCACAAGCCATGGGCATGACCAATTTACACCAAATCATCACGCAATGGCTTAAACTCAACTCCCCACCCCCCTCATCATCTCGAGGCACGCACGATGGATGACATTACCTAGTGTCCGATCCGGGGCTGTCATCGTTCCGTCTCTTGTAGGGGCTCGGCGACCTGCCCCCCCCGTACTCGTAGGGACTGCTCCTCCTGCTGTAGCGAGGGGACCTCTTCTTGCTGCTGCTGCTGGCACCATAGGGGCTCGGCGAGCGGGCCCTCTTGCTGAAGGGGCTCTGGTAGCTCCTGCTGTACGGGCTGCTGTCCAACCTGTTGTTGTAGTAGGGGCTGGAGGAGCGCCGCTTGGAGCTGTACACGTCGTTGGAGCCGGGCGGGCTGTAGTTGTTGTAGTTTCCGCTGAAGTAGGAGCGGTAGGGGCTCCTCCTGGGGTTACTCGGAGACCTGTGCCTCTGTGGAGGGGGGCTAGGAGATGTCCTGTAGGCTTTGGGGGCCTCCTTGTTGCTGCGGTGGCTCTTGCGAGACTCACGCTCGGGCTTCTGAGGAGGAGGAGGAGGCTTTGGCTCCTTGCTCTTGGCACGTTTGTCGCGGCCGCTCCTGGACGGTTTCTCCTCTCGCTTCTCCTCCTTCTCCTTGTCCCTCTTGCCGGACGAAGACGACTGCCTGGGCCTGCCGTTGTTGTCCTCGTGTTCGGCGGCAGCAGCAGCAGCAGCAGAAGCCGCCGCTGCGGATGATGACGATGCCACCGCCGCTGCTGCTGATCTCGAATGTCTGGAAGACGCCGCCGAGGCAGCGGCCTCCTTCTCCTTGTTCCTTTCGGCCTTGGAACACGAGGATGACGACGAGGTGCTGGCGGTGGTGGTGGCCATCGGGGCGGGGGTGACAACCACGTCCTGCTGCTGCTCGGCGTTCTTGGCGGAGGCCCTCTCTTGGTGCCTGGACCTGCTGATGGCGCTACTCTCGCGCTCCCTGTCGTGTCTCCTCGACTCCTTGCTGCTGCTGCTGCCACCACCACCAGGAGCACCAGCAGCAGTGGCAGCAGCAGCAACAACAACAACATCACCACCACCACCACCGTCCTTGGTTCGTTCCCGGTGCTTCGATTTGGCGGCGTCCCGCTCCTTGCGCCGGGCGTGCTCCCGGTCCTGCCGGCTCGACCGGTGCCTCTCTTTGGTCTTCTCAGAACGTTTCGCGGCGGCGGCGGCACCAGAAGCAGCAGCTGAGCAAGAAGACGAAGCAGCAGGAAGTGGTGGCGGTGGCAAGGATGCTGGTGAGGGACTGCGAGACTGTCCCTCGGAAGGCGACGTGATCTCGTCGTACTCGACGAGAGACACGGCCCTGCCGAGGGACACCTTACCGCTCACCTCGACCCTGCGCAGCACCTCCTGCTGATGATGGTGCTGCTGATGCTGCAGTAACTGCAGCTGCTTCTGCCTCTGCTTTTCCTTCGACTCTTTCCGACGTTGCCGCTTGTGCTTCGAGGAGGAGGAGGACGACGATGTCGTCGGCCTGGTTGTCCCGGAGCGACGTCCTCCACCACCACCTCCATCTGACGAGGTCTCCTGCCCGCAGCCATCGGCCCCAGAGCCCGGGTCGCGGCCCTGGGACCTCTCGGCCCCCCTCCTCTCCCGGGCCCTCGATTGCCCCGGGCTGCGAGTTCTCCTCTGCTGCTGCTGCTGAACCTCGGAGCTCGGCATGGCGTTTACGTGATGTCTGTGGCCGCCTTTGTAATGATGTTGTTGTTGTTATCCTCCTCGTCGGGGGCCTGCGTCGCCTTCTCTTGCGCCGCACTCAGGTCAGGAGGCAGAGGGCGGCCCACTGCCGACACATCCCCCCCCTCTCTCCTCTTCTTCACCTTAAGCTATAACTAACTCTTAAATTACGCTGTGGTTACACACCTCCTCCCCCACACAATTAAAGTCGTCTTTGTTTCACTGCTGCTAGCTGAAAGGTTTTCTAACTCCGCAGTTTGTTGGTTAAGTTCGACCAGAGGACTGCAGTAGTGGGCCCTCAGCACGGGCCGGGATAGGAAAAAAAATAGAAGAGAAACTTGGCGCTACTTTAACAAGGGATTTAAATCAGACAACCAGACACGAGGAGGAAGTGTCCCGCTTCTCCTACTCACTTTGTACTATTGTTGCTATTATAATTCTATTTACAAGTTGTATATTTTTGTTATTGCTCCAAGTAGTGACTGCCTCTGCCTGCCCACCCCAGTCTGAACGACACGCAGTGACGAAGGCAGACAGACGAAGCGGCCCTAGTTAAGTTTATTCTCTTTTTAATCTCTCTTTGTTTTAAAGTATTTAATAGTATATTACAAGTAGTATTAATGGGCGTTCACTTGGCTTCCCGAAGCCATGTCGTCCTTCATGCCTACAGCTCATGATCGGGCTCCATTTTACATTGACGGTCATCACTTTTTTTGGAAAGAAAAGTTTTTATGTTCGCGTCCAATTATTTGGTCCATATTCGTTCAGGAGGGTTAATTATCGGTCGGGCTATGTTTTGGCGGACGGCGGGGCTCGAGCCGAGGCTGCGCGATTGAGGATGGCTGTGGATTTTTGTTGTTGGGATGCGGCTCCCTGAGCTTTGCACCAGAAAATGGACGCCCCGGCTCCTTGCCGTTTACTAAGCAAAACCGGAAGCCGGTGGGCGGGGTCAAACGGAGCGTTTCCTTCGTGCCTCATGAATATTCAATTAGGGGGAGGGGGCGGGCCCCTTCGCAGTGCTGAGTGTTGGAATGGGCGAGGCCTTGTATAGGGGGGGGGCGTTATGCTAATGAGGGGGCGTGTCCTCGCGAGGATGTTTATATAAGTGGGTGTGGCTTGGTAGTTTACATTGTATTCGATAAACCCAAAATGTTCATTATTTGGTTCTTTTGGTAAAGTCACGTAGATATAAAAATAAAGTGAATAAAAATAACAAAAAAATTAAACCACTAATGTAGATTGTAGCCTGGTTGTTAATCGGAGTGTACTGGCAGTATATAATGTAGACTGTAGCCTGGTTATTAACCTGAGTGAGCGTACTGGCAGTCTATAATGTAGACTGTAGCCTGGTTATTAACCTGAGTGAGCGTACTGGCAGTCTATAATGTAGACTTATTCTGGTTCTTTCAGTAATAAAAACAAACCACGACGTTTCGATCGCAACACAAGCGGTCGTCATCAGGAAAATGGGTTAGCCTCAAAAGGCAAACTGTTGATAAAGGTTTCGAGTGTGTCAGCAGCATGGGCAGGGCAGCTAATGTTAATGTAGGAGAAAGCAATGCCAACGCAGCGGGTCAACAATCAAAGGGCCGCCAGGCAATCATTGCACCTTTCTCCACGTACCCACACTGCTGATGGTGGAGGTTGACAAGAAATCAAGCCATGACCCAAAGTGGTTGATGACATCTTTCCAATGATTGCCGAGTTCATAACCATCCTCTCGGTTGAAATTGTCTGTATATGTGGATGGCTTCATGAACGAATCTTGGTTGATAGCCAGTAGGCTTGCAAAGTACCATCGTCTTAGAGAAATAAATTTCGTGTGAGCCAGCCGCATTAAAATAATGATCAGCCACGGCTGAGGTATTGGTCCTACCTTGATCAAATCTGCCTTGTGTTCACGAACACGGTCCGAGACATGTCGCTTAGTTTCCCCAATGTAACCACTGCCGCAGGCACAGCTTAGTTTGTCGACGCCGGGGTATTGCATGTCAGGAATCTTGTCCTTCACAGATGGGATCAGATCACTAATTTAATGTCCTGTGTTAAATCGGACCTGGATCTTGTGTTTGTTCATGATTTTGGAAATATTTTTGGTTACCCCTGCTATGTATGGCAAGGTGATGGTTTTGATTGGATCCTCAGATGGCTCCTTACTCACGGTCGGGGTGATGGCTTTGCGGATTGTGTAGTCGGAGTATCCATTCGCCTTGATGGCTTGGTGTACGTGTTTGAGTTCACTGGTTAGGTGTTCATGGTCGGAGATACATTGAGCTCTATGGTGTCGCAATTTGATGAGGGACTTCTGGGATGGATGGTGGTGGGAATCAGGTTTTAGGTATGCGTCATTATGGGCTACTTTCCTGTAGACAGAATGGCCCATTGAGCCATCTGGTCTCTTTTTGATTAGGACATCTAAGATATTCGTCAATAACACTGGATTGAAAATGAACATTGTGTAATAGGCGACGCTTCGGGCAATGACCCTTCACACAACATACACAGAGAGACCAGAGGTAAGAGTTATTAAGAGCTGGAGACTGAACCGATAATTCCACTTTTTTTACTAAAGTTTTCAAATCTGTCAATAAACCAAAATATTACAAACACAAACTCACTTGTATTAGCAGCTACATTGTACAACGTTACTGGCACATTGCATAATGGGTCGTAGCCCCATTATCAGCGCCGGGTGAGCAAAATAACAAACTTGCAAATCTGACCCCGACTCGCTCAACTTCCATCACCCCCCGTCATGCGTTCCAGTGTGCGTCACATGGGTCTCTGGGCAGCAGGGGGCAGTGTAACAAAACCCCAACTACAAGTGCTTGCTTATCCGGCCCCGCATTGTGTGGCCAGAGGTAGTGAAGTATGGTCAAATAACCCCGCATGATGGGGGTGGCGTGGGGAGGCTACCGTGCAGTCGTGGATTGACGTGTACACGCAGTCATTTCATAGCTATTGCAAGGAACGCACAGCTGTTGTATACAAATCTTTTTTTTTATTATTACTCCTATAATTGTAAACGCGTAAGAAATAAAATAATAACATACACTAAATCTCGTGTAGAGTTAAATCGCGCCGTTAATTTAAAGTTAAATAAAAACGAGCATGATAAACAGGCAGCCACGTGGTCGACCCCGAGCACTGTACAGTGGGAAATGACGTCACCCGCAGGCACAGTACACGCACTGTATACACGCCGGATATCAGCCATCAGTCGCCCATCATCACCACCATCCCCGTCGCGGTAGTTAAAATAGCACCCCACCAGGCGAGCGATTTTTTCGTGGTTTAGGATCAACTGACCTCTGCCATAGTAACGTGGAGTTTTCACCACTTGGGAGGTCAACCAATGGTAGCTAAGGATGGGCTGAGCCTTGCCACATGATCATGGAATTCCGGTTATTTGGATGGGAGGTAAACATTGGCAACTTGGGGTCGACTGAGTCTTTGCCACGAAAACGTAACAATGCCATCACAATTATGAGGGTTAGTCTTGTTAACCCGAGAAGGGCCGTCTTGTTCAAGAGGGGTGAGCAAGCAATTACAGAGCTGCGCCTTTACACAGACAATCTCACGTCATGTGAATGTGGAACTTCCACACTGGTGTAGGATCGATAACGTTGGGCACCGGTCAACGCCCATTTGAGAACCTTGTTTTATATTTAAAAGCACAATTTGTATTTGTACAGCAGTAGACATCACTGTGGGCCTTGTTACTGCAAACATAACCCCCCCATTTAAACCGTACTGCTCCTTTAAAATGTGCCTCATCAATAAGACGAGAGTTCACTCTTATACCAAGCCTGACTGCACGTGGTTCTATTTTATTATTGCCACATCTGCTCAGTAATTGCTGGTAAATTATGATACATCGAAGAATAGCAATAACGCTCACAATGCACGCATTGAACCGCGGGTGTAAAAAAACTTTTTTTTTCGAATTACATATTCGGATGCGGTGGGCAGAGTAGTGGTTGCAGTGATTAGCGCCCTGGGCTCCGCATCTGGCTATCCCGAGTCGAAGTTCCCGGCCCCTGCGAAAAGCAGTGGATCGAGTGACATTAGAAACAGGCCTGATACCACACCCCCATCACGACGAACCCGTACTGACCAGTGTGGTGAAGTTGTGGTCAAACAACCCCCATTGACCCGCACCGTGTTGCAAGGCCCTCATCCAGAAATTGATTGACACATCCCCGTTAATTTAAGATCCAGAGTTGTACTGGAAACAAGTTTTGCTGGCTGGCGTTGCACATCTGCGTGATGACGTCGTATGCATCCCAACAGCTGCCCCCCCCCACCTCCACTCTGGCCGTGTATCCCGTGCAATTGCCCGGGCAGTGCTAGTGTATTGTACATAGAATTAAAACAAACCATGGTAATGCTTGGTTAGTGATATGACCCATATAAAATTGTAATAACCTCAATGGACTATCACGTGGTTAAATAGAGCACGTTTTAGGTGTACCACGTGTATCACGGGTGAACATACCGCGTCCCGTTCGGGACGACGGGTAAGCCTCCTGTATACTTGTAAAAAAAAAAAAACCCACAAAAATAAGTAAACCCCTCTCAATTTTTTTTTCAACTTAAAAAATAAGTTGTTCCCTATTCATCATTTTCACAATTTTATTGCGATTGTGTTGTCGACGTCACGGCAGCACGAGGCAAGGTGCCCATTTGGAATTCGCAGTTCCGTCCCGTCGTCCCATGTTAGCGAACGGCCTGTTGAAAACCGCAGAACAGCTTCTGAGATCTCTACGACCTTTATCATCCACACACGTGGGGAAATAGTCCCACATGCCCCCCCCCCCCCCGCTGCACAGAAATGTTCATCGCACGGCAGAACCCCCCCCCACCCCCCCCGATATTTTTTATTCGCTCTCGAGCTTGAATTTTTACCATGCTCAGTGGTCTGAATAACCTTAGTAGACATTGATAATGGTTGAGCTATTTAAAGAGCAGACGCTATCATCGTCAGCTACTGGTGGTTAATGGTGGGCCCTTCACTTGAACCCTTGGCACCGTACCTCCACGTTACCAAACAGCCACCCAAAGAAAAGTGCGGTTTTAATTGTTTTTTTGCCATCGGCAATCCTGATCTTTCCACTGCCGGATCGAGGCCTTCCCAAAACCACGGCCCTCTCTCGTGGTCTCATGATATGAGATGGTTTCATTGCTCCATTTTCACAACAGTCGACTTTCTCACGGCCAGCGTTTCGGATCCCTCCCTTTTGGGTGTCACTCTCCCGTTTAGCCTCGGCCACCAGTCAACATTCTGTCGAGTGATATGCCCTGCAAAAGCTCCCTTATCTTTCTTAAGTCAGCATGATGGTTGAAACTTAAGTTTACCTCTCTGAAACACGTGTTGCTATATACATATAACTGACAGTGCTCTGAGCTACACTCAGCGGGGCAGTAGAGGGCTCGAGGGTGGGGAATGTGGGGCTTTCAATGCCGAATCGCAAAAACGCGGTCATGAAAGCCGTTCACAACCGTGGTCAGATACACGCAGAGGTCATAATCCAGGCACACAGCACCTGTTGACAGCCAGCACGCTTGGAACAAGGTGCAGGTGTGGTAGCGTGCATTGGGGTAGTTCAGGTTACCAACAGTGCACACACAATTGGGCTGAAGCCACGCGTCTCCTACAGGGATTCAATGTCGCTTCTACGAAGCTAATGACCCTGTGTGGCTGATCGCTTTATAGTAGAACGAACACGCGACGAATAAAACCTGCAAACACTTACGGTGGTTTAGTGTTAATGACGCAATGAGCAAGTTGATTAAATGTTATAGCTGGAAGTCATTGCAACGTGGGCTGAGAACGCCTCCGAGGAACAGCCTACTAACATGTTTTTTAAGTAGCTCGTTTTAAAAAGTTACAATCTGCAGAGACGAGTTTTGAAACAGTGCTCTTACGGGGCTTAATGCTGAAACTGCTAAATCATTTTACTCAAAACAAAACCACTGTGGGTGCCTTAACAGACTGCTCGGCAAGCAATGGGGGCAATTGCAGAGTAAAATGTCTAATTCATAATCAACGTTTTTGGGTTTAGATCGCGTTATTTAACAGGACCCTGCGGGGTGGGCTGGTAGGAATAATACTAATACCGGTACAGGGATATCGACCGCACACACACGCACACGCGCACACACGCGCATAAACGTACACACGCACACACACACGCACACACACCGCACGCACACACACATACATGCACGAACGCACACGCACACGTAATGAAGTTGTGTTGCTACGCTTCCAGTTCGCCGTGAATAACGATCCGAAGCCCAATAGCGCCCATTCATCACGCCGCTCGAGTGGGCCGGACACGCACACACGCACGCACACACACGCACACAGTCACACATATACACACACGCACGCACACACAGACACGCACACACACGCGCATACACACGCACACACACGCGCAGGGGGAGCGGGCGGCCATCTTGTCGGACGGACGGACAAACGGACGCGGACGGACGGACGGACAAACGGACGCGGACGGACGGACAAACGGACGCGGACGGACGGACGGACAAACGGACGCGGATGGACGGACAAACGGACGCGGACGGACGGACGGACGCGGACGGACGGACGGACGGACAAACGGTCGGACGATATAATCTATTGGTGGTCTGGTCCACTTCGTTCCTACCAGTATAAATGTGTCGTAACCCTCCACCACCCGACACGGCCAATCAGTAAAAAAAGTGTCACGTTGACAAAAGACAAATTAGTTCACTGCTTTAGCCCACCGGTGTGTTGAAGCGCGAAACCACAACATTTACAATTTGAGTACGACGTTTCGCCGGTAATTGCAACCAGCATCATCGGGCAATTCGCCACAATGGTGTGGCTCTGCTGTGTCTCCCACTCTTATATAGAGCAGCAGCAGGGTGACGTCATCATTAACTCATTAACTCTTCTAACATAACCACAACAACCAGGCACTGATGTTATACGATTGTATCGGCAGTAGTGATAAGCAGTGAAGTCCAGAATCGCAGACGCGTTTACAGAGGTGCGATCGCTTTCTGTAGCTATCTCCTGCCCCTTGATTTGGCAGAATTGTCATTCCTCCACAAGTTCTGTGTTGCCAAAAAGTAACCGTACAGTTTCTTTGCCCTTCCACCCCTCTTTCCACCTCTTTTTCACTGTAATGGGCACGCTTCAAGGCAATGTTTCCTGGAATTAAAATACTTTCCGAAAAACAGACAACAGTGGTGTGGGAAATGGCACACACCACTTCTCACTAGTTCCTGTTTAAAAACAGACTAAACGCGGCACCGCCCGGTAACACGAGTTGAACTCGCCAGTGGTGGAGCGGCGAGCGCCAGAACACGGAAGCCATGCTGCTGCCACACCGCGTCAGCGCTCCTCGCCCTCTCACACCACCTTGCCCAGCGCCCTCATCAGAGCTTCGGCCGAGACCTCCTCACCAGCACCGCCGCCATCCACGGGCCCCTCCATCGCGCTTGCGTCCCCCAACGTTTCTGTCTCGTTCGTACCACGCCCCGCGCCCGCCTTGGTGTCGGCGGTGTCGGCGGTGGCATCGCCGGCGTCATGTTCTGCCTGCACCATCACCAAGACCTGCTCTACGTTGGACGTGTCCATGGCCGCGGTGGTGGCAGTGACGACGGAGGTCGCGGGGGCTGCGGCACTAACAGCCACTGCCTGCGCGCTGGCGGCGAAACTCTGCTGGATGTGCTGGTGGTGCTTGATCTGCTTGATGGTGTTCTTGAGCGCCTGGCGCTTGTTGCAAAACCAGATGCGCACGACCTCGCGGTCGTAGCCCAGCTGCTCGGCGATCTGCGTCATCTCGGCGCTCGTCGGGTGCATGCCCACGTCGAAGTGCGTGTTGAGGATGGCGAGCGCCTCCTGCGTGAAGGACGTGCGCCGCTTGCGCCGCTTGGACGGCTCGCTGCCGATGAAGTCGGTGAGCGTATGCGTGCCCATGCGGTGCCGCGCCTCCGCCTCGCCCATCCAACGCTCCAGGATGGGGCGCATCTTCTGCGCGCTCTTGGGCGTCAGGTCCAGCTTCTCAAACCTGCCGAGGGATCAGCGGGCGGGATAGGCACCCGAGAATAGTTTTTTGCAAGTTATTATCTAACACGAGTGATGTACACGGTTCAGAAACGTGGTCATTAACAAAACAAGTCGTGACAAAAACGAAAAATGTTTTGGAATTACATTGAGAAATGGAAAAGAGGAACAAATGGATTAGAGAACTGCCGTGTAGCCAAGCCACACATCCATTATGAATATAAATGCCTAAACTTACATCCATAGAGTAGAAGGGCTATGGAGATTAGGAGCAGAATACTCTTTGGTTTTTTCGTTAAAGTCACGTAGGTAAAAATAAAATAAATGAAAACTAAATTAAATCACGACGTTTCGGGCGTAAGACAAGCATCCTTCTTCAGGTGGGGACAACGTAGCGAAAGCACAACCGCTTAAGTGTGTCTAAGAGATGGCTGTGACGAGGAATTATATAGTCGCGGGGGATGGAGGGAGGGGAGGGGCCATGGTGAGTGTGTGGGCGGGCTGTGGCTGGGAGGCAACGATGTGAGGAACGGGGTGGGCGCTTGGAGGCAACGTATGGAGTTCAAACTGAAGCTTTGTGATGCAGGGGGCGGAAGTAGATAAAGCTAAGAATGATGGTGAGATGGAAGGATGTGGTGGAGTGAGATTTGAGGACAGTGGATGTCCTCACGAGGAGAAGCACATCCCGTGCAATAATGGCACTTCTGGCTTCATGTCGACATTCATGATTCGCAAAACCAAAACGTCTAATGCCACATGTGGAAGAACGTTACATTGCATAACTGTGAGTGATGTTATCTACTCGAGGAAGGGCTTCATCTGGAAGCGGATTGATCATGGACGACGATGATATTAAAGCATAAAAAAAGCAATGAAACATTTAAACCTCCCTTTCATGTTTATCGACGACTATAAACGTTTGCATGGCCAAAAATGACTAAACGAGACGGCGAGCGCTCCTGGTTTTCGCCGCGTACCTGCAGATGGCCGACTGGCTGTAGGCGGGCCCCTCGGCGGCGCTCAGCGCTTGCCCCACCTGCGTCTGCGTGAGGCCCAGCGCCAGGCGGCGCAGCTTGAACACCTTGGCGAACTCGCGGATCTCTTCCAGGTCCACGGCCTCGCTCAGGTCCAGAACTCCGCCGCCGCTAGCGCCGCCGCCGCCGGCACCGCAGGCGCCGCTGCCGAGGCCGACGCCACTGCCCGGGCGCTCTTCCGCTGATGCAGAAACCGACGTTCGCAGGATACCCAGAAAACACCCCCATTTAATGCCTGAAGCACAACGCCGTTTCTTATTCTTTACATTTGGCTGTCAGAATTTTACGTCCGATTTACCGTCTGAAGCTCAAACGATGGGAATTGGCACGTTGAAACGCTTGTACACGTGACCAATTCAAGTTGTTTGGCCATTGTCGGGCGGCGGAGGGTCTTGGCTAGATCGTTACGTGGCCTGATCCGAAAAACTGATGATGAACCAACTCATTATGCATTGCTACAGAGAATATTAAGTAAGAGAATACAGAAGGACAATGCCTTTCTGTGTTTCCACATATATAAAATAGTTAATCAAACCAATATCAAGCAAGATTTCTGTCATGAAGCTAACTTCAACCTAATTTAAAATCAATATAATTTATAGCCGAGGTGGAGTGGTGGCACAACAGGTTGGCGCACTTCGCTTTAAGCCTCTAAAACGGAGTTCCCGGCCGCGGCTAACACCAGTGGCGAGTGACATCTGAACTGGTCCTGAGGCGCCATAACTTCACCCGTCCACACTGACCAGCATGGTGAAGTATGGTCAAAGAACTTCCTTGAATGACCCGGTGTGGAGAAGCCTTCGTCCAGCAGTGGATTGACACAAGGCTGTACAAAACATCGGGGGATGAAGGGCCCCGAGTTCACCCGCAACCGGGATTTGAACTCCCATCGTTGATATTGGGGCGGCAGGGTGGCACAGTGGTAACACTCGTGCCTCACAGCAACAAGGCCCTGGGTTTGATTCTTAACTGAAAAATAAGTCTCATACCTCAGTTTTATTTATATATTTTCTTAAGCGATTTGTTTTCATCTTCTTGGTTCTTTCGGTAAAGTCACGTAACATCGTGAGAATTGTATTTTATGTTTTAATTTTATTATTTTATTATTTCCCTTCTACGTGACTTTACCGAAAGAACCCCCTGCAGTCATGAAAGCTTTACATCGATTTGTTTTCCTTTCCTATATCTTGGACTCCAATCGTGTTTTTTGTATTGCTGTCTCGGGTGTGGACCAATCAATTTCAAGGACAGTGCATACATTATCAGAGTTGTGTTTTTTGTTTGCATTCCGAACGCAGGTATTGTGGTCAATGCAAACATGACTCCTTGTAAAAAAGGTGTCAGTTTTGTTGCCAGATAAAAGGGTAAAAAAACAATTATCACCAGGTGAGGTAGTTAACATCTCGCCACCGTGGAGGAGAGTAGAGTGAGATGAGAGGGGAGAGTTGGAAGAATGCAGTAAAAGCAAAATGTCAAGATGTGCACCAACCGGCAGAGAGGTTCACGCTGATGACTGCTGGCGCCCCCTGGCCAGCCGTCTGGGTGGGGGTGATTCCGTTGGGCTGCGCAAGGAGCAAGCTGCACTGCGCCGTCTGCAGGGATGGGGCAGCGGGGGTGGTGTAGGGGAGGTTTCCACATGGGAGACAATGATGTCTGGTCACCATCACCGTGTCTACCGGTCTCCACTGGTGAAATATGAATCAAGCTCTTACACATTATTCATCCATGCAAAGATTGACCACCCACAACGTTGGGATGAATTAGTTTCAAGAATATATTATTTTGTCCCTGTCTGTCTGTCCTGTCTCCTCTGTACTGTTTCTAATGTAAACCTCTTTTATATGATTGTTTAGTTTTTACTACCTGTTCCATGTGTACCATCTCGTCGGGGAAGCCTTCATCCAGTAGATGATTGACAAAATACGGTTAACTATAATTTTTTAGTATCTAGCAGATAAAACACACACGAATGCATGCGAGCGCGATTCACCGTGGCGTCGTTTGACCATAAGACTCCGCTGGCGTTTCTGTTGCCGTCACTTGAAAGCGCAATCGTCAGCAAGTTACCGCTCATTGGCACGCTGCGAGATAAATATCCCCACCCCTGCCCGCAATGGACCCGACATCCGCTACCTGCTTGCTGCGCTTGAGTATAGGGACGTTCCTAATGGCCTTGGCCGGCTTCTCCGCCGCGCCAACCGGCGACGCCGTGACAATCTTCAGAGGCGACGTCACGCTCGCGCAGCCGCCCGCCTTCTGCGCCACCTTTACCGGCGACAGGGCTATCTGCGTCGGCGAGCTCACACCCTCCAGCAGCTGCTCGCCCGCCGTTATCAACTGGTTGCCGACGACGCTGTACTTCGGCGTCGCCACCTGGTTGCTTGCGGGCGCCGGCGTGGAGTTGGCGGCGGCCGTGGTGGCATAGAGCTGTCCGCCGGGGTCCATGGGGAGGAAGTGAGACGTGGGCTGTATCAGCTGAGTGCCGGGACCGGCGATGGGCATGAGCTGGTTGCCGATGAGGACGCCGACCACCTGACCCTGGGCGTTGGTGACGATCTGCGGCGTGGCCGTCTGCAGTTGGCAGGGTGCTGGCGGTGCCGGCACCGGCTGTGGGGTCGTCTGGGGAGGCAAGCTCATGAGCGGGATGATGCTCACTGCTTGCTGCAAAGAGACAAAGATCCCCGTGCAGTCGTTACGAATAAACCAATCTTTATTTGCATAGCGAAGTTCGCATCAGTAAAGGTGTCTCAGAGTCCTTCACATAAAATACATTTACATGAATGCTCAATAGTTTGTGAAATACAAGACTTTTAGTTTAAAATAAAGCAATGTATCCCAGGTATTCAAATTTAAAACTCATAAAATATCCGTAGTAGTTTCATGCCCAAGCTTTTGTTATTAACCCTCCACCACTCAAAAAGATTGACATGTTTACGAAGATATTAAGTAAACGCCATTTATGAAATGGATTTCTTTGCAGTTGTGTGAAATAATTGACGTTAAAAGTAGCCAGGTCCAATTTACAAATGGAAATGACTCATTCTCTGGTAGTTGGTTACGTCACGGCTAGTACCTGAGTACAGCCGGATGCAGCAGCCTCTCACTCGAAGCACGAATTCTCTCCCTGGTGAAGTGCAAGAGCAATCTGAGCGAAACGTCGCCATACGTCGACGTCGAATTCAGTCAAGGAAAGTCATAAGCCAACAGCGAGAAGGAGCTTCAAATCGGTCAGAATTTGATCGTCAATAGATCGGCCACGTAAAAATAATAATGACGTCTTTGTAAACGTGGCAATCTTGTCGGGTGAACAAGAATGTGGGCATAAAACTACTGTGGCAGAACCCAAAAAACAAACTTGAATCATTGCACTGGCTAGGAAAACCTTCGTTTTGAATGAATAATTTATAATTAACAGACTTGGGGAAAATGCTGCTGACGCATACTGCATGCACAAGGGAGTGGTCTGGCCCATACTACACCCGGCTGCCTTTGTCTCTCCAGTGCTGATGTTTGTAGACCACACAAAGTACACGTTGGGCTGAATTGATGAGGCGAGGCCCAGGACCGATTCTGATATTACTCGCCGCTGATATTATCCCGGCATCACAAATGTCAGATTTACAATGCGCACAAAATTCACGCGACGAGTCACGAACACAAGTCAGACACGCGAGATGGGAGATGGTGGTGGCCTGCAGAGGCGTTCAACCAGCAGCGGACTGACCATGGCTGGTGATGATGAAGTCTCCTCTGAGCACAATATCCACCTGCTATGCAAGTCCACTTACTTGTAGGGGGCCTGTGCGGCTGGCGGTGGGCAGTGCTGGGCCCTTTTGCGCAGTCTGCTTGGGGCAGGCCTGCTGTGCCATCACCTGTTGCACGGCTTGCACCTGTTGAACAGCTTGCACTTGCTGCACTTGCTGCACATGCTGCACATGCTGCACTTGCTGCACTTGCTGCACATGCTGCACCTGCTGCATTTGTTGCACCTGATGGAACTGTTGCACCTGCTGCATCTGCTGCACCTGCTGCATCTGCGAGCCGACGATGGTCGGAGCTGTAGTGGCGACAACGAACAGCAGATGGCGTTGGGAGACAGCCGAGAGGAGTAACTTGACATCAATGATAATCGTCCCGCTAGCAGCGGCGCATGCCCGTAATCCCTTATTGTGGAAGCCCCCGGTTGTGCGTATGTAAGTTAAACTTATTTCGCAACCGTACGTAGCTAACCGTGCTAATCAAATGGCGGATCATGTGCGCGTTTGTGAAACTCCCATACGTGTTGGGCAGCGAAGTGGCCAGCATGTGGCAGCAGAGCAAGTAGATTTGTGCAACCCATCCAACTGTGTGACGTCAATTGCTCTGGCTTTCCACGGTTCCCTCTCGCATTTGAAACACTCGCTCATTGAATTGTCCAAACATCCCAGTGTAAGGACTATAACAGACATCTTCAGATTCAGTCTTGCCTCAATAAACGAAAGGAGTTATTAAATATAATGAACAAACCTTTCAGTCCAATGCTGGACAAAGGCTTCTCCACACCATGTTGGTCATGGGGGTTGACCATACTTCACCATGCTGGTGAAGGGGGGCGGGGGCAGTGAGGTGGGGTTCCCAGGACGAGCTCAGATGTCCCTTGCCATTGACGTGAGCCGTGGCTTGGAATTTAACTCAGTTTGTTGGCTTTGTAGCGCAGTGCACGAACCACTACCCCACGACATTCTAATCTTTACCCGTAGAAACGTACGTTTTTTGACCCAATTACCCATCACAGTGTTTATTTAAGTAACCAGAATTGCGGCGGGCCTTACTATAGCTCCTGCCTACAAAAGAAATCAGGACTCTATTATACGTAGGGTGTGTAGTTATATTTGCCTACAAAATAAAAAAAAAACATTTTGGGGGCGGTCGACAATTTTTGGATAAACTTTGTACCCCGACATCTGTCGAGGGGTCCACTTTCTATAGCTTTTTGATTCAGGCCTTCTGAAAGGCTCTTGTAATTTAGTTGACGGGCAAAAGGACGGACAAACGGAACGCCGGGCTTTTATAATAAAGGACTCTTTTTTACTCAGAGTAACCAGGGACGTTTGGTTTTGATTGCATATACCTGTAATTTTTTACCTACGTCACAAAATCTGTAATGAAATGGTTCCCTGTGGTAATCTCAATGAGTGGTTGTCCCATCTGGTGGACAAAGCTTGATTTTCAAGAACCCAATGTAAATAATTGATCGGTCAGTTGAGGATGAACCCTAATCGGGCTTCAGGGTTCTTGATAGTTTTAAAGATAAAAGCAGCTTAGCAAAATAACTAAATCACCCTGTACGTAGGATGGGCTTGTACCAGCTTGTTGGACAACGGACTGAATTGAGTTATCTAAACAACAAAAACAAACGCACGCACCCTGCAGCGTTTGTAGGGGCAGCACCACCAGCCCCCCTCCCCCACCCGTTGTCATCCCCAGCGTCTGAATCCCGGCCAGATTCAGCGCACTGGCCGCCAAACCGCCGGCGTTGCCGGTGCCCATCAAGGCACCCTGAACACCGGATCCCCCGGCACCCAGCAGCTGCCACCACATGGGTGCAGCACCACCGCCGCCACTCGTGCCGCCAACTGCTCCGCCTCCTGCTGTCGCGGCATCGCCGAGCCCCCCGGATGGGAGCGTGAACAGCAGGCTCTGCTGGGAGCCACCCAGCTGCCCTGCCAGGCTGATGGGGATAAGGAAGGGCTGACCTCCAGGCTGGGCCATCATCCCTGCAGACACCGTCTGCCCCAGCGTTTGGCCCAGCGCCTGACTCAAAATTATCTGTCGGCACAAACGCAAACGACGATGGCAGCGAACAATGAAAACGAGTGAGCAACGACCATGTTAAACTATAAAACTAGACTATGTTTTACCAGCTAAGGCCCACTGAGCTATGTAGCTCTTTCTTCAGAAGCGACCTGGTCACAAATGATAGCCCAATGAACTGGCTTATCACGTGGATATTTATAGCAGCCAAATACTCTTAAACACATGTTGATTCTAAATGTGGGGGGGGGGAAACCGGAAGACTCGGAGAAAAACCATGTGACCGCGGGGAGGGAGACATGCAAACTCCAACTAAACAGGTGTCAGGGTCGTGATCGAACCCATGACCTCCTGTATACCAGGCGAGGTAGGTAACATCTCGCCACCACAGCATTACTATGATATCGCTGTGTAGGTGTTTGGGATTGAGCTGTATTGCTCCGTGGCGTGTGCTCGGGTTGTGTATCACACGTTGTTCGGCATGATGCCCGACGTTTCGCTCAATTAACCGGCTTCATGTCATAAAGCTAAGCCGAACAGCCTCAAGAACAGGGCACACCAGCAACACCACCAGCAGCAGCCAGAAATGCTACTCTAATCATTTTTTCCAAAGAAGCTCACATCAGCACGTCGAGCAAAACGTCGGCCATCGTGCCGAATAACGTGCAATACAACCGGTAAACACATCGGAGAGAATTACGATGATTGTAATCCGGACCATGGAAGCCAAGTAGGATTTTCAGCCTGGTTAGTGTTTGGATGGGAGAATACCACACGCTGTACAAGGGACAGAAGGCATCCAGGAGACGGCTGTACAGCAGTAAATTCGGTCATTTATGTTGAGCTATGAATGTTAATCCTCTCTTATGCATGGTAAATTATTCGCTGGGCACTCCGGTTTCCTAACACATACCAAACACTCCTTAAAAGAATTGGCTAAACAATCCCAATGCAGGACCCTTGTGAAAAATAGTTGAGAGTCGATAAATATGTATTGGATTAAGGGCAGTATTATTTATCGTTATGGGTGGTGGCGGGTTTTAACGCCACATTTATATTTACGTGATCTGACCCAAAAAAAATCTCTATTATGGGGATATATCGGTACAACTGTGAGTGTAATTATTTTCTCACCTTGCCAGTAAAAATATAATGAGCTGCAGATTCAGCTGCTTGACAATGTGCAACAGGTGTGATAGCGACCCCCCTTGCAATAATGAGATCAAGTAATTGCGGACCACTGCTGTTCTCAGAAAGTGTAAATTGCAATTAGTCACACCTGACAATTGCGGTTCATGCGCAGTCATTTTTGCATTTAAAGAGGTTAGGGCAACACCTGCAAAAATATTGTGGAAGTTCAGCGTAGGATTACATAAACTTTAAAAGTAATTTTGCGATGGAGATGTAGTGGATAGAGCACTGCACTGTGAACCCAGTCACCTGAATTTAATTCCTTATCACAGTTCACATCAGCAGTGAACGATATCTGAACTGGTCCTGGGTCCTAACTCTCCATCAACTTGCACTGACCAGTACGGTGAATGATAGCACATAAACACACTTGCATAATCGACTTTGTCTAGAGGGGAGGCCTTCACTGTTGGATTGATAAACGGCTGTCTGTTATTTTTCATATTTTTTTCAACAAGCGTGATCAAGATTATAGAGCACCTTGTATCAGGCTAGCAAATAAACCGCGGGAGCAACTGAACCGGAACAACACATGCTCAAGCACATTGGTCTCCGTTACTGATGGTGACTCAACACACACCCGCCAAGTAATCTCCTTAAGACAAGGTTGTCCCAAGGGAGGATCTTACTCGTGATTGTCGCCATACAATCACTGGCAAACTCGCCTGGTGAGACAGAAACACACAGGCGGGTCCAAAAATGTGATGATCCCGTGTTTAAACTTACAACGTGTTGCGACAAGTGCTGTTGGGGAGCACCGCACACGATGAGGTGAAATGTGGCCAGCATTGCAACCAACACTAATGAATAGACACAGGGATCAAGTACTCATTTAATGCCAAATCAACCTAGAAGAGGGCCAGGAAATGTTTATATATCACTCGCCGCTGATGTTATCCATGGCCAGGAAACGTGCGCAGAATGTGAGGATCATAGTGCACACACGTGAACAGGTGGGCCACCGCTCCCCGTTCTGGGGCACACACATGCACACGGCTGACACGCTCGCCGCTCACACCTGTGTTGCGCCTGCATTTCCAGGCACGTGGTTTGCCTTGCCAATCTCGACGACAGCTCTGGTGGCTTCCTGTAGGTTTCCCTGAGACTCTGCCAAAACACACGTACAAATGCACAATCACCACACTTGCCTCACGTCTCCTACACTTGATGAAAAATGTATACGAGCGCACAGTCCAACTACAGTCGGCAATCTTAAAGCATGTACCAAAGTAACGTCACTGCCTGCTTCGATCATTCGCTGCAAAGAGATTCAGCCTGATGCTGTCCACTGGCTCATCCACGCCACCATGAACGTAGAAACGTCATTGATCACCTTCCCGCCGTACGAGATAACAGGAAGTTAATGCCCCTTGCCGCATGCGTTTATACTATTTTCTGTTGGAAGCAGGCCATGGCATAATATCTCCAAAAAGGAATGGAAATGGATTCGGTCATCACTTAATTCTGAAGAAATTAGAGTTCACCTGTAAAATTTTCCGAGGTCATGCATGGTCTCATTAGCACAGCAGCTTCATGAAGCCATTTCCACTTTAGCGGGTGCTCTGGACTGTGGCATCCCATCACACGTGCTTGCGCAAACAAACCAACAAATTACATTGAAGCGGCTTGAAACCGCATACAAATAAGAGTATTTTTTATTTAATTTTTATCGCTCTCATGAATCAAGACGTAATTATCCCAATAAAAGGAATTCATTCGGTCGTCCACTCATTTGTAATTATCACATTTCCGGCCACTGTTCTGTAATTACCCAGATGCTTACCTCTTAATTGCACAACGAGGACAAACCCATCGCGCACGAAACCCATTAGACAGCCACATCAATAATGGGATAATGATAACAGGGTGAGGCTGGGCAGCAAGGCTCGCCAAAAAGATAGAGTGTAAGAAGATGATGATGAAGATGATGATTTTAATTGAGGCTCAGCTTAAGCTCCACTCAACAAGAGGGAGTGGAGTGTGGCAACGCAGCAGTGAGCAGCATCTTAAGACAGATGCACGGCATACCTCACCTGGCGAATGCATCGCCACATGTCAAGCTACAGCTCGTGCTCGGTTATCCGTGGGTAGATTTATGCGGTTGCGAATTAATCATCCATGCGAATAAATAAATGAAAAATATAAATTAAGGTATTTCACGCTGATGCGTGCCCTATTTATGCACACTCCTAGTAATAGTTACTCATAACTCGTGACTCAATTACTTTAAGAAGCACTACAAACGGATGAGACATTCCATGACTTAACCACCATTCATTCTACAGAGGTAAGCAATAATACGCAAAAATTATTTTATGATTATGCTTCTCTACCCTGAAAAGCCTCACCGAGTCTCAAGACTTTTTTTCAGGAGGGTCCTGCCCAGTTTTCACAGTTTAAGGTGATGTAGTTGTGTGTAATTTCAATGCATTTGCAGGTAATTCTTCAGCATTGGGATGTTTGGCCAATATGAGTTACATTATGTGTGTTTTTAGTACTGTATGTGTTTTTTTATCAGCTACTTTGTGTTCTACATTATCAGTGATTTTTTTAATCAGGGAAATCCCTCCGTCTTCACCCTGGAAATGTGAGTTGACTACCTCATATCCAGACCTTGCAACAAAATTATTTGCAGAAGCCAACCAAGCTGCATAATTGTGAAACTATCCTGTTTAAAAGTAGAGTTAGCTTTAAGGTTTCCACTTGTCCTGGTTTTCCCAGTACGTCCTCATATTAATGTGGCTGTCCTAGACAATCTATAATTGTTCCCAAGACATTGAATATCCCACTTTTTGTCAGCTGCATAATAATGCACCACTCAAGACAACGCATTTAAATGTAGTTCTGCCCTCGTTTGGTATTGTGAGGTATTCTTCTTCCCATGACACGTCCCGTTTTTACCCCCCTCCAAAGTGGAAACCCTAGTTGGCTTACAAGTGCATTGTCGTAAGAGCTTCCATACCTTCTTTACTCATCAACATCGTCGTGTCTCCGCCGTCCACTGGACCGTGCGCTTCCTCCGTCTCGATGGCGCCCGCCTCCTCCTCGACCACCTCCATGGTCATGTCCCCTGCGTCCTTCTCGCCGTCCGTCACGTCGTCCCCAAACGTCTGAGCCACGGGGTCCGACTGATCTCCGCACATCAGCACCTCCTGCCAGGGTCACCGAGTGTCACTTTCACTACGCGAGAAGTTTGGCAAAGAGCAATGGCGAAATATCAAAGCGTATATTGTACTCCTGCCATCAGCATGCCATGTGAATGTAACACGAAAGCTTTCGCGACCAATATTATCCATGATAAATGTGTTTTTTAGGTTAGATCGCGAAAATATAAATGTGTCGCTAAACCCACCACCACCCGACACAGCCAATTAGTAAGGTTCGTCACGTAAACAAAACGTGCTAATTAGTTACTACAGTATTCTTTGGGTCTTTTGGTAAAGCCACGTAGATAGGTTCAAATTAATAAAATAAAATAAACAAAAAACTACGACGTTTCGATCACAACACACGTGATCGTCATCAGGAGTAAAAAAAGAGGGGGAAAACTGATTAAGGCAGTCTGTTTTAAAGGTTTAAAATGGGTGTAGCCCAAGGCATATAAACGAAGGGGGGGGGCTAGTGATGTTAATGTAATAAATTAGCATGTTAATGTAAGATCGGAGAGTTTTAAATAGATTAAAGGGGGGTTAATGTAGTCATATAAATTACAATGGATCACGTTAATCTGAGAATATGCAGACGAGGTGGCCGAGTGGTTAAGGCGATGGAGTGCTAATCTACTGTACTCTGCACGTCCAGGGGTCTGAATCCAACCTTCGACGACAATTTTTGGGGAGGTCAAGTGGCCCAGCAACACTCACTACTCGCTGCCGAGCTTTGGAGATTAAATCTGACTGGCCGCCCTAGTTATTAATGAGGGTATATTACCCGTAAAATATGGACCATCTGCTTCACGGTGGACAATAGAGATCTCGTGAAGTCATTGTGTGCTGGCGTCACGATCCAAATTTACCAAATTACCTGCAAATTAATAAAATTTGGATTACACAGCAACATCGCCCCCACTGTAATACTACTGCTGACTGTGAAACATAGCAACTTCGCGACAGCCTTAAGCTATAAGAATGTTGCAAATACCGATTGTATGAAAAATGTTTTTATCAATTGTGCGCGGACACTCACCCGCCCACCATGATCGGCTATGGTGACACCTGCAAGCAGCTCCATTGTCAGACTGAGGCCCCACTGTTTGCTGAGGCCACCAAGCAGACTCCCTGTACACCAGACAAACAAACACAACCTCGGTGTTATTAACACAGTAATACACAGGCAAGGGCCTCGGAGGAAATAGGGTTCACGGACGACGGTTGGAGCAGCATCACCAATATATCACGGAACATTTTACATCAGTCTATGGGTCTTCTGGACTAGTGCTTCTAGGCAGCATCCAAGTCTGAATTGGTTTCGGCTTGTTGAGGTTCATCAACAGTGTGGTTGCAGACTCTTAGGATTAGTACCTTCGCGCGTACGCTACTGAGCCGGTTTTGACTTGTTGTTTTGCCTCACATGCCTGCTTATTATGCTGTGGCATTATATTTTACACCCACCTTTGAATGTCATGTAGATGTTGTAGACACTGAGTTTACATTGCTTTTTCATTTGCAATGATCCATATTCGCCAATGCGATGTTCCAAATGTTATCCATAATCGAGGTGTTGTGTGTTAGATCACGTAAATATAATTGTGTTGTTAAATCCGCCACCACCCGACAGCCAATTAGTCAGGTTTGTCACGTAAACAAAACATGCCAATTCGCTACTAGTACAGCACATCGGTGTGTTGGAGAGTAAAGCCACAACATTTACAATTCCTCTTTCGGTCTAAGAGGGATAAATGTGATGCTGTCACTTGTGAGCCAATCAGGTGCGAAGGTCAGAAGGGGGGGGGGGGGTTAATGTATGCATATAAATTACAATGCATATCCTTTACTGGTTGGGTTATTCATATGGTAATCCATTTACATAATGTACATGCACACCGCGCATGCGCGATGTACATACATTATGCATGCACATCATGCATGCACGCCATACATGCACATCCTACCGTTTTTGGGTGCAAGAAATCACAATACCTGTTATTGTCTGCTCACAGCTAATGCAGTTAAACAGTGTATTACTTGATAATTCGCTTCCAAGAAGCAATAAGCCTGTAGCTATCAGAATGGTAAAAAAAAATTTCTCTAAATGGCATTGCCCCCCCCCCGGCCTTCATAACCGATTAGCTAAATGATTGACGTCATCACATTTATCCCTCTCAGAACTAAACAGGAGGATTTCTCCACAATTCTGGCTGTCGCCTGATGATGCTAGTTGTAATTATTGGCGAAACGTCGTACTCGAGTTATAAATGTTGTGGGTATAATCTCCAACACTCCAGTGTGCTGTACTAGTAACAAATTAGCATGTTTTTTTACGTGTCAAACCTTACTCATTGGCTGTGCCGGGTGGTGTCGGGTTTAACGACACATTTATATTTACGCGATATAACCCAACATACCTCTATTATAGATGAGGCTTGTTTTAGTCTGTGCACAGATTGACTTTATTTGACTTGAAATGTAAATTGGGCCCCGACATAACCATTAAAATAATATATTATGGATATTGATTGCGAAAGCCTACGTGTTAAACTTACATATTTGTTTTTTTGGTTAGGCCACGTGGTCGTTTTGTTATTGTCATTAACCCACCTCCATCTAACAAGATTGTCACGTTTACAAAGACATTTATACGTGCCAGAGTTTTGATACAATTCTGACCAATAAAGCTCATTTTCATGACCGAATAACATACGTTTTGCACAAACTGCTTTGAGCTTCACTTGATCGTGAACTTGAAAATCAAATGAGGCTGATCAAATCAATCACGAGATCACGTGCACAGACGGTATTCGCACCACTCCAATCATGCAAGGCTATCACTGAAATGGTGCTACGGTTCACAGACATAGTCTGGGAGCAGTTGTTGCAGTCGAGGGCAATGTTACCGTAAAATCCAAATTGAGTATTTTGCAGGTAAATGTTCACGTTTGCACCCTGACGGCGGCACACAATGGCCTAACTTTTGCGAATGAAGTCAAGGACTTAGCGTCCACTGTAATAAAGTAGACGGCGCGTATTGTTTTGACTATTGCACCCTTGCTGTAATAATTATCAGGGCGGTCGCTGGGTTCTAACCGTGACACACCTGTATAATTTCGCTAGGACATGTCACCGCGCACAGTGAAAGGGGCAGAAGTGTCAATCTCCCAACTTAACATTTCTGAAAAATGGCATTGTGCATCAGTCATAGCTGAAACAAACAAAAATCTGTATATATATATTTTTAAAGACCATTAATAGTCTTGATGTGATCACGAGAACAAATCTCACAGAGCTGCAGTAAATCCCAAATGGGCTCCTCAATTCTCGCAACAACATTGGAGTGGTGGGGGAAGTAATTTGACTAAACACCACTCAACCCCGGCAACTCTTGTCTTAAACAACGTGCAAAGGCACTCAAGTCGTTTTTGTTTCGAATCGGCCTCCGGGGTTTGCCACTTGCAGAATACAGATTTTTTTTTTACTGATATAAATTGTAAGGCATTTGTGCCGCTTGCTAATTGCTGATTGCTTAACACACGCCGCACATGTCGATTCGTTGAAGTGCCAATAAACAAACGCTATCGAAGCCTGTTTCGTCAGATATTGAGAGGAAATTCGTCACTACTGAGCCTTTATATCATAATAACGAGGTCTGTTTCACTCATGAACTGGCAATTTTAAAAATCCAATACAGTGACGTACAATACTGTACTGTGTAGGTAATAGATATATTTAGCCAATAATGATTATATTGCCACATGTTGCGCCTTTATTGCCAACACTACAGCGTTGTAAACTGTGAAACGTATGCAACGGATGAGAATAAATTACTTAAAAACAATGTCTTTAAAAAAAAGTATTCGCTTGTTTTGCGAAGGCGCGAGTTTTACCGAATAAACAATGCGACAGTGCAAAACATCTTGCAGCTGCGCGGATACCAATGCAAACGGTGATATTACATACTGTGGTATACCTTCAGAAATGTCTTAATTTCGTAGAACCATTACATTATTTAACCGTTAATTCTAAATAAACATCACCCAAAATATTCACTTGCTTCTAGGCCGCTCGTTGAGCCATCGGCTCCATAATCCCGCTCAAAAATCCACAAACTTCGATCAAGCTATCAAAACAACACGTGAATCTAAAACACCGCATACAAATGCTCAAATAGCATCGACATTCATAACAAATCGCAAAGCAATTAACAAATATATTCCCCGGGTTGCACGCTACATAAACAAGGCCGGGCCAATTCGTTCTCGCGAGCCCAACCCCCGACCCTTTCCTGAGCACCCCGGCCGGACACGGCGCGCCTCAACGGGCAAGACCACACTTAGCCGTGGGGGTGGGGGTTCGCGGAATCGGCAAAGGCCGGCGCCTTGCCTGACCGCTCCGCCGGAGGATGCTGCTCCAAGAGCGGCAGCGACCGCCAGGCGACGCATGGGGGCCCGAGGAGACCTGGGCCCCATTCTACCGGAAATACGCGGCGGCACAATTAACGTGCCGAGGCGCTTCATACATTGATAAATTATGTTAATAAGATAACAGAATTATCATTTTTCATAAATCCCGACAGCGCGCGCTTTTTTATTTTCGTCTTCTTTACCCCCCCCTCACCCCACCTTGTTGTGTTTCGCCACTCGTCGGTAGCCCCGTTCGATGTCCGCGTGCGGTTTGTTGTTGTTAAATGTCGCTCGCTCTCTTCCCGTCTTCGCTCCTCCGCCGCGTTGGGGTTTTTCTCTCTCTCTCTCCCCCCACTTCTCTCTCAACCACCCCACCTCGATTCGTATTATCTCCTCTTTAAATAGAGCGAGCGAGCGGTTGGGCTACCCCCCACAACACCGCCGCTCATCACTCGAGTGAGCGGGGAGACAGCGTTGAGACGAGACGGGGTGGTTGGTGGTGGTGCTTCCCCGCATCCTGGGAGCTCCACAACTTTTTACCGATAGGGACGACTACGCAATACTTTTTTCTTTATGTGTGAGGATTCATAACCCTAGACTTGAAGCTTTCGCGACTGCAGGAATTCATATTCTATGGGTCTTTCGGTAAAGTCACGTAAATAGGTTCAAAGAAAATAACAAAAACATAAGAAAAAAAACTAAGACGTTTCCATCACAACACAAGCGATCGTCATCAGGAAAAAAAAGAAGGGGAAAGCTGATGAAGAAACTGTTTTAAAGGTTAAAATGGATGTAGCCCATGGGTCATAAAAGAAATGGGCGGGGCTAGTTATGTTAATGTGAGAAATTAGCATGTTAATGTAAGATCGGAGAGCGGCCCCCACGAGGTCGCGAAGGTTGCGATGTTAATGTGATAAATTAGCATGTTAATGGGAGATCGGAGGGTGACCACGACAAGGGCGCAGAGGTGGCTATGTAAATGTGAGAAATTAGCATGTTAATGGTAGATCGCAGAGCAGCAACGTCGAGCTCGGTGGCTGTGTTAGTGTGGAAAATTTAACCTGTTAATGTGAAATCAGAGGGCCGAAAATAACAACTGACATCAGAAGGTGGTTGGATGGGAACGTCACAGCCAGTTATGACTTAAATTGGTTGATACTATCCTTCCAATGATTGCTCAGTTTTTACCCATCTTCTCGATTGAAGTTGTGTCTGTTATGTGTGGATGGCTTCATGAACGAATCTTTGTTGATAGCCAGTGGGTTTTCAAAGTACCTTCGTCTTAGAGAAATCAATTTCGTGTGAGCCCACCGCATTAAAACAATGATCAGCCACGGCCGAGGTATTGGTCCTGCCGTGTTTCATATCTGCCTTATGTTCACGAACACGGTCCGAGACATGTCGCTTAGTTTCCCCAATGTAACTACTGCCGCAGACACAGCTTAGTTTGTAGACGCCGGGGTATTGCATGTCAGGGATCACATCCTTCACAGATGGGATCAGATCGCGAATTTTATGTACTGTGTTAAATCGAACCTGGATCTTGTGTTTGGTCATGATTTTGGAGATCTTTTTGGTAACCCCCTGCTCTGTATGGCAAGGTGATGGTTTTGATTCGGTCCTCAGATGGTTCTTTCCCAACGGTTGGGGTGAGAGCTTTACGGATTGTGCAGTCTGAATATCCATTCATCTTGAGAGCTTGGTGTACGTGTTTCAGTTCACTCGCTAGGTGATGGTAGTCGTCAATACATTGAGCTCTATGGTGTAGAGTTTTGATGAGGGAATTTTTCTGGGAAGGATCGTGGTAGGAGTCAGGTTTTAGATATGCATCCGTATGGGTGGCTTTCCTGTAGACACAGTGTCCCATTAAGCCATCTGGTCTCCTTTTGATTAAAACATTCAAGAATGGTAGCTTGCCATCCTTTTCTACCTCCATGGTTAATTTGATGGCTCAGTGTATGGAATTGATGTGGTTGAGGAATTGGTTCAGAGCTGGTCGGCCATGTGGCCAAATGACGAACGTGTCATCTATGTACCTCTTCCACAAGGACGGACGTAGGGTGGATGCCTGGATGGCATCTGTCTCAAATTTTTACATGAAAACATTGGCTACAACTGGAGATAAGGGAGAACCCATTGGGGTATCTTCAACTTGTTTGTACAAAGTTCCATTCCAGGTGAAGTAAGTGTTGGTGAGGCAGTGTCTCTTCAGGGCTGGTACATCAGCATTCAGTCGATGTTGGACCAAGTCTTCAATGATTGCAATGGTGTAAGGCACAGGAACTTTGGTAAACAAAGAGGCTACATCGAAAACTATCGAGCAAATCACCTGGAGATAGTGAGATGTCCTTAATTAACGATACCAAGTGAGCTGAGTTAAGTACAGCTGAGGTGGTCTTGCCAGTGAATGGTTGTAAGGTCTCAGACAGAAGGCCCAAGCTACAAATAAATGTCTAAATTACAAATTTTTTGGTAATTGGTTGATGGCATGGTGGGAATTTGATTATCAATACATTAGCCACGTATAAATAATAATATTGTAATCTTGACAGTCTTGGCAGGTGGTGGAAGGTTGGATTACGATAATTATGGCATAAAACTACCACTTGGCTGAACCCGAGAATAAATATGGATCAAAGTTTTGGCTACAAAAACTCCATTGTTTTATGTTGTATGCTCAATATAGGTTCAATTGAGGTTCACTATAGGTTAAATATAGGTTCAATATGGATCAATGTTTTGGCTACAAAAAATATAGTCTTCATCCAGCTCACCTGAGAACACAGCAGTGGATAGAATAAATCATAGCTGCTACTGATGCGAACTACAGTAGTGTACTGCACAAGGCACTAGTAAGATATTACCATAATTGCATTGGGCTGTATTGAAGTATTAAGAACATTAACATATAATGCATATACATTATATGTAAAATTATGCTTATAAATACATGAGCTCATCCTCATACATATACATGGGTTGAATCAGTATTAAATAATTCCTAAACACTTAATCAGCAAATCAACTTGCACATCCTAATCTTATGTGTCCAGTATTTAGGGGGAGCGGTGGCGCAGTGGTTAGTGCACTGCACTACGTACTCGGAAAATCTTGAGTTCGAATCCGGGCCACTGCTAACATCAGTGCTAACCACTCGCCTGCCAACCTAATCCCGCGTGCTTGAGTATGGTGAAACAAACTCTTGATGAACGACACCGTGTGGGGAGAGGGGCCGTCCATAAATGACGTCACTCACCTAGGGGGGAGGGAGGGTCAGACATTTGTGACGATGTGTGACGAGGGGGGTTTGAGAAATGTGACGTCACGTAAAAATGCGCAACTTTAAAGAAATATAAACAACACGTTCTACTTAATTAAATACAATTGTTATAACAACACTAAGATATCAAACGGCCATTTTTGAGCATGGAGGGATAATCATGGAGTACCTACTAAATATACGTCATTCGGCAAGCGTCCAATAGCTAACGCGTCCTCCATGATTAATTATTCCTCCGTGAAATTTTTGTTCTTTGTACCTAGAAAATGGCGTCAGGTTTCTTTTCGCCATTGTCTATGCCATTTATTGTGAAAATTCTGTCACAGTTCCTATGATTGCTTTTTCATTGCTTTCATGGCTTTAATTTGGTGATTTCGAAAAGTGTATTGGTTTAGCCATGTTTGTTTGTTGTAGTACAGAGTTAGACTGATGGCCTTAATCTAAGCTGTCTTGTGGTTGTTGTTGTTTGACTTGCATCCCACTGGGATTTTTGCACACAGCGTTGGTGTACGGTGTTTTTTCTGCAATATTTTGCTGTCTTTTCTTGGATTTTCTGTTTGCACTTAGTCACATATTCACTTTAAGATGTTTTTTGTTCATGTTTTTGTTTTTTGTTTGTTGCGGTTGCACCCGATTCAAGAGCTGAATGGCTCACAGGGCTATACCTAATAAATGAACTTGAACTTGAACTTGACTATGAACAAGGAGTGACTGAATTGAACCATTTAGGATCTTTGATTTAACTACGGAGTTCCCTTATGGAAATTTTAAAAAAGAATGTGTAAACCGCTCACGATTCAGTATATCGTGTGCACGATTTAGGTTTTTACGCGCAAAAAAATAATTGTATTTTTTATTCCATGAAGGAGCATTTTGCTTCTCCATGGGAGAATGGAGAAGCATACATTTTGTACATTTTTTGAATGATTGTTATTAAACATTTTGATTCTAATGATTCTACCAGGGCGTTTCATTCTGTGGAATGAAAATGTGATTGTTATAATTGGACTCTCCATTTTGCTTACTACAAAGTTTCAAGTATTTTTTATAGTCATAATTACTTTTAATATTTGATAATTGTAAGAGAATTTCAATATAATATTCTGAACATCTGCAGTTTTAGTTAGACGATGAATCTTCTCAAGTGAATTTTATGCTAAATTTCAGCTTTCCAACACCTGTTTAATACATGTTTTCTTCTACAACATCAGAGTGCAGCGCCACATTAAATACAATGACAATAGTTAAAAGTGATTTGAAGCATGTTTTATTTTTAAAATGGAAATATGGTTTTAAGGGGGGGGGGGGGCAGAGCTTTGTGACGTCATATTTGAGGGGGGTCTGACTTTTTGTGATGCCATGTGACGAGGGGGGGAGGGGGGGTCAAAAATCGGCCAAAATCGCGTGACGTCATTTATGGACGGTCCCAGAGGCCTTTTTCCAGCAGAGGATCGACATATATTTGAATGAGACTGGAGGAATCCGATGAGCTATGAAGCTCTTTTGCATAGATGTCCGGTAGGTGGTGGGTCAGCAAGTTGCAACAACAAACAGTAGTTAAGGTAAGCAAGTCACTCAAATAAATACAAAATGACGTATATAAGTGTAGTGTCGTCTGTGCATGCAGGTGGCGTACATCGCACACACAATCAGCCGGAGACGAGGTGGTTGCAGGAAGGCACCGCCAGAGGTCGCAACCGGGTACCCGATACCCGTACCCTACCCGATACCCAGCTACCCGGCCAGGTACGGGTACGGGTACCCGTTTGCGACCCTGGTGCATCCGGGTACGGGTAGGCCGTGAGTCACTGGTGAGTAACCGTTTGTCACTCATTTCGGGTAGGGTACGGGTACGGGTAGGGAACGGGTACCCGTACCCGGCCGGGTACGGGTTGGCCGGGTACGGGTATGGGTACCCATTTGCGACCCTGGTGTGGCCGGGTATGGGTAAGGAATCAAAACCCGTTTGCGAACTCTGGGCACCGCTCTGCCCTCTTTATTCGTTGCCGTTGTTGCCGAGCTCACGCCCCCCCCCCCTCTCTCACACACGACCCCGCTGCCGCATGACCCGTCCCCGACACGACGCTGCCCGCGTTGCACCAACGGCGTCGACCGGGACAGCCAACCACTGTCCGGCCGCGCAATGCCCGGGCGAAGGCGGCAGCGACGAGGGCGGTGACGACGACGAGACGAGTCCACTCCCAGAACCGGCAGCCCGGAGCTCTTGCTCTCCGCTGCTTTTATTCTCCTCGGCGCGGCTTGGCTCCGCCCTAGCCTCCAGAGGGTTCCAGGGGCTTCCCCACGAGGTCTACCGTGACCCTTGCCCCAGTTCCTCCGCCCTGCCGGCACACCCGCGTGTATGCTCAGCGGCGTGTGCGCTAAGTGCCCACGTGCAGTCGCTGCTGCTGTCCAACAGCGCTATGTCACTACATAAGTACTAATTACATACATACTCTTTGGTTCTTTCGGTAAAGTCACGTAGGTAGAAAAAAAAAATGAAAAAAAAAATATCACGACGTTTCGATCGCAACAAAAGCGGTCGTCCTCAGGCGGAAAAATAATAAAAATATAAAACAATATTTTATTTTATTCTTTTTATTATTACTTTATTATTTCCCTTCTACGTGACTTTACCGAAAGAACCAAGAGTATGAATCCCTGCAGTCACGAAAGCTTTAAATCAAAATCGTGTTCAAGTTGGTTTCATTATTCGCACTGCAAGGCGTCCGGGTGTGACCTTCATCCAGCAGTGGAATTGCGAATGTATGTAAATTATTCTTTCGCATGTGTATTTGTTACATTTTCTCTGCAACACAACCCTGAATGGAATTAGCCAAACATCCCAACGTTTTCGCACCCTCCTGAGGTACACGGGGATCCTTTGCTGGGTAGAAAAATAAAATATAAATTACGAGATTACAACCATCGTGGCAGCACTCACACCGCATTGTGTTTCATAGCTCATTAGTGGCGGATACCGTGGTGAACTTTAATTGCAATTAGTGAACGACAACACATTTGACGAAGCAAGTAGGCAATTACATGCTCGGCGTTCCAATCACAATACATCCGCGCTGAGAGCGTCTAATCAAGGTCACCAATTGCGCCTTGACTTCTGCAACAATGTTAGCGAATGCACAATCATAAATACAGCCTAATCATGTTTCGTGCCGGTTCAGAATGCGCGATATCGAATGGGTTTTGGGAATGTTGGTTGCAATCGCTCGCAACTTTGTAGCAGTGGCACGCCACGGCAAGGTCGTAGAGTCAAGGATGCAATGTATGGGGGCGGTTGTGGGGAAGAGAGAAGAGAACGAATGGGAAATGAGAGGAAAATGATGGAAAAGGAATAGAGAAATGGGAGCACAGGGTCAGGGAGAGCAGCGTCTGTTTTCACAGTGGGCGGCGGGGAGAGGGATCCAGTCGGAGTGGCCACAAAGGTCACGTGTTTTATGGGAGGCTTTATCTGATTTTCGAGGTCTACTGTAATGTATACTGCAATGTAAACTGGCCTGGGAACGCCTGGGAATTCCCCAGGAAGAGCTAGGGTCTGTGTATAGTTGTGTATGATGTAGTAGTGTATAATAGTGTAGTGTATTGTGTAGTAGTGTATAGTGTAGTAGTCTGTCGCCAGGGAAAGAAGGTCTGGACCACTCTACTCAACATGCAAGCGGACTGAGAAACGAAAGAACTGTTATAAAATTGATTTATTCTGAAAATGTCGTCCACATGACCGAATATGCACCCGATCTCGTCTCCATTTCGGAAGCTGAGCAGGTTGGAGCTTGGATCGTGTTATTGACGAGTGCGTTGAGCCTTCTGTGACCACCACCACGTGACTTTTCTTTTGTGTTGAGCGCGGCGCATTTAGCGCCACAAAGCGTGGATGTACAGCGTTTGTTATTTGTTTGCTGGTGACTGTATATTTCGTATCGGAATCGCTTCCAGTGCTGTTGCTGCTGTCGGCAATAAAAGTTGTTTAAAAGTAAAAAAAGTAAAAATTATGTTGTTGTTCTTCGAAGCGTTACGTCCGTCCTGGGGGCTGTTAAATTTCGCCTCCAGTGACGCCTGCTGGTGACAAACGGAAAATGTCACGCATTTCCCTTTCCTCAATGGCAATGGAATCGAAACGTTTCCCTCCCCTCGCCTGACAAAACAACAGCCACCGACCCACGCTGCAAAAGGGATGCAACGGTTTATTAAAAAAATAAAAATGTTAGCAGCTAAGGCCCCACCGAGCTACGTAGATTTTTTTCAGAAGCGACCTGGCCACCCCAAATGACAGCTCAAGGAATGGCTTATACTGGTAGGAATCTCCAGGTTACACCAGCCCACAGGGGATTCTTGTGTCCGTCCGTCCGTCGTGCAGGGAGGGGCTGGGTGGGGAGGGATGGGCTGGGTGGGGAGGGTGGGGAGGGGCTGGGTGGGGAGGGAGGGGAGGGGCTGGGTGGGGAGGGTGGGGAGGGTGGGGAGGGGCTGGGTGGGGAGGGTGGGGAGGGCTGGGTGGGGGGTGGGAGGGGTGGGGCTGGGTGGGGAGGGGCTGGTCACCTCGTGGTGCCCTTATAAAACTCAACGTTTAACCTACTCACGCCGGCTTGTGCCCGCCCTCACAGTCGGCCATATTTGCGGAATACACCACGCCGCCGTTGACCCTGGCCATTGACCGAGCAACTCAACGTTCCTACCAGCTCCCTCCGTAGGAATGTGTTCGTGCGGAAATGTATTGTAGCCAAAAACTCTAAACGCATTTTCTAAATGTGGAGGGAAAAACCAGAGGATCCGGAGAAAAAAAACCGCGCGACCACGGGCAGAGAGAGACACGCAAACTCCAAATATACAGCAGCAGGCGTCACGGTCGGGTTCGAACCCACGACTTCCTGCACACCAGGCGAGGGAGTTAACATCTCCGAGCCACCGTTGTGCCCTCCACGATCCGACATTAGGCTTTCATCCAGCAGTGGATCGACAAACGGGCGGTGCATGTGCCTTACCTTGATTATAAAGGAGCGGCACATTGGCTGATTCCGTGGTGTTGTTGTTAATGGTTGGCACACGACACAGAGGTCCACCGGTTCTATCTCCCGGCGCGCGCCTGTTGAAAACACGGCCATTGTCCTTAACACTTCCGCCTTTGTCTCCCCCCAGCAACATACCGAAGCGTGGTGACATCACGGTAACGTCGATCAGCACGTCTCGTGCGATGGGCTAAAGTGTGGGCACTCACACGCAGTACCGGATGACCCTTGTAGCACAAGTAGCTACAAATGCTACGGACCCCGCACTTTCAAGGGCCCCGCGCTAAATGCTTTCAAGCTATAAATTCCGGTTCAGTGATTCTGCACTTGCTCTATTACTATAGTACTATACCATCTTCAACTTTTTGAACGACCTGGGTGTTTAAGGTTAGCGATTTGTCGTATTATCTGGCTGTATAGCAAATGAAAAAAATACAATTACTTTAATAGGCAAGTTAAAAATGTGTGTGTTTTCATATTTACGTGTTTGTAGGGCACATTAATAACATATGCCACGGGTCCCGCACTAGCTTAATCCGGCCCTGCTCACACCTCGTCCAAGACGTCTGACCAACGTGGAAGAGTAGGCCAAATTACCCTCCACAAGAGTTATCTATGGCTTCCGCGAGTGGGTGTGTCATAGCCGTCTATACTGGTCAACGTAGGTGTCATTACTATCGAATTGGTCATCTCAGTCAGTCGAGCCGTGGCACCTGGGTCTGCCCCGTGACCTCCTGCCAGCGGGCGTTCACGTGGCCTCAAGGTGCACATAGCCTGGCACAAGCGTCGTGGTGACGTCATCATCATGGAATCATATTGCCATAACAATAATATTGTCATCACTATCATATTATCACCACCATCATCACCATCATCACTATCATTTCATTTTCATGTATGTTGAAATTATTTCGCTCCGTACGTAGCCAGCCGTGCTAATTGGCTTGGGGTGACCAAGTCAATTTGCAGGGCTGCTCCTTTATCTTTTTTTGTATGGCACATATAACACTGTACCCCATTTGGTTAAGACGGTGAACTAAAAATATGGTTATAATAAACGAGAGTTAAACATTTACCCGTTTGTATCATATATATCTTTAGTTATTTGCTTACACGTCGTTTTTTTCTCTCTCAAGAAAGCCTCGCTGAGTCTCAAGGCTCTTTGTCAGGAGGCTCCTGCCAAGGTCTCGCAGGAGGAGGAGGGCGAGGAGACGTTGCGATGTACAATTCCAGATGAGTAATCTGAGTATTTAGTTCTGCACTTCTATTGACCAAACATCCGTCACATTGGGTTTTTTTTGCTATAAGAGGAAACCGGGGAACCCGGTGGAAACTCACGCAGAACAGGGAGAGAACATACACATTCAACAAAGGCAAAGATTCCCCGTATAGCCTTCACATACTCTTGGGGAAAGTGCTGTTAGCGAGTAGCGCCTATGAAGGCCGGCACGGAACAAGAGGGGTGGGTGGCCGGTACCACGCCCGGCCGCCTTTGTCTCCCTCGTGGCGATGTTCACGCATCGATGAGTCGTCCAAGGGGAAGTCCAGTAACGGTTCACTGTTATTGGTCGTGAGCCAGAATCGAACTCGGGTCGCCGGGTTTGCAGAACAGCGGAAGAACATACATACATACACACTCCACACAGAACATACACACATACACACTCCACACAGAACATACACATTCCACACAACATACTCCATACAATATACAGACTTCACACATACACACTCCACACAACATACACACTCCACACAACAAACACACTCCACACAGAACGGTGGGAGGGTATAGTGGTGTCTGGAGTGTTGGTGGGTGGATATGCTGGTGGGTGAAGTGTTGGTGGGTGGATATGGTAGTGGGTGGGGTGTTGGTGGGTGGGTATGGTGGTGGGTGGGGTGTTGGTGGGTGGGTATGGTGGTGGGTGGGGTGTTGGTGGGTGGGTATGGTGGTGGGTGGGGTGTTGGTGGGTATGGTGGTGGGTGGGGTGTTGGTGGGTGGGTATGGTGGTGGGTGGGGTGTTGGTGGGTGGGTATGGTGATGGGTGGGTGGAGTGTTGGTGGGTGGGGTGTTGGTGGGTATGGTGGTGGGTATGGTGGTGGGCGGGTGGAGGGTTGGTGGGTGGGTATGGTAGTGGGTGGGGTGTTGGTGGGTGGGTATGGTGGTGGGTGGGGTGTTGGTGGGTGGGTATGGTGGTGGGTGGGGTGTTGGTGGGTGGGTATGGTGGTGAGTGTGATGATGGTGGGTGGGTATGGTGGTGGGTGGAGTGTTGGTGGATGGGGTGTTGGTGGGTATAGTGGTGGGTGGGGTGTTGGTGGGTGAGTATGGTGGTGGGTGGAGTGTTGGTGGGTGGGTATGGTGGTGGAGTGTTGGTGGGTGGGTATGGTGGTGGGTGGATATGGTGGTGGGTGGATATGGTGATGGGTGGGGTGTTGGTGGGTATGGTGGTGGGTATGGTGGTGGGTGTGATGTTGGTGGGTGGGGTGTTGGTGGGTGGAGTGTTGGTGGGTGGGTATGGTGGTGGGTGGAGTGTTGGTGGGTGGGTATGGTGGTGGGTGGATATGGTGGTGGGTGGATATGGTGATGGGTGGGGTGTTGGTGGATGGGGTGTTGGTGGGTATAGTGGTGGGTGGGGTGTTGGTGGGTGAGTATGGTGGTGGGTGGAGTGTTGGTGGGTGGGTATGGTGGTGGGTGGGTATGGTGGTGGGTGGATATGGTGGTGGGTGGGGTGTTGGTGGGTATAGTGGTGGGTGGATATGGTGGTGAGTGTGATGATGGTGGGTGGATAAGGTGGTGGGTGAGGTGTTGGTGGGTGGTTCTAGCGGTGGTAGTGGCTGGTGGGTATGGTGGTGGTGGTGGCAGTGGAGGGTGGAAGTGGAGGGTTGGTAGTGGCTGGTGGAAGTGGAGGGTGATTGGGAGGAAGTAGCAGCATCGTTCGAGGGGGTGTGAGTGCACGCGTGGGGAGGAGCGTGTGTGGTTCGTGGTGGTGTTGGCCGTTTCGAGGAAACGCTGTTCCTGCCTCCACCGCCCTCCCCACGGTCCACCCATCCCACCACCAAGACGCCTCCCCCCTCTTCTCTAGCGCAGGCGGCAGAGGCGAGCAGCTTCAGCAGCAGCAGCTGTCTCAGCGGCGCGTCCGCTCGCCATGGCGGAGGGGTCCCCGCGCGCTGCTCTCTTCGCCAGGAACGTGCACAAGCACTGGAGTCGTGCTCACGAGAAGGTAGGCGACGGTGGGTCGCCGCCGAGTTTGTGGATTAGCTGGGTGGGTGGGTGGTTAGGTGGGTGGATGTGTGGTTGGACGGATGAATGGGTAGCTGGGTAAGTGGATGGGGTAGATAGTTGTATGGGTCGATAGTTGTATGGGTAGATAGTTGGATGGGTCGATAGTTGGATGGGTCGATAGTTGAATGGGCAGATAGTTGGATGGGCAGATAGTTGGATGGGTAGATATTTGGATGGGTAGATAGTTGGATGGGCAGATAGTTGGATGGGCAGATAGTTGGATGGGCAGATAGTTGGATGGGCAGATAGTTGGATGGGTAGATAGTTGTATGGGTAGATAGTTGGATGGGCAGATAGTTGGATGGGTCGATAGTTGGATGGGTCGATAGTTGAATGGGCAGATAGTTGGATTGGCAGATAGTTGGATGGGTAGATATTTGGATGGGTAGATAGTTGGATGGGCAGATAGTTGGATGGGCAGATAGTTGGATGGGCAGATAGTTGGATGGGCAGATAGTTGGATGGGTAGATAGTTGGATGGGCAGATAGTTGGATGGGTAGATATTTGGATGGGTAGATAGTTGGATGGGCAGATAGTTGGATGGGTCGATAGTTGGATGGGCAGATAGTTGGATGGGTTGATAGTTGGATGGGAGATAGTTGGATGGGCAGATAGTTGGATGGGTCGATAGTTGGATGGGCAGATAGTTGGATGGGTCGATAGTTGGATGGGAAATAGTTGGATGGGCAGATAGTTGGATGGGTAGATAGTTGGATGGGCAGATAGTTGGATGGGTAGATAGTTGGATGGGTAGATATTTGGATGGGTCGATAGTTGAATGGGCAGATAGTTGGATGGGCAGATAGTTGGATGGGCAGATAGTTGGATGGGTCGATAGTTGGATGGGAGATAGTTGAATGGGCAGATAGTTGAATGGGCAGATAGTTGGATGGGTCGATAGTTGAGTGGTAGGTGGATTAGTGGGCAAGGGCATGGATAAGTTGGGTAAGTGGTTGTGGGTGCCTCTGCATGGGTTGGTGAATGCAAGTAAAAACTGCTCCCTGCTGTGTGTGTGTATGGGTAGTTGAAGGGTATGTGGGTGGTTGAGTTCGTGACTAGTTGATTGCACACACACACACGTACGTGTGAATGTGTGAATGTGACTCGGGTGCTTGTGAGAGATTAAAGCTTGGACGGGGGCGGGTGGCGCGCCAGGAGTCAGCTGTGCTGCCGACCAACACAGCGCGCCTGAGTTGAATTCTGAACCAGTTCTGGGCCTCCCTTAGATCGATTCGACCTCAAACGAGTTACCTGCTGCGGCGTAAACACATCGGCACCGGGGAGACAAAGGCGGCCGAGCGCGGTGGCAACCACGCCACCGTCTCGTGCCCCGTTCCGATCTTAACTAACACTTGGCCCAACAGTCTTTGTGGGCTCTATGGGGGACTTTGTCCTCATGTTGTGTGTGTGGGTGTAGTTTGGACAGATACACGTGTGTGTGTGTTTGTTTGGGTATGTATAGGTGAGGGCAACAGTGTGTTTACGTGTGTCTCTGTGTGTTTGTGAGTTTGCTTGTTTTGTGTGTGTGTGTGGTGGCGGTGTATGTGTGTTTGTGTGTGTGGGGAGCGGTAGTGTAGTGGTTAGCGCGCTGCGCTACGAACCCGGCGACCCGAGTTCGATTATATCTGAACCGGTCATGGGCCTCCTCCCCTAGGTTGACTCAGCCTCAAATGAGTAAGCAGGTGTGGTGCATAGACATCGCCACTCGGGAGACAAAGGCGGCCGGGCGTGGTGCTGGCCACCCATCCCCTCTTGTGCCGTGCTGGCCTTCATAGGTGCTCGCTAACAGTACTTGCCCCAACATTTCAAAGATAACAGTTCAAGGCTATATGGAGGATCTTTGTCTTTGTGTATCAGTGCGCACTGCGCTTCGAACCCAGTGACCCGAGTTTCATTCCCACTCACGACCAATAACAGCGACGAATATCTGAACTGGAACTGGGCCTCCCCGAGGTCGACTCAGCCTCAAAATTAGTACCTGGTGCGGTGTGTAAACATCGCCACTGGGGAGACAAAGGCGGTTGGGCGTGGTGCTGGCCACCCACCCCCTCGTGTACCCGTCCGGCCTTCATAAGTGCTTGCTAACAGCACTTGCCTCTACAGTCTGTTAAGGCTATCTTTGCGTTTGTGTGTGTTGGTGTGTGTGTTGGAGGGGGCGAGGGGGGTTTGTATATATGGTTGCTAGCACGTATACGATGGGCATATGTAGGAATCATGTGTACATGTGGACGCACACACACACACGTCTATGCATTTTGTATAGATATGTGGGGTGTGTGTGTCATCAACGTTGTCATTGTATGATTGTGATGTCATTGGGTGGTCACACATCCTGTGTGTGTGTAAATGTGCTTCTGTTTCCGCGTCTAGTTCATGGAGCATTGTGGTCAGGCTGGGCCTACTGTCCCCGCCCAGAGACACGTGGAATTTCCATTACACAACTCCAAAAAGAGATGGCTCACCAACCACCACCCTTACTTAGCTGGATCGCCCAGAGAGACAGAACAATGCATCACAACTTTTTTCATCAGCCAAAGCTACATATATTTTTCCGATTCCTGTTTAAAAATGTACAAGGAATAAGGGCTATAGCCCGAAATGTCACCTATATAAATGTATTTTTCTTTTTAAACGAGGGGGTGCCTGTTCGATTTCCCGGCGCGGCAGTCGAATGAGCGGCATGAATGGGAGAACCGCCACAGTCAGTCGATCGGCACGCCGCGTGTGGTGCGGCAAAGTGTGGGTAACTACGACCTCTTCCAAGACACCTGCCCAACGCGAAAGAGTAGGCCAAATATCTCCCCAAGGAGCCCTCTCGAGCGCCCTCTGATGGAGGCCCTTCCACCGCCAGTGATGTGAGGACGCAATTGCAGGGCAGCGCCTTTAAGTATTGTAATTGTCTCCCAGCTTAAACGGGCGGCGTGGGAGGGAGGGTAAATAATCTACGTTGGCCGCCCTAAGCCATTGCTGGAAATTCCACATTCCTATGACAGAGACAGTATTTTTCAAAGTCCATGAGACATGAAAAGGTGCTGAATTCCATGCAGTAACGTTTGTAGCAATTCCACATTCTTACGACGTTGGCAAGTAAATTCGTATTCCATCAGATCGGGCAACAACTGTTGCTTTACCTGTATGTACGTTCTGGAAATTCCACATTCTTATGACACGGGGGTGGGGCAAGTCTTTTCGCAGTCCACTGGACAGAACTGTAACTTGAATTTCTCGTAAATAAATTCCTTGTTCCGGGCGCCTCTCCCTAAAAATAATAATAAATAAACCATTCAGAGGCGAGCGTGGCGAATGGGCGTGATTGACACGAAAGGATGGGGCCCTAGCTTCTGGCTTCTGGCAGTACTAAAGCAAAAACACTGCGCCCAGAGAGCGAGAGAGAGGGGGGTGGGGGATGGAGAGAGAGAGAGATGGGGAGGGGTGAGTGGGAGCGATTGGAAGGGAGAGAGTGGGGAGAGATGGAGGGATGCGGAGGGAGAGTGGGAGAGGTAGCGGAAGATGGGGATGGAGAGTGGTGGAGATGACAAGCGAGAGTGGGCGAGAAGGAGAGATGGGGAGGGAGAGTGGGCGAGAGGGAGAGATGGGGAGGGGTGAGTGGGAGCGATTGGAAGGGAGAGAGTGGGGAGAGATGGAGGGATGCGGAGGGAGAGTGGGAGAGGTAGCGGAAGATGGGGATGGAGAGTGGTGGAGATGACAAGCGAGAGTGGGCGAGAGGGAGAGATGAGGAGGGAGAGTGGGCGAGAGGGAGAGATGGGGAGGGAGAGTGGGAGAGAGGGAGAGATGGGGAGGGAGAGAGGGGGGGGGTCAGAGCTTGCTGGCCCTGTGGCTATCCGCATGCCATGAATTTTGCCGACTTGGCAGCGAGTCAACTCACACATTCTTTCACTGCACCGCGGTTCGTTCGCGAGCCGGCGATTATTTGGTTGATGGAGCGGTGGTGTTTATCGTCGTTGTTATGTCGTTGTGTTCTTATTGCGTTGCGTTTTAGCAACCCCCCCCCCACCACAATCCTGAAATGCACAAATTTCAAAGTTGCTCGATTCAAACGAGAGAGAGTGTAGTCTCTCAATTACCAGCCCACCTTCAGTTTTTTTTCTTCAATTTTGTTAATTCTCGTTTGCCCGCGGCGTGTTGCCGACGCTACGTTTCGTGTCTCAAAGCGGTGCGGGATTGGGTCGTCACTCCCTTGCCGGACGATTATCTTTAAATGCTCACCCTGCTGCACCCTGCCTCCCGTGATGCTGTGGGCGGTCGCGATATGGGCCGCTGAACGATGTGGGTCGTGACGATAAATGATGATTCAGACGGCCAAAGTCGTTGGGAGTGGGCATCAACAATGGGCGTTTGTTATCTTCATTTTTGAGTCGGTCGTTCCAACAAGCCGAGTCAGCACGGCCCGGCACACCGCATGGGGTGGAGGATTTAATAAGAGCGGTGGTTCAAGGCCAGAAAACACACACACACATTCCTGCGTGAGGAAAGGGCCTGAGCAAAGCACTAAACTTAACTTTTAATGTTTTTATTTTATCAGGTAAGGCCCACTGAGCTATGTAGCTCTTTTTCAGAAGCGACCTGGCCACCACAAGTGATGGCTCAACGGAGTGGCTTATCACGTGGAAATTTATAGCAGCCGGATTGCTCTAAACGCGTGTTTCAAAATGTGGAGAGAATAATCGGAAGACCCGGAGAAAAATCCACGTGAGCACGGGGAGAGAAACATGCAAACTCCAAATATACAGCAGCAGGTGTCAGGGTCTGGATCTAACCCACGACCTCCAGCATACCAGGCGAGGTAGTTAACATCTCCTAGCCACCGTGATGATGATGAGAGAGAGACACGCAAACTCTGAATATACAGAAAGCGTCAGGGTTTGGATCCAACCCACGACCTCCTGCATACCAGGCGAGGTAGTTAACATCTCCTAGCCACCGTGATGATGATGAGAGAGAGAGACACGCAAACTCCAAATACACAGCAGGCGTCAGGGTCTGGCTCGAACCCACGACCTCCTGCATACCAGGCGAGGTAGTTAACATCTCCTAGCCACCGTGATGATGATTATGAGAGAGAGACACGCAAACTCCAAATATACAGCAGCAGGTGTCAGGGTCTGGATCTAACCCACGACCTCCAGCATACCAGGCGAGGTAGTTAACATCTCCTAGCCACCGTGATGATGATGAGAGAGAGACACGCAAACTCTGAATATACAGAAAGCGTCAGGGTTTGGATCCAACCCACGACCTCCTGCATACCAGGCGAGGTAGTTAACATCTCCTAGCCACCGTGATGATGATGAGAGAGAGAGACACGCAAACTCCAAATACACAGCAGGCGTCAGGGTCTGGCTCGAACCCACGACCTCCTGCATACCAGGCGAGGTAGTTAACATCTCCTAGCCACCGTGATGATGATTATGAGAGAGAGACACGCAAACTCCAAATATACAGCAGGCGTCAGGGTCGGGATCGAACCCACGACCTCCTGCATACCAGGCGAGGTAGTTAACATCTCATAGCCACCGTGATGATGATGAGAGAGAGACACGCAAACTCCAAATATACAGCAGGCGTCAGGGTCGGGATCGAACCCACGACCTCCTGCATACCAGGCGAGGTAGTTAACATCTCCTAGCCACCGTGATGATGATGAGAGAGAGAGACACGCAAACTCCAAATATACAGCAGGCGTCAGGGTCGGGATCGAACCCACGACCTCCTGCATACCAGGCGAGGTAGTTAACATCTCCTAGCCACCGTGATGATGATGAGAGAGAGAGACACGCAAACTCCAAATACACAGCAGGCGTCAGGGTCGGGATCGAACCCACGACCTCCTGCATTCCAGGCGAGGTAGTTAACATCTCCTAGCCACCGTGATGATGATGAGAGAGAGAGACACGCAAACTCCAAATATACAGCAGGCGTCAGGGTCGGGATCGAACCCACGACCTCCTGCATACCAGACGAGGCAGTTAACATCTCCTAGCCACCGTGATGATGATGAGAGAGAGAGAAACGCAAACTCCAAATATACAGCATGTGTCAGGATCTGGATCGAACCCACGACCTCCTGCATACCAGACGAGGCAGTTAACATCTCCTAGCCACCGTGATGATGATGAGAGAGAGAGACACGCAAACTCCAAATACACAGCAGGCGTCAGGGTCTGGCTCGAACCCACGACCTCCTGCATACCAGGCGAGGTAGTTAACATCTCCTAGCCACCGTGGCGCCACAATTGTAGACTGTGTTGCAGGCCGCAGTGGTTATCGTACCACCACCTGTCGTGACCACAGCAAACAGCACTGGACGCCAGGGCCACTGCTCACCGCTCACTGCCCACACTAGCCGCAACCGATGTTCGCCAGCGTCTGACGCTTATAACTCACAACTCGGGTTATATATTTGCCACCCGTGGATTGTGCTAACCACTAACAGCACCGCTCACAATCCACAGCCGATGATGTCACCAACTGTCTGACATCACTCACCACCACTCGCCACCCAGTTCGCATCATTCGCCACTTACCAACCACGCCACTCGCCACCGCTGCACATTGTACCACCATTACTCACTATTAACCACCACCACCACATCCACCACCACATCCACCACCACATCCACCACCACATCCACCACCAACCGCCATTCGCCACTAAGTGGCGGTGACGTCACCACGACGCTTGTGCCAGGCCATGTGCACCTTGAGGCCACGTGAAGTGTAGTGTCGAACGCCCGCTGGTGGGAAGTCACGGGGCAGACCCAGGTGCCAAGGGTTGACTGATTGAGACGACTGGCTGATGCACCACCTGTGCCCCCTACTGTGCCAACTTGCTGTACTTTAGCCACCCGGCGCTCCGCACGTTGTTGTGAGCGTCGCTCCTTCGCCCTCCATTGTTGTTGGAGGTCGACTGCCTCCAACTGCCCAGTAGCATCCTTCACGAGCCTCCTCCACAAAGGCCGATCTTGACACCGCTTGTACAAGTCATTGGCAAGTCCACTCAGCTCCACGTCCTCCTGTACCACATCACTCCATCCACCACCACTCCGCGTGCCACCACCACTCCACATCTCACCACCACTCAATCACCCCTGGTGCACGCCTTTCGAGCATAAATCCCCCTCGATCACTGACTCTCAATCGTGGCTCTCAGTCACCACTCTCCTAATAACCTATCATGTTTCACCCCCCCCCCCCCCCGGTGGAAGGTTTTACAAAGACTTGGCAAGGCAGACGAGACGAGGGACGAGCAGTTTGAGCAGCTGGCACAGAACTTTGCACAACAACAGGTAACCGTGTGTGTGTGAGTGCGTGATTGGGACTCGCCGATGGCCGGCACCGGCGGTGTCAGACAACATTGGCCTCTGTGGAGGAGGCTCGTGAAGGACGCTGCTGCCGAGCGGTCGGAGGCAGCCGCCCTCCGGCAACAACGGAGGGCAGAGAAGCGGCGATCACAACAACGAGCGGAGCGCCGGGCAGCTAAAAGGCGGAAAGTTGGCACAGTGGGGAGCCCAGGCGGTGCATTTGGCAGTCATCCCAGTCAGTCAACCCATGGCACCTGGGTCTGTCCCGTGACCTCCTGCCAGCGAGCCTTTGATAATTCACACAATGGCTTCAAAGTGTACCTAGCCTGGCACAACGCCGTCGTGACATCTCCGTGACTTCGTGATCAACGGCGACTGTTGTCAATGTGTCTGAGCCTCGCCTAGGTAAACTCAGCCTCAAAAGACTACCTTGAGCGTTGTGATGAATGTCAACAATGGTGGCATCGAATGGGCGGAGACGTTGAGCTGGTCGCATGCGTAGTGACTGACTCAGAAACACTAAGAGTAGGAGGCACTCTTGTTTATTAGCATGGCCTGACAGTAACACTTGGTAACTACGGCTCTCAGTCAGGACAGCTGGTAGACTGCCTGACTGACGACACCGAGATGGTGAAGACTTTGGCAGCACGACGGGGATCCCCCCACTCCACACGACAGCCCCGAGCTCCCCTCTCGGGGCCCCTCTTATACTGCCAGCGTGGCCTGCTGGCTCCGCCCCCGGCCACGCCCTCTTCTGGAACCTACCAGCGGGTTCTCGATGTGCCCCTTCCGTGACCCTTCCCCTAGACCCCTCTCTGGTCTATCACGTGACCTGCTGTCAGCCAGGGCTGCTGTAAGCTGCAGATCCCCTTCCCTGCCAGCAGCCAGCGCTATGCTGCTACGTGACCGAGTCTATGTCACTGCACATGGACAAGTGCCGTACCAACCATTTGGTGATCCACTGCTGATTGAGGGTCACCGATGTTAGCAATGGCCAGGAAACAAATGTGGGTCTGTGGGTTTGTACGTAGCACAGCGCACTAACTGCTCGCATGCACACACACACACAAACAGAATATCTCTAGAATAACCTCGAACAGACTGTTATGGCAAGTGCTGCTAGCGGGCACCTATGAAGGCCGGCACGGCACACGAGGGGGTGCGTGGCCAGCACCACGCCCGGCCGCCTTAGTCTCTCTAGTGGCGATGTTTACACACCGCGCCAGGCACTCATTTGAGGCTGAGTCGATCTAGATGAGGCCCAGGACCGGTTCAGATAATCGTCACTGGGTGTTGGCCGTGAGTGAGAATCAAACTCAGGACGCCGGGTTCGTAGTGCAGGGTGCTAACCGCTGCACTACCCCCTCCCTCACCCCCCACAAAGACACACAAACGTACACACACGGGAATACGTACACACACGGGAATACGTACACAAGCAATTTCTCCGAGTTTCCAGGCAAGAGGACATTTTATGAGCACGTCCTGATGCTGTGGTCCATTGCAGACAGAGAGCAGCAGACTGAGCAGGGACCTCCGGGCTTACCTGGCCTCTATCAAAGGTGAGATGATGAAACACATGACCGGCATCATAATAATAATCACAATGCCCTCAATGTATCTACTGAGTCTGAAGACTCTCTCTCTTTCTCTCGCGAGGGTCCTGCATTCCCCTGTTTGCTCAATTCCGTTATCAATTGTGTGGCCTCATATGGGAAGAAACCGGAGTGCCCGGATAAGTAAGCGAAAAAAAAACTGCTCGCAAAACTCTGCACGGCAATGGAATCCGTTTGGGATGCCACATCATACCCCGAGCACTCGCCCCCATGCGGCTCAAGCCTGCTTCGCCTCCATGACTCGGGGCAGCTCGCATTCACGAACAAATGCACAGATTCCCACCCCCCTCATGTAGCCTTCAACAGGGACCTATGAAGGCCTGGTACATGGGCACACGAGGTTGTTGGTGGCTAGCACCACGCCCGGCCTCCTTTGTCTCTCCAGTGTTGATGATCAAACACTACACTCGGCACTCATTTGAGGCTGAGTCGACCTAGGGGGTGCCGAGGACCGGTTCAGATAATCGTCACCGGGAGTGGCCGTTGAGCTCATGCAGACTTTTGGGGCAAGTGCTGTTAGCGAGTACCTGTGAAGGCCGCCTTTGTCTCCCTAGTGGCGATGTTTACACACCGCACCAGGTGTTCCCCATAACACAACAACAACCAACGCCACTCGCCACTAAATGGCGGTGACGTCACCACGGCGCCTGTGCCAGGCTAGGTGCACTTTGAGGCCATGTGAAGTGTCGAACGCCCGTTGGCAGGACGTCATGGGACAGACCCAGGTGCCATGGGTTGACTGACCGAGATGACTGGCAGATGCACCACCTGTGCCCCCCACCGTGGCAACACACAAACACACGCACACCAACGCCTCTGTGAGTGGGGTTCTCACGCAGCCAGGCAGTCATCGCTGGTCTGCAACAGTCACAGCGAACAGAGGAAATCGCTGTTTCACTTTTACAAGGAGATCGCAACGAGCCAGGCGGGGATTCTTAGGGTTCACTGTTGATGCAATCGACGCCTTTCCATCAAAGCGTTCGAGTTTTACCGACTGGCGGCACGCTAAACGAACGCGACATCAGCACCGCACCCTGGCCCTGCTTGCCCCCCCCCCCCCCCCCGATCAAGAATCCGATTTCTTGGCGAGGCCAGCATCACACTCTTTTGGCTCAGGCTCAGCACGGCAAAACCCGTACCGTGAGGATGCTGCACTGGCTCGGTTCGGATGTGCCAGTGGAAGAGGGCTATTTTGGTTTCGATATAAGTCTGAGTCTCTGTGCAAATCGATGGGTCTCTATGCAAGTCGATGGGTCTGTGCAAGTCGATAGGTCTCTGTGCAAGTCGATAGGTCTCTATGCAAGTCGATGGGTCTCTGTGCAAGTCGATGAGTCTCCATGCGAGTCGATGGGCTTCTTTGCAAGTCGATGGGTCTCTGTGCAAGTCGATGGGTCTCTGTGAAAGTTGATGAGCCTCGATGCGAGTCGATGGGTCTTTATGCAAGTCGATGGGCTTCTTTGCAAGTTGATAGGTCTCTATGCAAGTCGATGAGTCTCCGTGCAAGTCGATGGGCTTCTTTGCAAGTTGATAGGTCTCTATGCAAGTCGATGGGTCTCTATCCAAGTCGATGGGCTTCTTTGCAAGTCGATGGGTCTCTGTCCAAGTCGATGAGTCTCCGTGCAAGTCGACGGTCCGCGTGCGTGTGTGCGATGTGCGCGCAGCTCTGCACGAATCGAGCGGCCGTCTCTGGGAGTCGCTGCTGCTGCTGAGCGAGGAGGATTGGCCCGAGCGGGAAACACTCAGCAGGATCGCCGAGGTATGCGGAGCGCACCGCCACTTGAGCAAATTCATCAGGTCAAGGTCAAAAGGTCATCGCGGCCATTCCAATGATGATGTCACCGCGCCCCGCAGTTGCTTGCTTCCTTCGGCCGGATGCCGTGCTTGTTGTCACGTTGACGCTTGACCTTTGAAGGTTCGATCTTGCACTCTTTCAGCCACCACTCTCATCTGGATTAAGGTCTACTTCGCCTTGTTACAGATGACACACGCCTCAAGGACCGCTCTTACAGTATCACCACCACCACCACTCTCAATCTTTTCCTCGGTCGCCAACCTTCCTCCCCTACCCAGCACACCACGTGTCCCGCCCATCACAACCTCCTCCTCCTCCTGATTATATCAACAGCACTTTCCTGTTACAAATGTCCAAGTTGTTTACGTGCCCTGCCATGAGGTTCCCAGAATTTGTGTTTCGAAGAGCAAAAGTTTATCTTGTAAAGTCCGTTCCTTTGACATTGCACATACCTCAAATGCTGTTCATTTTTTTAAACGGTGCCAGTGTGGTAGCTGGCACATTGCGCTATGAATCCGGTAACCTGGGTTACATTTCTGTCTTTTGACTTAAAACTTTCGTGACTGCAGGAATTCATGTTCTTTGGTTCTTTCGGTAAAGTCACATAGATAATAAAAAATAAATACAGTAAATAAAAAAAATTAATGTAAACTGTAGCCTGGTTCTTAATCAGAGTGAGTGTACTGGCAGTCTATAATGTAGACTGTAGCCTGGTTCTTAATCAGAGTGAGTGTACTGGCAGTCTATAATGTAGACTGTAGCCTGGTTCTTAATCAGAGTGAGTGTACTGGCAGTCTATAATGTAGACTGTAGCCTGGTTCTTAATCAGAGTGAGTGTACTGGCAGTCTATAATGTAGACTGTAGCCTGGTTCTTAATCAGAGTGAGTGTACTGGCAGTCTATAATGTAGACTGTAGCCTGGTTCTTAATCAGAGTGAGTGTACTGGCAGTCTATAATGTAGACTGTAGCCTGGTTCTTAATCAGAGTGAGTGTACTGGCAGTCTATAATGTAGACTGTAGCCTGGTTATTAAGCGGACGGCGCGTCATGTTCGTACGTTGAATACACCCCGCGGTGATAGCCAGGGCATGGCGACGATAAGGACGATGACGACGATGACCGACGACAATATAAGAACATCCTCTTTGGTTCTTTCGGTAAAGTCACGTGGCTAGAAAAACACCACGACGTTTCGATCGCAACACAAGCGGGTCGTCCTCAGGCGGAAAAAATAATCCAGCAGTGGAACTGCTGAACCCGATAAATGATCAAGTTCAAAACGGAGCAGTCTTATCCTCTCTGAGATTAGCGATAGGCTAGCCTTGAACAAATCAAGATTGACGATATAAGAATAGGTTCTATCCTTTCTGGCAATAACACATTCCTGCGGAGGGAGCTGGTAGGAACGTTGGGTTGCTCGGTCAATGACCAGGGTCAATGGTGGCGTGGTGTATTCCGCAAATATGCCCGACTGTGAGGGCGGGCACAAGCCGGCGTGAGTAGGTTAAACGTTGAGTTTTATAAGGGCACCACAGGGTGACCAGCCCCTCTCCACCCAGCCCCAGCCCTCCCACCCCCCACCTAGCCCCACCCTCCCCACCCAGCCCCTCCCCACCCTCCCCACCTAGCCCCTCTCCACCCTCCCCACCCAGCCCCTCTCCACCCTTCCCTCCCCTCCCCACCCAGCCCCACTCTCCCCAGCCAGCCAGCCCCTCCCCACCCTCCCCTCCCCACCAAGCCCCTCCCTCCCCACCCAGCCCCTCCCTGAACGACGGACGGACAGACACAATAATCCCCTGTGGGCTGGTGGAACCAGTGGGTTCCTACCAGTAAAACCGGTTGTGTTAAGATGTTCGACCTTTTGCAAGGAATCCCGTCTGTATTGACCAAACAAAAAAACCCATCAGCGATGGTGACGATGACGATGATTATGACGATGATCTCGTCTCTGCGCGCAGACCACGGAGCTGCTATGGGAGGACTACCACCAGAAGCTCTGGGACCAGACCCTGCCCGCTCTGGAGACCCACCAGGCTCCCTTCGGCGACGTCAAGGTGCCAAGCCTTGTCCATGTGCGCCCGCGGCCTTCCCACCGCTTCTCCCTCGCGTCGTATCGAGCAATGCATGAACTCTAGTTGCGTAATGATGACTATGAGCGGATACACGCTATGCTGCCCTCACTCATCTAGAGAGTGTTTGTTTAAGAGTGTTGGCTACTGGTCGCTTCTGAAAAAAAAAAAATCTATATAGCTCGGTGGGCCTTTACCCGGTAAAATAAAAAAATAGTTTAGAGTATCTGTCCCTCCACATCAGGCGGTGCGCTGGGAGCGGTGGTGCAGCGGTTAGCGCACCACCACCACACCACGACCAACGTCGGTGATGATTATCTCAACCGGTCATGGGCCTCCCCCTAGGTCGACTCAGCCTCAAATTAGTACCTGATGCGGTGCGTAAACATCACCGCTAGGGAGACAAAGGCGGCCGGCCGTGGTGTTGGCCACCCACCCACCCCCTCGTGTGCCGTGCTGGTTTCCATAGATACTCGCAAACAGCACTTGCTCCAACAGTCTGCTAAGGCTATACATGGAATCTTTGTCTTTGTGTGTGTATGTGTGAGAGCGAGAGAGAGGCAGCACGTGTGTATGGCTGTATGTGTGAGAATGTGTGCGTGAGTGAGTGCTGCGCGTGATCATTGATTTTCTTCTGGGAGTCGGAGCCATTCTCTGTTTGCCTTGGGGTGCGACAAGGATGTCCTCTGGCCCCTGGACTATTTAACTTGTTTTTTTCCAACCACAGTTAAAGAAGCTCTCCATGGCTCTGCCAATGGAATTTCCATCTGGCACGGGTACAGTGGGAGGCTGATCGATGCCCGGGTGCAGTCGCAGGATGGCTCCCTTACTGATGAACCGTCCTATGTGTGCTGATGAGCCGGTAAATTACTGCTCGCTCTGAAAAGCCGTTGCAGACTTTGTTTTCCGAACCTGGAGTGCACCGCTAAGAGATGGACCCTTACCACCAGCCCCACCAAGACAAATCACCTGGCTGGAAACTTTGTGGCATTCGACATTCCGACCCCTCGGCTCTCCATGAGTAACGGAGTGTGCTTGTAGAGAGGGGGGGTGGTGGAGTTTCCCCATACATGGGCAGTGAGCCCATCACCCAGCGCCGGTTTTGTCTTTTTCTCAATCGGCGGGGCGGCACCGTCTCGCCGGCAACGCCGATGAGGAAGCTGTGTGGCGAAGCTCCGAAATTATTCGGCAACAATTATGCCCTCTCTTATCTGTGCTTGCGAAATGCGCGACACCCTTTTTGAGGAACCCGTGTGGCGGCTGGAGACATCCTGGGTTAAACCAGACTGGATTACCGCACGAGGAGCTCGCAGATTCTCCAACGATCTGGACACCGTCCCATCGGCGAGCTCCTCCGGCGGGCGAGGCTGCGTTGGCTGGGTCACGTGTCGCGCGTGCCCAGCCACCGCACGCTCAAAGCAGCTTCCATTTGGCCGGTTAGAGGGGGCTGGCTTACCGGGCTTGGCACGGGCGTCTCCCTCGGTGTCTGCGTGCGGCTTAGGCCAGGATGTCGAAACGGGCGCGCAAGCTGGTGGATGTCGACGGGGCCCGGCATCACCTGCAGGCCCTGCAGGCCGGCAAGAAGCGCGACGAGGCCAAGATATCTAAGGTGGGGGGGGGGGGGAGGGGGCGCCTCGGTGAAACATTTACGAACAAACAAAACGGTTTAACACGCAGTAGGCTTTCGCGAAACAATATTATTTGTGATAAAGGTATTTTTTTTTGGGGTTAGGTCAGGTTAATGTAAATATGTCGTTAACCCACTACCGCCCGGCACGGCCCATTAGTAAGCTGTGTCACGTAAACAAAACGTGCCAATTACTTACTAGTTCAGCACACCGATGTGTTGGAGAGTAAAATTGTAAATCTTGCGGGTTTACTCTCCAACACACCGGTGTGCTGAAGTAGTAACTAACTCGCACTTTTTTTACATGTGACAAACCTTACTAATTGTGTCGCGTGGTGGCGGGGTTAACGGCACGTTTAATATTACACGATCCAACCCAAGAAACCTTCATTATGAACAAATAAAGGCATTCGCAAAGCTTGCCGGCGCGACTCTAACCGCCACCGGCGCCGACGATGACATCGCCGTTGGTGGGTGAGTGGGTCAACGGTCGAGACGGCGAGAGAGTGAGTGAGCGAGCGAACGAGCGAGGTCAGTTTTAGGTTTTGCGTTTTATTCGCATCGCCAGGTAAGGACGCATGGCCGGGAGGGGTCGCGTTCGAGTGAAGCGACCCTGGGTCAAAGAAGTGACAAGAAGGAGAGCGATTTAAAGTTGCAGCAATGAGGCGAATAGTGAAACACAACAAAGTCAACTGTTTCGCGTGAGAAATTAAACACCTTGCGATAAAATATAAATCGGTGTTAAATACTAATAGTCCCTGTAAGTGTAAGTTGGCTCGCGGCGGATTATTTGCAGGCCGATAATAGCACAATTAAAAGTTGAGGTACAGCAACATTAAACAGATGTAGGTTGCCGATTGTACGAACATATAAACAGACAGGGATATGTTTGTCTCAAATGCCAAGGAGATGGACTTTGTATGTATGTTGAACTTCTTTCGCACTGTACGTAGCCAACCGTGCTAATCGTTGGCAGCTTTGGCAAGATGTGCATCTGGTGCCATGTGTCGCATTCACAGGGGGTAGACACGAGATAGACACGAGATAGACCACGGCATGCCACGACATTCACAAGTTCCTGGTGTTCTGTGCGTCTGTCCGTGTATGACGCAGGGGGAGCGGTAGTGCAGCGATGCAGCGGCGAGTGCGCCGCGCGACATACCCCGTGACCCGGGTTCGATTCCCGCTCACGGCCACCAACACCAGTGACGATTATCTGAACCGGTCCTGCGCCTCCCCTAGGTCGATTCGGCCTTAAATGTCGTGAACATCAGGATTGCGGGACAAAAGCGGCTGGGCGTGGTGCTGGCCACTCACGCCCTCGTGCGCCGTGCCGGCCTTAATAGGTGCTCGCTAACAGCACGATGGTGCAAGTTCATTAAATACCCCCCCCCCCATCCACGCAGCGTGTAATTGGGTTCAACCAACACTCGATCGGCCGGCCGCGTGCAGTGGGGTAAAGTGTGGGTAACTCCCACCTCTTCAAAAATGTCTGGAGGAGCAGGCCAAAGTGCCGTCTGGAGGGGGATCTCCAGAGCTGCCTCCAAGCGGGACGCTCTTCCGCCAGCCGCTGCTCAAGCGAGCAGTTGCAGGGCTGCGCCCTTTGCCTTGACCCTCGTGACGAGTTGCACTGCTGTTGCTCGTTCCAGGCTGAGGAGGACTTGCAGAAGGCCCAGCGAGTCTTCGAGGAGATCAACTCGGAGCTCCAGGACGAGCTGCCGGCGTTGTTTACCAGGTGGGCACAACCGCCACGATCATCCTCTCCCTGACGCGCTGTGACCCTACGACCCCTTTCCCGTTCCCGCCCGCATACGCGCGTGTGTGTGTGTGTGCCACTAACTTGCCGATGACTGGTACCAGCGGTGTCAAGATCGGCCTCTGTGGAAGAGGCTCGTGAAGGACGCTGCTACTGGGCAGTTGGAGGCAGTTGCCCTCCAGCAACAACGGAGGGCGGAGGAGCGACGCTCACAACGAGCGGAGCGCCGGGTGGTTAAAGCACAGCAAGTTGGCACAGTAGGGGGCACAGGTGGTGCATCAGCCAGTCATCTCAGTCATCTCAGTCAGTCGAGCCGTGGCATCTGGGTCTGTCCCGTGTGACCTCCTGCCAGCGGGCGTTTGACACTTCACGTGGTCTTAACGTGCACATAGCCTGGCACAAGCACCGTGGTGACATCACCAACACTTAGTGGCGGATGGCGGTTGTTGTTGTTGTATGCCACTAAGGAGACAAAGGCGGCTGGGGTGGTGCTGGCCACCCACCTCCTCGCGTGCGATGTCGGCACGCTCACAGCACTTGCCCCAACAGTCTGTTAAGGCTACACGGGGGGGTGTTTGCCTTTGTCTTTGCAGTCGTGTCAGTGTGTACGTGAACACTCTGCAAAGCATGGCTGGAGTGGAAGAGAATGTGTATACAGAGCTGAGCAAGGTAGGAGGCAATCATCCGCATCATAATCATCGTCATCGTTGTCATCACTGTAATCACCATCGCCATCACTCTATTGCCTAATATTAATACCATTTTATAGTCATCATCATAGTACATAAATAATCATCACCTGTCACTCCATTGCATCATCTTCATCATCCCTGCACTCTGAGTATGATTGTGCTCATCGCTGTCTGTATCTGTGCGTCTGTGCATGCATTTCTTTGTATATTTCCGTGTGTGTGTGTCCGTGGTTGTGTCCATGTGTGTGTCTCTGTGTGTGTGTGTCCGTGGTTGTGTGTGTGTTTAGCTCAGTTTGTCAAAGTTGCTCTTGCCCCAACAGTCTGTTAAAAGGTTACAGGGGGGATCTTTGTTTTTGTCTTTGTAGCTGAGTAAGCAGCTGTACGAGGTGATGCACAAGGCGTGTCGTCAGCACCACGTGTCACAAGTCAACACGCGCCCGCCTCGCCCTGCACCCTCAGGGTAATGCACACACACCAACACACACACCAACACACACACACACACCAACACACACACCAACACACACACCAACACACACCAACACACACACACCAACACACACACACACCAACACACACACACACCAACACACAGCAACACACACACACCAACACACACACACCAACACACACACCAACACACACCAACACACACACCAACACACACACACCAACACACACACACACCAACACACACCAACACACACACACACCAACACACACACACACCAACACACACACACACCAACACACACACACCAACACACACACAAACACACACACACACCAACACACACACCAACACACACACACCAACACACACACACACACACCAACACACACACACCAACACACCAACACACACACACCAACACATACACACCAACACACACACACACCAACACACACACACACCAACACACACATCAACACACACACACCAACACACACACCAACACACACACACCAACACAGACACACCAACACACACACACCAACACACACACACCAACACACACACCAACACACACACACCAACACACACACACACACCAACACACACACACACCAACACACACCAACACATACACACAGGAGCACAGTGACTCACTGATAGACCCCCCCCGTGCCCTCACAGACAGATATTGATCCGGTGGTTGACGATGCTGATATGTGTGCTGCTGCTGCTGCTATTGACATTGTTGATGTTGTGGATGATTAGGATATTGAGTGATGGACGATGGTGGTGTGTCACAGACGATGATGACCGCTGATAACGACGATGATAACGTATTTCGTGATTGCTGCTGCTACGTCGGTGGTGGTACACAAGCACAGTTAACAACAGCAACGCAACACATTCGTCAAAAAACACTGCCTTCGTGTATACAGAACGCACAGATATATTCCTTTTACGGCCCCCACAGTGTTATCTACAAATGTATTGAGATGTTGGTTATGATTACAATTGAGTGATGAGTGATGATGATGCAATGGAGCGGAGTCCACAGCGGTGGATGATGATGGGGTATGATGGTTCGGGAATCCAATAATGACGATGATACTCCTACAATGGAATCGTAATGAGGGTGCGTGTATTGTGTGTTGGACTTATACCGCGTCGGACGTAGCCAACCGTGCTAATCGGAGGTGCGGGGGAAGGACAACATACTAAACACTTAATGCAGTTCTGAAGAAATACATTTTCGGTCTAGATTATTTAAAAGTGCAAAGCCCAAGTGGCTTCCTAATATCGGAAGGAAGAGCGTTCCAGACGGCCGCGGAAGCGCATCTGAAAGAGCTGCGCGATGCGGTGACCACCGTCTTTGTTTGATGGTTAGCCAAACCGAGGTGCTGCTGCTGCTATTTAGGCGGTGGAGTGATCCTGATGCTGATGATGTTGTTGATGCTGTTGATGCTGATGATGTTGTTCATGATGCTGATGTTGATGCTGATGATGCGATGACGTTGTTGATGCTGTTGATGCTGATGATGATGATGCTGATGATGATGTTGTTGATGCTGTTGATGCTGCTGATGATGATGCTAATGATGATGTTGATGCTGATGATGCGATGATGTTGTTGATGCTGATGCTGATGTTGTTGATGCTGATGCTGATGATGCTGATGATGATGCTGATGATGTTGTTGATGCTGTTGATGTTGTTGTTGTTGTGCACAGGGAATCCAACAGGAGGTCTCAGGGATCCCTGAAGGAAGCTCCGAGTCCTGGGGGGCAGACCCCCCCGCTGCGTCCCCAGCGGAACCCCTCTCACAGAGACACGTCCACAGCAACCCCCACTGGGACCCCCACAGGGACCCCCACAGAGACCCCCGCAGGGACCCCCACAGAGACCCCCACACGGCCCCCCACACGGCCCCACACGATGCCCCCCGCAGAGACTCCCACAGGGACCCCCATCGTGCCCCCTACAGATACCCCCACAGGGACCCCCACAGGGACCCCCACAGGGACCCCCACACGACCCCCCACACGGCCCCACACGATGCCCCCCACAGAGACCCCCACAGGGACCCCCATCGTGCCCCCCACAGAGACCCCCACAGAGACCCCCACAGAGACCCCCACAGAGACCCCCACAGAGACCCCTACAGAGACCCCCACAGAGACCCCGATGGAGACCCCCACGACGGAGCCCCCCGCAGCCATTCCCGTTCCTCGTCCAAGGTGGTCCACATCATCGACAGTCATCCAGGTAAAAAAAAAAATCAACAAAGACAAAGATCCCCCGTATAGCCCCAACGGTCTGTTGGGGCAAGTGCTGATAGCGAGCATCTATGAAGGCCTCCACGGCACACGAGGGGGTGGGTGGCCAACACCACCCCCGGTCTCCTTTGTCTCCCCAGTTGCGATGTTTACACACTGCCCCAGGTACTCATTTGAGGCTGAGTCGACCTAGGGGAGGCCCAGGAGCGGTTCTGATATATTCGCGAGATGAGGAACACCTTCCTACGTGTGTGTGTGTGGGAATGAAGTTTATTTTGATTTGTTACACGAATAATGGTCCCATTGAGCCAGTTGCCTGGGGTATTTTTATGCGGGAGATCCGTGGTGCGTGAGCTCAGCAGCAGCAGCAGCAACAACATCGATATTTTGCGGAGAATGAGTCACAGAGTCCTTAAGGAATATTCGCACAACGCTCAAGTATTTAACGGTCGTCAAATTAAAATGAAACGGCGCGGATGTAACGTGAGAGCGAGCGGTGCCGGAAAGAGTGCGGCGCAGGTGCAAGTCGGCTCAATATTTTAGCGAGCGGAAACGTAACGCCGTCGGGATGAGAGTCACACGGCGGACAAACCACGGTGTGCGCCGTGCGGTTAACTGCCGGGGGGGGGGGCGGATATTGCGACGTTCGGCTTTGCGACGCTGCGCCCTCCACACCGCGCGCGTGTGGCAGGGGGATAAGAAGACCCCTCCAGCACGACCCCCGCCCAGGAGATCCCTGGTGGTGCACGGCGCGGGCAACGCTGCCTGGGGGGGGGCGCCCAACGGGGAGGCCGCCGCCGCCGCCGCCGCTCACCCGGTGAGTGCTCACCCTCACCACACACCGCGGACTTTGTCAGCGGTGAGCGCACGGCCGCGGTGCGTTGGGAGGTGCGATCGGGGCAAAGCGGCCGGAGCAGTCTCGCGGTGGCGAGATGTTAACTACCTCGCCTGGTGTGCAGGAGGGAGGTCGGTTTAGCACGTGGTAGGCTTTCGCGACTAATGTTATTCATAATTTAGGTTTTTGGGGTAGATCGCGTAAGTATAAATGTGTCGTAACCCTCCACCACCCGACATTGCTAGTAAGGTTTGTCACGTAAACAACGCGCCAATTAGTTGCTACTACAGCCCACCGGTGTGTTGGAGAATAAATACACGACATTTACAATTTGAGGAGTACGACGTTTCGCTGGTAATGACATCCAGCATCATCGGGCGATTTGCCAGATTCGCCTGATGATGCTGGATGCAATCACTCGATGTAATGACCAGCGAAACGTCGTTACGACACATTTATACTTACGCGATCTCACCCAGAAACCTTGATTATGAACACAGGAGGCCATGGGCTAGATGCCGATCCTGACACCTGTATATTTGGAGTTTGCATATTCTCCCCGTGGGTCGCGTGTGGCTTGTTTTTCTCCGGGTTCTCCGGTTTTTTAATCCCCTCCACACTCAGAAACGTGCCTTTGCATTATGTGGCTGCTGTCAATTTCCACGCGATAAGCCTCCTCGTTGAGCTATCACATGTGGCCAGGTGCGCTTCTGAAAAAGAGCTGTGCAGATCTCAGCGGCGCCTTCACTGGTAAAATAAAACAATAGTCTAGCGGTAACATCGACAGCGAGGGCCACGGTGACACATTGATCGTGATTTGTCCCCGAAGATGCAAATTGCAAACCACGGAGCGAGCGCCAACAGGCACTTCTCTTGAATGTTGTGTGTTCGTTTGTTGTGTTAATGTATTATGATTATTAATATTATTACTCTTGCTGTTGCAAGCGCTACAGTATTTTGAACAAGAAACAAAGTTGGAGCCAACAAAACAGGAAACGCCTCTCGCCTCCAGGGACTGCGGTTTCGGTCGCGACGTGCACACACACAAGACACAGACAAAGATCCCCCGTGTAGCCTTTACAGATTGTTAGGGCAAGTGCTGTTAGCCAGCACCTATGAAGGCCGGCATGGCACACGAGGGGCGTGGGTGGCCAGCACCACGCCCGGCCGCCTTTGTCTCCCCAGTGGCGATGTTTACACACCGCACCGCGTATTCATTTGAGGCCGAGTCCACCTAGGGGAGGCCCAGGACCGGTTCAAATAATCGTCACCGGTGTTGGCCGTGAGCGGGAATCGAACCCGGGTCGCCAGGTTCGTATTGCCAGCGCGCTAACCGCTACACCACCGCTCCCACACAAACACAAGATAAAGATCCCCAGTGAAGCCTTTACAGACTGTTAGGGCAAGTGCTGTTAGCCAGCACCTATGAAGGCCGCTGTGGCACACGAGACTAGCGCTGCCCGCGCACGCACAGGCACACACCAACTCCACCCTTGTGGAGGTGTGGGAACGACTGTGATGTCTCCGATTGAGCCGATTGCTCCCGTCCGCTGCAGCCGCAGGGAACGTGAGCTCTGGTGGCGGTGGCTGGGATTAGTGGTGCGGTGTGCCCAACCGTTGCGCCACCGCTCCCCGTGTCCAAGCGAGAAAAAAGAAAAGCGCAGCCGGGGCCCACGTTCGGCTGAGCGAGTCCGATAAGAAACTCCGGGTTAATCTGCCAGCAGGGTTCGTCCATTGCTCTGCCAAATCCTCAATTACTACAAACACCCCCGGACACGATTACTTATTTAAATGTAAAACGCGTGATGTCAATCCACTGCTGGATAATGAAGGATGATGCGTGTGGTTGTCATCATTGTGAGTCCACAGTTGCCGAGATTGCTATTAGTGTTGCTGTTGTGACCGTGATTATTTAAAGAAGGTGTCGATGAACGGTGACTTACATATTTTTTGTTGCTACTCTCATTAGCTTGCTCGAGCGGCAGAGCGAGGCGCCGGCAATTTGACTCTTGCGCCGCGGTTGCAATAAGAAGAATATAATCATCACAGGAAAGTGGATCGTGTTATATAGGCCGGTGGTGTCACCCTTTCACGTTTCATTCCGCCCGCAACATTTTCACGTCCGATGCTTTTGCTCAATTCCCTGCGGGTGACGGGAAAAGCCTCATCGGTCATCATCGTCGTCGTCGTCGTAAGAACGGGTCCTGGCCCTCCCCTAGGTCGACTCTGCCTCAAATCAGTACCTGTACCTGGTGTGGTGTGTGGTAAACATCGGCCGTGGTGCTGGCCTGCAAGGGCTGGTGTGTCCGTGCCGGTAGCCTTCGTAGGATGCCATTCGCTTAACAGCACTTGACCCAACAGTCTGTTAAAGGCTATACGGGGGATCTTTGTTTCCGTCTGCGTGTGTAACTCTGTTGTGTGTGTGACACTATTGTGCGTAACTCTACTCTGTGTGTGTAGTCAGGGCCGGATTAAGATTGTGTAGGCCCCTGGGTTACAGGCACTGTGAGGGCCCCGCAGTAATATTTTCAAAAGAAAAGTAAAATTGATTTTTTACAAGGCTAACAACAAATAAAATTCGGCATTCACAGATGAAATAACTTTTCACTGAATCTCTGGAGGCCCCTCCAGCTGGCGGGGGGTCCCTGGGCTTCGGCCCCTAAAGCCCCCCGCGCCTTAATCCGGCGCTATGTGTAACTCGATTGTGTGTGTGACTATTGTGCAACTATTGTGTAACTCTATTGTGTGTGTATTACTCTATTGTGTGACTCTATTGTGTGTGTATCTCTATTGTGTGTGTATGACTCTATTGTACTCTATTGTGTGTGTAACTCTATTGTGTCTCTATTGTGTGTGTGACTCTATTGTGTGTGTAACTCTATTGTGTCTCTATTGTGTGTGTGACTCTATTGTGTGTGTAACTCTATTGTACTCTATTGTGTGTGTGACTCTATTGTACTCTGTTGTGTGTGTGACTCTGTGTGTGTAACTCATATTGTGCTTCTTTAAGTGCGGGTGTGTGTCCGCGACTGGGTCCGCGTGTGTGCTCGTTTTTTGTTGATGGGTCTCTGTGGATATCTGTGCGTCTCTTCACACGATTCAGTGTTTGTGTGCGTTTCTCCATCTGCGGGGGAGCGGTAGTGCAGCGGTTAGCGCGCTGTGCTACGAGCCCGATTCATGGCCAACACCAGTGACGATTATCTGAACCGGTCCTGGGCCTCCCCCTAGGTCGACTCGGCCTCAAATTAGTAGCTGGTGCTGTGCATAAGCAGCAGTATTGGGGAGACAAAGGCGGCCGGGCGTGGTGCTGGCCCCCCTTCGTGTGCCATGTTCACCGTCATAGGTGCTACTCGCGAACAGCACTTGCCCCAGTGTCTGTTGAGGCTATACGGGGGATCTTTGTCTCTATATCGTGTATGTGTGTCTGGCTGTAGGGAGCGGAAATGTAGCGGTTAGCCCAGGGCGCTACAAACCCGCTCGCGGCAAACACCGGTGACGATTATCTGAACCGGTACTGGCCTCCTCTAGGTCGACTCAGCCTCAAATGAGTACCCGGCACGGTGTGGAGTAGAACATCGCCTGCCGGGCGTAGCACCCCCACGTGTGCCGTGCCGGCCGTCGTAGGTGCTTCTCGCCGACAGCACTTGCCCCAGCAGTCTGCCGAGGCTGCGCGGGGGATCTTTGTCTGCACCTGTGTATTAGGAGTGTACGCGGCGCGTCTGCTCAGAAGCCACTGAACCGTCATGGCCCAAGCCCCGTGTCTCCCGGCGGGTGCGCGCTGATGCGCCTGCGGCGATGCGATAAGACCCGGGGGGGGGTGGGGGGCCCCATTGTCGATAGCGGAAGGCCGCTTCACCCGACTAATGAAACCGCAAAGGGAAAATCGTCTGCAGCGCCACGCGGCCGGATCGGCGATAGTTCGTGGCGGTCGTGACCTGGGGTGGTGGGGGGGTGGTGGGGGGGGTGGTACGAGAGGGGGCTGCGTTGTGGCTGTGAACTGCAGCTCGCACCGATTCGGTCGTCGGTGAAGTCACTCTGGGTAAGCGGCGTCCGAGCGCGAATGCGGCTCCGATAGCGATGGCGATGATGACGCAAAAATGTCCTTCGATTAGCACGGTTGGCCACGTACGGTGCGAAAGAAGTTCAACATACGGTGCATACGTGAAAATGAAATTGTAGTGATGACGGTGATGACAATATGATAGTGATGATGACAATATTGTCATGATTTCATAACGATGAAGACAATAATTATGATAACCAATGTGATAGTAATGATGATGACAATCCATATTACATGATGGCAATCACGTTGACCAGTCTGTTGTTGTGGTGGTAAATGTTGTGGTTGTTGTAAGTGTTGTTGTGGTTGTTGCGTTGTTGTAAATGTTGCTGCCATTTTCAAGTACGTGCACACGCCCTTTGTTGAGGCGGAGATGACACCACGACCACCACCACCCTCCTCCTCCTGAACACAGGCCTGCGAGGTGGCCAGTAGATGGCGGTACAGCAATTCCTGAATCCATCTGTACGGAGCTTTGCACGTTACCCCCCACTCCGCATCGTATGCGTGCTGGGGCTGTCTGCCTGGTTCCTCCAACTCCCATTAATGGCATTCCTGGCCAAACGATGTGGCAACATCCTCCTGATAAGGAGCCCTGAGACTCGAGCGGGGCAATATTTGCCATCGCTCTCTTGACGCCGGGCCACAGGTTCGGGGCTGAGCCTGACTGACGTGGCGGCACGATCTGTAAGTACGGTACCAGTTCTAACGTTCTGCATCAGCTCGTGATCTTGCGTTTGTTGTTGTTGTTGCTGCTGCTGCCGTGCGGTTAGCAGGGATACGCGACCAGACCCAACGCGCCCAACGCCACGCACAACGGAGCGGAGAACGCAAACGCAGCATCCGCGGATGAATGCAGAGGGCCGAAATTGGCTTCCGCGGATGTCTTTGGGGAAGATGGATCTGCTTCCACGGATGTGTCTGGGGAACATGGGCCTGCTTCCACGGATTTCTCTGGGGAACATGGACCTGCTTCCACGGATTTCTCTGGGCAACATGGGCCTGCTTCCGCGGATGTCTCTGGGGAACATGGGCCTGCTTCCACGGATGTTTCTGGGGAAGTTGGACCTGCTTCCACGGATGTCTCTGGGGAAGATAGACCTGCTTCCACGGATTTCTCTGGGGAAGATGGGCCTGCTTCCACGGATGTCTCTGGGGAACATGGACCTGCTTCCACGGATGTTTCTGGGGAAGTTGGACCTGCTTCCACGGATGTCTCTGGGGAAGATAGACCTGCTTCCACGGATTTCTCTGGGGAAGATGGGCCTGCTTCCACGGATGTCTCTGGGGAAGATAGACCTGCTTCCACGGATTTCTCTGTCGTCACCCCCGCGGATTCCGAGGATTTGTCTGGAGAAACTAAATCGGCTTCGGAGGATGTCTCTCTCCAAGATAAATCTGCTTCCCAGGATGTCTCTGGAGAACCTAAACCGCTTTCCGTGGATGCTTCCGAAGCGACCGGTGCAACTTCAGAGCCCCGTGTCCCCAGTGCGGCTTCCGACGATATCCCGGGACGAGGCAGCGTGGCTAAAACAGCTGCCGAGGATGTCCCCGGGCAAGACGTTGTGGCTCAAGAAGCTTCCGGGGATTTCTCGAGGTTGGCCGGCACGGCTTCCGAGGGCGCGCCGAGCGCCGCGGCCCCCACTTCCGTGGCCGTCGCAGAGGCGGCTTCCGCGGATTTCCAAGCGACGACGGTCGGGGTTCAAGATGACGCCGCTCGGGACCCCGATCAAGGGCAGCACAGAGGAGGGAGCGACGGAGACACGGGTGGAGGTGATGGCGATGTCACCAGCGAGAGGAAAGGAGATGCCGCGAATCTCAGCTTGCCACCCGGATATCTTTTCAAGGTATTCCACCCCCCCCCCCCCCAAGGGTTATTTGACCATACTTCACCACGCCGATCAGTGGTGGGCTGTTAGGCGGGAGAGCATAGGAGTGCAGTACAATAAAGCGCTGCAACAATTTCTGTTTCTGCACTGCCCCCTGCTGGTCGCTCATCCAAGCGATGTCCAGGCTGGGCCACCCCCTTGGCTACAGCTTCTGAGGTCTCGCGCGCACTCCACGTGGTATGGCCCTGGCGAGATTAGCGAGCGCCTATTAAGGTGGTAGGGGTGGTCCCGTGGTTGGATGTGCGGCGAGCATCATGCCCGGGTACTGACGTCTTACACATCACAGCAGGGGGATGCTTTGACGATGTTGACACACCGCACCAGGTGTTCATTTGAGGCTGAGTCGAGCTAGGGGGAGGCCCGGGACTGGTTCAGATGTCACCGCTGATGTTCGCCGTGGCACTGAGAATCAAACCGAGGTCGCCGAACACCGTAGCGCAGTGCGCTCTCAACAACCACTCCACGCACAGAAAGATCCCCCGTGTAGCCTTAACAGACTTTTGGGGCAAGTGCTGTTAGCGAGTACCTATTAAGGCGGGCACTCCACACGAGGGGGTGGGTGGGTAACACTACGCCCGGCCGCTTTTGTCTCCCTAGCGGCGATGTTTTCCACACCGCACCAGGTACTAATTTGAGGCTGAGTCGACCTTGGGGAGGCCCAGGAAGGATTCAATTGTCACTGGTGTTGGGAGCAGTGAGCAGGAAATTAACTCGGGTAACCGGGTTCATAGCGCAGCATGCTAACCGCTGCACCACCGCTCCCCAAACACAAAGATCCCCTGTATAGTCTCAACAGACTGTTGGGGCAAGTGCTGTTAACGAGTAGCAGCACCTATGAAGGCCGGCACGGCACACTAGGGTAGGGGGGAGGGGTGGCCAGCACCACAAAGACAAAGATCGCCCATTTAGCCTCAACAGACTGTTGGGGCAAGTGCTGTTTGCGAGTAGCACCTATGAAGGCCGGCCCGGTGGCACACGAGGGGGTGGGTGGCCAGCACCACGCCCGACACAAACTCACACACTCACACACACTCACACACTCTCACACACTCTCACACACTCACACACACTCACACACACTCACACACTCTCACACTCACACTCTCACACACTCTCACACACTCTCACACTCTCACACACTCTCACACTCTCACACACTCTCACACTCTCACACACTCTCACACACTCACACACTTTCACACACTTTCACACACACTCACACACTCTCACACACTCTCACACTCTCACACGCTCTCACACGGTCACACACACTCACACACTCTCACACACTCACACACTCTCTCACACACTCACACACTCTCACACACTCTCTCACTCTCACACACTCTCACACACTCTCACACACTCGCACTCTCACACTCTCACACACTCTCACACACTCTCACACAACACTCTCCCCTTATACTCTCCTGGCCCTGCCCGCTGCCCTCACCTGCGCCAGGTGTGCGCCAGCCACGACTACGAGGCCGCCGACACGGACGAGCTGAGCTTCCTGGAGGGTGACGTCCTCCTGGTGCTCGACTACACGCACGGCCACGAGCAGGTGGGCAGCTCACACACGAGGGGGGGGGGAGGGCCCATGGGTGGAGGGGGTGGGGGAGGGGCCCACGCCCACCCAGGCACACACGCGGTAAGTCCCGCACGGGCACACAGCCACGTGGAGGTGCAGAGGCAGGCATTGGCAGGCCGCCCTGGTGAATAGCCGCTGCGTGGCGCCAACCGTGCGAACATGCGCCCGTCCCCCTACAAAGCGCAGCGTCATTCGGCAAATAGTGCGGGCCTTCGTGTGCCGCCGTTACATCTCTTCCGAGTTGCTCGCCGATCGCTCAATTGGGGGGCAAACGGCGCACAGAAAACGCTGGGACGCGACGAGCCTTTCCTGGGAAAAAGAAAATTCGTGTTAAATTATAATAATTAAACAAAAGCAATAATAACGCGGGGAACGCACCAGCCGGGCATTGCTGTGGTGACGCAGCTGTTGAAGCGGCGGTACGGCTGGGAAGATTACGAACGCGGACGTGAAAAATACTCGTGTGCCCACCGGGGAGCATTTTGGGTCCACGTCGTTAACTCGTCTGCGGCGGAGTGTACACACCTGAGCTTGCGTGTGAGCGCGCACGTACACACCTGGGATCGCTCGGTCAGAGAACACACGCGTTTGGAAATACGTGCTTACGGTATTTGGCTGCTTATACGTTCTCCGCGTGATGAGCCACTTCGTTGAGCTATCATTTGTGGTGGCCGGGGTCGCTTCTGAAAGAGAGCTACGTGGCTTAGCGGGAACTTACCTGGTAAAAAATAAAAAAAAAAGATTGTAACCACTGACCTCTCATGACCATGACCTCGCATGACCCGTGACCCCTGCAGGACGACGGCTGGCTGCTGGGCATGCGGGAGGCAGCCTGGACCCAGCATCGAACCGTGCTCGGCCACTCCGGGGTCTTCCCACAAAACTTCACCACTCACATTTTGCCCTGAGCCCATCCACCTCGTTCCCCTGTCTCTCTCCATCTCCCCCTGTCTCTCTCCATCTCCCCCTGTCTCTCTCCATCTCCCCCTGTCTCTCTCCATCTCCCCCTGTCTCTCTCCATCTCCCCCTGTCTCTCTCCATCTCCCCCTGTCTCTCTCCATCTCCCCCTGTCTCTCTCCATCTCCCCCTGTCTCTCTCCATCTCCCCCTGTCTCTCTCCATCTCGCCCTGTCTCTCTCCATCTCGCCCTGTCTCTCTCCATCTCCCCCTGTCTCTCTCCATCTCCCCCTGTCTCTCTCCATCTCCCCCTGTCTCTCTTCATCTCCCCCTGCCTCTCTCCATCTCCCCCTGTCTCTCTCCATCTCCATCTCCCCCTGTCTCTCTTCATCTTCCCCTGTCTCTCTTCATCTCCCCCTGTCTCTCTCCATCTCCCCCTGTCTCTCTCCATCTCCATCTCGCCCTGTCTCTCTTCATCTCCCCCTGTCTCTCTCCATCTCCCCCTGTCTCTCTCCATCTCCCCCTGTCTCTCTCCATCTCCCCCTGTCTCTCTCCATCTCCCCCTGTCTCTCTCCATCTCCCCCTGTCTCTCTCCATCTCCCCCTGTCTCTCTCCATCTCCCCCTGTCTCTCTCCATCTCCCCCTGTCTCTCTCCATCTCGCCCTGTCTCTCTCCATCTCCCCCTGTCTCTCTCCATCTCCCCCTGTCTCTCTTCATCTCCCCCTGTCTCTCTCCATCTCCCCCTGTCTCTCTCCATCTCCATCTCCCCCTGTCTCTCTTCATCTCCCCCTGTCTCTCTTCATCTCCCCCTGTCTCTCTCCATCTCCCCCTGTCTCTCTCCATCTCCATCTCCCCCTGTCTCTCTTCATCTCCCCCTGTCTCTCTTCATCTCCCCCTGTCTCTCTCCATCTCCCCCTGTCTCTCTCCATCTCCCCCTGTCTCTCTCCATCTCCCCCTGTCTCTCTCCATCTCGCCCTGTCTCTCTCCATCTCCCCCTGTCTCTCTCCATCTCCCCCTGTCTCTCTCCATCTCCCCCTGTCTCTCTTCATCTCCCCCTGTCTCTCTCCATCTCCCCCTGTCTCTCTCCATCTCCATCTCCCCCTGTCTCTCTCCATCTCCCCCTGTCTCTCTCCATCTCGCCCTGTCTCTCTTCATCTCCCCCTGTCTCTCTCCATCTCCCCCTGTCTCTCTCCATCTCCCCCTGTCTCTCTCCATCTCGCCCTGTCTCTCTTCATCTCCCCCTGTCTCTCTCCATCTCCCCCTGTCTCTCTCCATCTCGCCCTGTCTCTCTTCATCTCCCCCTGTCTCTCTCCATCTCCCCCTGTCTCTCTCCATCTCGCCCTGTCTCTCTTCATCTCGCCCTGTCTCTCTTCATCTTCCCCTGTCTCTCTCCATTTCCCTCCCCAACTCCCACGTCTCCCCCTTGTATCTCCATGCCTCTCTCCATCCCCTCTCTCCCCTCTCCGCCTCTCCGCCTCTCCGCCTCTCCGTATGCCTGATGGTTTCTGTTTGGTGGTAGAGGTGGAGCCAGTGCATAATTTCTCACCGAATGTTACCCGGGCAGCTCGTTGACTGGAGTAAGTGGCACGTTACTAGCAGCCAGGGAGATGGTGAATATTGGCGGTGGTGCGACGGGTGTGGAAATATTTTCCGCCTAAATTGAAGCCCTGGCGGTGCAGCGCTTCGCACGCTGCGCAAAAAAAAAAAGCAGAACGCCCGAGTTCGAATCCCGTCCTCGGACAATATTAGTCACGAGCGACGTCTCAACTTATCCCCGGGTCTCCTGCAAGTCAACTCCAGCCTTCAATGAGCGCCTGGCCAGGTGTCTGGAACATCAGCACCTGGGGAGACAAAGGTGGCCAGCAGCGATTCCGGTCACACCATCGCCTCGCGCGCCGTGCTGGCATTCGTTAGGTACATGGGAGGCTGCATGGGCGGGGAGTGCAGTAATGGTGGGGGGGAGGGGGGAAGTTGATTGGTGGCCTGGGATTGTACTCACGAAATATGATTGTCATGAATGTGATTGTCAGGTTATAGTTTCATGTAAAATGTATTGTTTTTTTAAATTTGTATTTTATGGGGAACGGCTGTGCTTGGTCGCGAAAACTGGAAGTATTAATAAACGCGCTCGCAATGAATAAGACGTCTTATGGTGACAACGAACCCTGCCAAAGTACTGTGGAATTTCCACCATTGGCTCCGGGTCACCGACAAAGCAGAATGCTGCCCAATGCCCACCCTAAACCTAAATCCTCAGCTTAACCCGAAACCTAACCGTCCGTCTCATCCAAATCCGAATAGCAACGGTAATCATAACCCTAACTCTAATATTTACTTTAACCATAAACCCTCATTCTCTCTCTAAACAATATTCCCCAATCGTAGCCATTTCCCAAATCATAACTGCAGTCCTTACACATAACCATCTGCGCTAATCATGTCTGTAATTTAACCATAATTTAAACTCTCACCCAAAAACCCAACCCAAATAACCCAAACCCTCGCTCTAACCCGAACCCTTGTACCAGCCCTGATCATCACATGGTCCGAACCGTCACCCTCGCACGAACCCCCGTTCCGGCATTATCCCAATCTTAACCCCTTGATCCAACAACCCTAAATCCACGCCGCTGGGTGGCGAATGTGAATTCGTGTTCGACGACTCTTATCCGCTCTGCCGCCAGGGGGCACAGCAGCATAGAGGGAGGGAGGGGTTGGGTGGGGGAGGGGGTGGTCTTTGCCCCCCCCCTACCCCAACACGCGGTGAGGCCCGGCTATGAGTCTCATCCTCCTCGTGTTCAGTGATTCTGCTGAGCTAGCAACGCCTCATTCCCTTGAGTTACTGACTACTGATTATAAAGGTGACGGTGGTGATGACGATGGTGACAATATGAGAACGATGTCGTGGTGGCGACGACGATGATGATGACCAATGTGAGATCATGATGACATGATCGTGGTGATGGTGATCACAAAGATTTCCAATGTTAGATGATGACATGATCGTGGTGATTACTAACAAGATAGCAATAATGACATGATTATAATGATCGTGATGCTCATGACGATTACCAATGTAAGAGATGTTGATTATACAACTAACGATTAACACGATTGTTGGTAGTGATGATTAATACGAGTGATGATGATGATGACGACCAAAGTGATGGTGGTGGTGATGATTGGTGTGGTCGCGGGAGTTCAATGTGAAGATGCCGATCAGCGATGGTGCCTCGGACTGCAGTGGACATTTGGCGACTTCCACTCAAAACCTTAACAACAAATGAACGTCAACATTTTCTTGAAATGTGAAATGTTTTGATTTGCGACGAACTCTTTCCATCGGCAATAATAATGAACAACCATTTTAATACAATTTTTTTAAAATATAAATAATAATAAAACCAAGCGTCAATTGTTTTGTGCGTTTGATTAAAAAAAATGCCGTTACAACATCAAAGAGTCGAGTCACACCCATGACTCTGACCGGCTCCCTAGATCCGAACACCTGAGTTTTGGATCTCTGGGCCGCGTTCTTAAGACACAGCTCTCGGCTCGGGCGTGACCTCTAAAGAGTGGCTCGGGCGTGACCTCTAAAGAGTGGCTCGGGCGTGACCTCTAAAGAGTAGCTCGGGCGTGACCTCTAAAGAGTGGCTCCGGCGTGACCTCTAAAGAGTGGCTTCGGCGTGACCTCTAAAGAGTGGCTCGGGCGTGACCTCTAAAGAGTGGCTTCGGCGTGACCTCTAAAGAGTGGCACCGACGTGACCTCTAAAGAGTGGCTCGGGCGTGACCTCTAAAGAGTGGCTCGGGCGTGACCTCTAAAGTGTGGCTCGGGCGTGACCTCTAAAGAGTGGCTCGGGCGTGACCTCTAAAGAGTGGCTCGGGCGTGACCTCTAAAGAGTGGCTTCGGCGTGACCTCTAAAGACTGGCTCGGGCGTGACCTCTAAAGTGTGGCTTCGGCGTGACCTCTAAAGAGTGGCTCGGGCGTGACCTCTAAAGAGTGGCTCGGGCGTGACCTCTAAAGAGTGGCTCGGGCGTGACCTCTAAAGAGTGGCTCTAAAGAGTGGCTTCGGCGTGACCTCTAAAGAGTGGCTCGGGCGTGACCTCTAAGAGTGGCTCGGGCGTGACCTCTAAAGAGTGGCTCGGGCGTGACCTCTAAAGAGTGGCTCTAAAGAGTGGCTTCGGCGTGACCTCTAAAGAGTGGCTCGGGCGTGACCTCTAAAGAGTGGCTTCGGCGTGACCTCTAAAGAGTGGCACCGACGTGACCTCTAAAGAGTGGCTCGGGCGTGACCTCTAAAGAGTGGCTCGGGCGTGACCTCTAAAGTGTGGCTCGGGCGTGATCTCTAAAGAGTGGCTCGGGCGTGACCTCTAAAGAGTGGCTCGGGCGTGACCTCTAAAGTGTGGCTTCGGCGTGACCTCTAAAGAGTGGCTCGGGCGTGACCTCTAAAGAGTGGCTCGGGCGTGACCTCTAAAGTGTGGCTTCGGCGTGACCTCTAAAGAGTGGCTCGGGCGTGACCTCTAAAGAGTGGCTCGGGCGTGACCTCTAAAGAGTGGCTCGGGCGTGACCTCTAAAGTGTGGCTTCGGCGTGACCTCTAAAGAGTGGCTCGGGCGTGACCTCTAAAGAGTGGCTCGGGCGTGACCTCTAAAGAGTGGCTCTAAAGAGTGGCTTCGGCGTGACCTCTAAAGAGTGGCTCGGGCGTGACCTCTAAGAGTGGCTCGGGCGTGACCTCTAAAGAGTGGCTCGGGCGTGACCTCTAAAGAGTGGCTCTAAAGAGTGGCTTCGGCGTGACCTCTAAAGAGTGGCTCGGGCGTGACCTCTAAAGAGTGGCTCGGCTTCCGCTCTGGCCGCTCAGCAGCTCCCAAAGACGGAGGAGGAGGAGGCTCATAGACGGAGCTGACTGGCGCCGTATGGCTCGGACCCGACTCTAGTTCGCGCGCGTGGCTTTGAGTCGGCTCACTCGCGCCAGAGTCGGGCCGGAGTCGCGACGAAGATGGACGGATAATATTGGGGGGGGGGGTGGGGGGAGAGCGGGGCGGGGTAACAATGCCACCAAACGCTGGGCTGCAAATTTTAGCCAAACGATTTGGCGACGCTGCGGCGTTGGCAGTACAGCAGGCACACATTGCCCCCCCCGGACGTCGCCGATGATTTATCTGCACTCCTCTGAAGGCCACGCTGTTATTGACAAGGGTGCATGTTGGTGGTTTGCACTTTGGTTTTTGGCATTCGTGTGCTTTTGCGAGCCACCTTGCAGCTTTATAGCCCGCCCAGAACACCCGATGTTTTCATCATCATCATCACCACCATCATCATCCACTCGGCTACTCGCCGTCAGCCGCCGAATGCCAACAACGCGGAACCTTGCTTGAAGAGCCCCCCACGATGGAACGGCCCTGTGGGTTGAGACTCGGTGCTGTCCCGGTCGCAGCTGGAGGTGATCGCTCTCAACTCCGCTGCTCGTGTTCCACACCGGAACAAGTGCAAACGTTTGCACTCCAAAGACAAAGATCCCCCGTATAGCCTGTGACCGACTGTAACAGACTGTAACAGACTGTAGGGGCAAGTGCCGTTAGCGAGCAGCACCTGTGAAGGCCGGAACGGTACACGAGGGGGTGGGTGGCCAGAACCACGCCCGACCGCCTTTGTCTCCCCAGTGGCGATGTTTACACACCGCACCAGGTACTCATTGAGGTTGAGTCGACCTAGGGGAGGCCCAGGACCGGGACCGGTTCAGATAATCGTCACTGGTGTAGGCCGTGAGCGGGAATCGAACTCGGGTCACCGGGTTCGCACTCCGGTGCGAATGCAATGACCGAAAAATGACCCCAAAATCCAATAGACTATTTTAAAATAATAATTGGAAAATTAACAAAGGTCTCCGATTTGGTCGAAAGGCGCCTCCACGGTGATTGGTCGGTAGGCAGACTTTTAAAGGGATTGGAGGAATACGTTTAGAACGCGGTTAAGCGGAAAACAGAGCGGGTCCCTTAGAGGGGAACGGCTGGGATTGGGCTAAGGAAGAAAAACAACACACAAGGACAAGTAGGTTCCAGATTGGGGGGGGGGGGGGGTGACGAGCTGCAGGTAAGGACGTAGCCCAAGGGCCCCGTGTCGTGTCCGTGGCCCAATCAAGTGGCTCCGATCACATCGTCGTCCGAGCCGTTACACGCTGTCCCGCATTATTCCAGTAGCACAAGTAGTAGCTACACATGTAGTAGCTACACATGTAGTAACTACACATGTAGCAGCTACACATGTAGTAGCTACATATGCTCCGGGCCCCGCACTTTCAAGGGCCCCGCACTAAACGCTTTCAAGCTATCAATTCCGGTTCAGTGATTCTGCACTTGCTCTATTACTATAGTACTATAACGCCGAAGATGAATCCCTGCAGTCACGAAAGCTTTAAATCGAAATTTAACCGCCACTACGGGGTGGGATTCCATAAAACTTTCCAAGCTTGGTGGTGTTTCATTCTTCACCTGAGGACGGCTGCTTGCGTTGTGGCCGAAACGTCGTGAGAATTATTTTATTATGTTTTATTTTTATTATTTTATTACTTCCCTTCTACGTGACTTTACCGAAAGAACCAAGAAGATGAATCCCTGCAGTCACGAAAGCTTTAAATCGAAATTTAAATCGAAATTTACTATACCCCCTTCAACTTTTATGAACGGCTGGGTGTTTAAGGTTAGCGATTGGTCGTATTATCCGGCTGTACAGCAAAATGACAAAATACAATTACTTTATCATGTAAATTTCAAAATTTGTGTTTTAATATTTGTGCTTTTTAAAATTGTAGGGCCCCTTTATAACATAAGTTATAGGCCCGCAATAGCTTAATCTGCTGTTACAAAAAGACAAAAAAACCCACAAACATTATCCAGACACCCCAATGGCGCAGGAGTCTCCTGAAAGCGAGCCCTGAGACTCGGCGAGTCTCACCTGCATCGTAACTACCGGTGCGAAAGAAGTTCAACGTGACATACACACACACACCACGGCATGCTGCTCTGGCGCTGTGAATATTGACTCGAGCATTGAGAACCATGACGTCACCACACAGAGTGCAACCACTGAACTATGACATCACCAGAGGCAGGGGCGTCACATAACACTCCGATGCCGTCATCCTCAATTTCACGCCATCCCCACCCAGTGCCCCCCCACCTCTCCGGACCTCTCGGCTCCCCACTCCCATCCCAGCCCCCAACATCATCACCATCGCTACCCCTCCCCCCCTCCTCCAAACCAACCCCCCCACCACTCCACTCCGTCTCCCATTTCTCCGCTGTCTCTCCCGGCGGCTGCTCTCTGTGCTCTCAGAGAGGAGGAGGAGGAGAGAGAGAGAGACACACAAACAGGGCAGAGCATACGTTCACCTCCATCGTCGACCACATCGACAGCATCACAGTGCCCCCACCACCACCATCACCGTCCAGCAAACAATAGGCGCTCTCGCTCCACCCCGTCTAGGCAATAATCGCTCCATTGTCAGCGGAATCGGCATCAGCTGCTGCATCATCAGCGGCAGCGTCGGTGTCATCGTCAGTAGCAGCAGCAGCAGCAGCCTTAGCATCAGCAGCAGTAGCATCAGAATCAGTAGCATCAGCAGTAGCAATACCAACATCACATCACCAGCAGCAGCAGTAGCATCGGCATAAAAGAGCAGCAGCATCATCATCAGCATTACCATCAGTTGCGCGAGCAGTATTATCATCATCTGCATTACCATCATCAGCAAGCAGCATCAGCAACAAGCAGCAGCAGCAGCATCACCACTGCCAGTCAGACGAGCATCATCAGGTGAAGAGGAGGAGGAGGTGGTGGAAGAAGAGGAGGAGGAGGTGGAGGAGTCGTGATGAGGTGGACAAGGGGAGCACTCATCGGGCTCTGGGCGCTCTTCGCAGGTGCACGTCCGGCACCGGCCGCTTCGCCAGGTGAAGCCCTAGCGCGGCTCGGCTCGGCTCTAGCGCGGCTCGGCTCGGCTCTAGCACGGCTCGGATTGGCTCGACTCTAGCACGGCTCGGCTCGGCTCTAGCGCGGCTCGGCTCTAGCGCGGCTCGGATCGGCTCGGCTCGACTCTAGCACGGCTCGGCTCTAGCGCGGCTCCGCTCGGCTCGGCTCTAGCGCGGCTCGGATTGGCTCGACTCTAGCACGGCTCGGCTCGGCTCGGCTCGACTCTAGCACGGCTCGGCTCTAGCGTGGCTCGGCTCGGCTCTAGCGCGACTCGGTTTGGCTCTAGCGTGGCTCGGCTCGGCTCGGCTAGGACTGGGTCGGGTTGGGTCGAGGGGTTCGTGTGAAAGGGGGAGGTGGATGGGAGAAAAGTCGTCGGATCGGAGAGCGAGTCGATGTATGCCGGTGGTGGACGGGCGAGTGGCTGGTTGACGGTTGAGATGGGTGGGGTGGCTGGATGAATTCGTTGTTGGCTAACTGGTTGTTTGGGTGAGTGGTTGGGTGGGTGAGTGGTTGGGTGGGTGAGTGGTTCGGTGGGTGAGTGATTGGTTGGGTGAGTGGTTGGGTGGGTGAGTGGTTGGTTGGGTGAGTGGTTCGGTGGGTGAGTGATTGGTTGGGTGAGTGGTTGGGTGGGTGGATGAGTGGTTGGGTGGGTGGGTGAGTGGTTGGTTTGGTGGTTGAGTGGTTGGGTGGGTGAGTGGTTGGTTATTTTAGTGGTTGTTTGGGTGAGTGGTTGGGTGGGTGAGTGGCTGGTTTGGTGGCTGAGTGGCTGGGTGGGTGGGTGATTGGTTTGGTGGGTGAGTGGTTGGTTTGGTGGGTGAGTGGTGGGTTGGGTGGGTGAGTGGTTGGTTGGGTGGGTGAGTGGTGGGTTGTTTTACTGGTTGGGTGGGTGAGTAGCTTGCTGGTAGGTTATCGGGTTGATTTAGTGTGGCTGGCTGGTTAATTGAGTGATTCAATGTCTGAGCGGTTGGTTTGGTGAATGGTTGGATGGCCGGTTGGGTGGGTGAGCGCTTGAATGTTTGGTTAAACGTGGCTGGATGGTGAGTTGTTTGGGTCCGAGTTTGGGGGGGTTACTTCAACCGAAGCCCCACGTCGATTCCTATAGTTTGGTGGCTTATCTCGAACAGAAATCGGTACCTTAATTTAGTGGCCCGTGGCTTCGCTGAATTATAATTTGCAGGCTCAAACGCCTGCTTATCTTCTGAGATCCCGTAGAGCATACGAATACATTCCAGGTGATTGGACCGGGCTTGCACAGGCGACTAGCCGTGTATCGCAGGTGCTATCGGCTGCTGCAGGTGAACTTTATGGGCAGCAGAGGGTTCGTGTAGCAAAATCAATCGTTTTATGCTCCGATTCTTCACCGATCCGTACTGACCAGAGTGGTGAAGTATGACAAAAACATAATAATCCCCACGTCCCGCACGGCGCGGGGATAGGGCCTTCGTCCAGCGGTGGATTAACGAACCAAAATATTGCCCAGGTTACGGTTGATCTGTCATTGTAATGCTTTCGTTATCTGATGGGCGAATTGTATTTTAATGGGTTGGTGGTGAATCTTGTACGATGTACATTGATGACTTAGCCAATGGTAGGAGGTGGTGGTCCAACTTGTTATATCAATGGGTCACCTGACGGGTTAGTAGCCGACGGGGTCAATGGTCAATAGAGTGGGCTCATGCTTTTATCTGGGCGGCCAATTCCTCCCGCGGGTTCTGCTGTTGCTGATGTTGATACTGCTGCTGCTGATGCTGCTGCTGATGATGTTGAATGACCCTGCACTCCCACGCCCCTCTCATCACCTAAATTACGTAAACTCAATGATTTTATTTTACCAGGTAAGAAGCAACTTGGCCACAAATGCTATTTCAACGAAGTGTGCTTATCACGCGGAAATGTATAGCAGTAACCAAAAACTCTAAACGCGTGATGTTGGTTCCAAATGTGGAGGGGAAAACCGGAGGACCCGGAGAAAAATCCACGGTGACCACTGGGAGAGAGCGAGAGAGACACAAACTCCATATATACAGCAGGCGTCAGAGTCGGGATCAAACCCATGACCTCCTGCATACCAGGCGAGGGAGTTAACATCTCGCCACCGTACTCTTCCCCAGCCCCCTAACAATCCCCCCAGCACCCTAACCCCCCACCCTCGCAGCACACAGCACCGTGCACCACCACCACCAACAACAACAACCGCCATTCGCCACTAAGTTTGCGGTAATGTAACCACGGCGCTTGTGCCAGGCTATGTGCACTTTAAGGCCACGTGAAGTGTCGAATGCCCGCTGGCAGGTGGCCACGCGACAGACCCAGCAGGTGCCATGGGTAGGCTGATTGAGATGACTGGCCGATGCACCACCCATACCCCCTACTGTGCCAACTTAGCTGTGTTTTATACGCCCTGCGCCCAGCTCGTTGTTGTGAGCGTCGCTCCTCTGCTGCCCTCCGTTGTTGCTGGAGGGGCGACTGCCTCCAACTGCCCAGCAGCAGCGTCCTTCACGAGCCTCCTCCTACACAGAGGCCGATGTTGACAACCGCTGGTATCGTGCACCATTAACCCTCATCCACACAGACAGCCCCCGGTGGGGGGGGGGCGGAGGTTGGCTGTGTCCGTGATGCCAATGTGGCATCTCGTTCCGCGGCGCGTTTAGCGGCCACTCATCTTCACGGGCAGCGGAGGTGCCTTTGGCCGGAGGGGAACAGGCGAAGTTGTTGCGGCTGAATGGAACGCAGGAGTTGTGGTTGCGATGGTTGTTGTGGTTGGTGGTGGGAGCTGGGGGAGAGGTGCTCACTGGTAGTGGTGGTGGTGAACTTGGAGATGGCGGTGGTGGCGGTGCAGCTGATAATTTGGTGGTGATTGGTGGCTCTGGTGGTGGTCGTCGTGGTTGTGATACAAACAAAGTGCTGGGGAGCGGTGGCGCGACGCTTTCGCGCGACGTGCTACGAACCCGGCGAGACCCCGAGTTCGATTCCCGCTCGCGACCAATAGCAGTGGCCAAACATTTGAACCGGTCCTGGGCCTCCCCTAGATCGACTCAGCCTCAAATGAGTACCTGGTGCGATGCGTAAAAAAAAAGCATCGCCACTCGGGAGACAAAGACGGCCGGGCGTGGCGCTGGCCACCCACCCACGCACCCCCCCCGCGTGTGCCCGTGTCGGCTTTCATCGGTGCGAACAGCACTTGCCCCCAACAGTCTGTTCAGGGCTGGGGGTGGGGGTTGTGGAACAAAGTACACCCCCCCCCGCCCGCCTCGCCTCGCCTCTGGTTGTTTGTGGGGTGAGTGAGGAGTGGGGGGTGTCACCATGACGAGTTCCACTGCGTTCATCACGGGCGCGCGATCACGCAGGCGTCTGGCATTGATTTGTAATCATTCATGATTGTGAACCCACGCTGTGTGCGCGCCACAGAGTGCGTGCGTGTGTGCGTGCGCGTCAGTGCCATTGTGTTCGCACGTGTGTATGTGTGTGTGGTCCTGGGCCTCCCCGAGGTCGACTCAGCCTCAAATGACTAACCGGTTCGCCACTGGGGAGACAAAGGCGGCCAGGTGTGGTGCTAGCCACTCACCCCGTCGTGTGGCATTCGCCCAAAGCAGTCTGTATGGCTCTGGGGGGAGGCCTTTAATTTGTATGAATGCTTGTCGGTATATGTGTTGGGGAGCGGTGGCGCTGCGGTTAGCGCACTGGGCTACGACTTGCGGTTCGATTCCCGGCGACTAACATCGGTGACGATTATCTGCACCGGTCTTGGGATTGCACAAGGTCCACTCAGCCCTAAATGAGTAGCTCGTTACCGTGACAGTTTAACACGTAAGAGGCTTTGGCGACCAATATTATGAATAATACATTTTTGGGGTGAGATCGCGTAAGTGTGAATGTGTCGTTAGCCCGCCACCACCCGACACAGCCAACCAGTAAAGGGTTGTCACGGAAACAAACCGTGCCAATCAGTTACTACTGCAGTGTGTTGGAGAGTAAGGCCACAGCATTTGCATGTTGAGCACGACGTTTCGTTGGTTTATTATTTCCAGCAGCATCGGGCGATTTTGCCAGAATTTTGCCAGAATTTTGCCAGAATTTTGCCAGAATTTTGCCAGAATTTTGCCAGAATTTTGCCAGAATTTTGCCAGAATTTTGCCAGAATTTTGCCAGAATTTTGCCAGAATTTGCCAGAATTTTGCCAGAATTTTGCCAGAATTTTGCCAGAATTTTGCCAGAATTTTGCCAGAATGCCGCGTGCAAGCATCAGCATTGAGGATACAAAAACGGCCGGGCGTGGTGCGGCACGGGATGCAATTTGTTGAATTTCCCGTGGGGGGGGGGGGGGGGTTACAACTGGAAGGTTATCGCCAACCCGCACTGACCAGCCTTGTGAATGATGCTAAAATCCCCAGAGCGTGACGATGCCTTAATGCAATAAGAAATTGATGCTTGTTGAATTTTTAAACCGGTGATGTTGTTTTCATGTTTTATACGCACTTTTAAGTAATAATACATTCTACCCTGGGGGAGAGGGGGGGCTCAGTGAGTCTCAAGGCTCCCTCCGAGGAGGGTCCTGCCTACATTGGGATGCGTGGCTTGCAGCCGACAATAAGCGCTCGGCCCAGCGTGGCAAGGAACCACAGAACCCGGATAAAACCCAGCGCGCACAGGACACCCACAGCTCCTCACAGATAGATTCAAGCATCTTGATAGCACGCGCTGCGCTGCCTGGGCAAATCTCCCCCGCTCAGTCCCCACACCTCAAGCCGTCTCCCACTCGAGTGCTAACCAACCCCGAACCCTGGCATTGTCAATTCAACATCTTTTATTCGGCAGGAGAGAGGGGGATATACATTTATCCACCTCCGGGGATGACAACTGAGCAGTCCGGGGAATAATGAGAGCAGAGCCCTCTCCCTCCCTCGCCCCCCCATTCCTCCCCCCCCTCCTCGTTCTTCATCAAAACCGCACCATGGTACTGCCCACAGCGCCCACCAATGGGGCGGTGGCGGAGCGGGCGAGCGCTGCGCTGCACTGCGATCCCCGGGGGGCCACGGGTTCCATTCCGCTCACGACTCGGCCTCAAACGAGTGCCTTGGTGCGGCGTGTAAACATCGCCACTCGGGAGACAAAGGCGGGCGGGCGTGATGGCTGGACACCAACCCCCCCCCCCGCTCGCGTGCCGTTTGCGGCCTTAATAGGTGCTCGCTAACCGCACTTGCCCCGACAGTCCGTGAGTTCCGAGTGAATATTGTTTAACCAGCTCTTTTGCATTTGCAAATGTTTTTTTTATGAAGAGAAACGACGATCGTTTTACTTTGAGGCGGTGCAGCCAGATGATTGCGGAGTCGGGAGGAGCCGAGTGGTGAATCGGTGCCGTGACGCCTCCTCCTCCTCCCCCTCCCCCCCCTGCTCCTCCCCCTCCCCACCTCCTCTCCCTCCTCCCCCTCCGCCCTCCTCCTCCCCCTCACCATCCTCCCCCCCTCTCCCTCCTCTCCCTCCTCCCCCTCCGCCCTCCTCCTCCTCCCCCTCACCACTCCTCTCTCCTCTCTCTCTTCCCCTCCCCCCCCTGTTCCTCCCCCTCCTCTCCCTCCTCCTCCTCTCCCTCCTCCCCCTCCCCCTCCTCCTCCACCTCCTTTGTATTCGTGAATTGGACTTTTGAGTCTGCGTTGCATCTTCCACGGTTCTGTTCTCGGCGACTTGAACCGGTTGAGACCTCAAGCGGCGCGGGTGGAGTCTAGATTTGCACGAGTGACCCCGGGCCACGACAAACGTTACGCACTAAAAAGCGAACGCAAATAAAAATCAGAACGAAGAGCTAAAAGCAATTTGCATCGCGGGATGAATACATGAATCTTTGGCAACGCAATTCCTCGCCGCGTAACTTGGCGAGGCTAGAGGGAGGTGAGGCTACAGGGAGGTGAGGTGAGGGGGAGGTGAGGTGAGGGGGAGGTGAGGTTAGGGGGAGGTGAGGCTACAGGGAGGTGAGGTTAGAGGGAGGTGAGGCTACAGGGAGGTGAGGTGAGGGGGAGGTGAGGTGAGGGGGAGGTGAGGTGAGGGGGAGGTGAGGTTAGGGGGAGGTGAGGTTAGGGGGAGGTGAGGTTAGGGGGAGGTGAGGTTAGGGGGAGGTGAGGTTAGGGGGAGGTGAGGTGAGGGGGAGGTGATGTGAGGGGGAGGTGAGGGGAAGGTGAGGTGAGGTGAGGGGGAGGTGAGGTGAGGGGGAGGTGAGGTGAGGGGGAGGTGAGGTGAGGGGGAGGTGAGGGGAAGGTGAGGTTAGGGGGAGGTGAGGTTAGGGGGAGGTGAGGTTAGGGGGAGGTGAGGTTAGGGGGAGGTAAGGTGAGGGGGAGGTGAGGTGAGGGGGAGGTGAGGGGAAGGTGAGGTGAGGGGGAGGTGAGGGGGAGGTGAGGTTAGGGGGAGGTGAGGTGAGGGGGAGGTGAGGTGAGGGGGAGGTGAGGGGAAGGTGAGGTGAGGGGGAGGTGAGGTGAGGGGGAGGTGAGGTGAGGGGAAGGTGAGGTGAGGGGGAGGTGAGGTGAGGGGGAGGTGAGGTGAGGGGGAGGTGAGGTGAAGGGGAGGTGAGGTGAGGGGGAGGTGAGGTGAGGGGGTGGTGAGGTGAGAGGGATGTGAGGCTGGAAGAGGTCTCTGTGTGTAGCTGCAGCACTGTACAGCAGCACTGGATGTATTATTTACTGCGACTGTAACGAATCACTCCGATGCTGAGTCGATGAAATAGTCAAGATTTGGTGTCGCGATTACACTCAGGAATCGATCCTCGATTGTGCTGAATGTTTGTGTCAATACACATACGTACACCTACCGGATTATAAGACGCATCCCCAAACGCGTGTTTAAGAATACATTGGGGGGGATGGGGGTGGTAGTGCGTCTTATTATCCGGGGAATACGGCGCCTCTTGTAATTACGGCGTGTTAACACGGATTTGTTCGTGTGAAATACCGGCAACTGGTTAAAAACCAAACAACTGAATCCTAACTGTTAACCGATTCTGAAAACCGCTGTGTGTGTGTGTGCCAGTCGTCGTTCTGCATCCTGAATTGTAGCGATGCTCGCGGTGCTTGTTGGTGAACCGCACTGCTGCGTCAACGCGGACGAGCGCGTTATTGTTGTGGTGGCGGTGGTGGTGGTGGTAGTGGTGGTGGCGGTGGCTGTGCCGGTTGCTGTCCGTGGTGCTGAAATCGCTTTTGCTTGCAAACTGTAGAATGTTGGTGATGGCTGCTCCTGCTACCGCTGCAGTTGGACGCTACTGGGCAGTTCGAGGCAGTCGCCCTCCAACAACAACAGAGGGCAGAGGAGCGACGCTCACAACAACGAGCGGAGCGCCGGGCAGCTAAAATACAGCAAGTTGGCACAGTAGTGGGTACAGCTGCTGCATCTACCAGTCATCTCGGTCAGCCCACCCATGGCACCTGGGTCTGTTCCGAGACCTCCTCCTGTCAGCGAGCCTTTGACACTTCACGTGGCCTCAAAGTGCACCTGGCCTGGCACAGGCGCCCTGGTGATGCTACCGTCACTTGGTGGCGAATGGCGGTTGCTTGGTATTGGCTGCTGCTGCGTTGGCGGGGGCGAACAAGCATAATTAACAACAAACAACAGCACTCAACACGTTCGTCAATAACAACACTTGTGTGTCTGTGTGTGTGGCCTGAAGACTTGAAACGTCTCTCTTAGGCAACGCTTCTGCCAATTGCCCTGCGCCGGTCACCTTCAATATCCCGAGTCACGCCGCACCAACGACCCGGCCTCCGAACCCTGCCTCGCCTGTGGGATTGGACGAGATCGAGGCGCGTTCGTTCAGTGGGTGGTTGGCAGGGTGATGGGGGGGTGGTGGTGGTGGTGGTGTAAGGCGTGGAGCGATAGTGCGACGGTTAGCGCTACGCTGCGCTCTGCTACGCTGCGCTCTGCTACGCTGCGCTCTGCTACGCTGCGCTCTGCTACGCTGCGCTCTGCTACGCTGCGCTCTGCTACGCTGCGCTCTGCTACGCTGCGCTCTGCTACGCTGCGCTCTGCTACGCTGCGCTCTGCTACGCTGCGCTCTGCTACGCTGCGCTCTGCTACGCTGCGCTCTGCTACGCTGCGCTCTGCTACGCTGCGCTACCAACCCGGCGACCAGAGTTCGATTCCCGCTCACGGCCACCAACACCGGTGACGATTATTTGAACCGGTCCTGGGCCTCCCCTAGGCCGACTCAGCCTCAAATGAGGGCCTAGTACGGTGTGTGAATATCGCCACTGGGGAGACAAAGGGGGCCGGGCGCGGTGTTGGCCACCCACCCCCTCGTGTGCCGTGCCGGCCCTCGTAAAGCGCTGCTCGCTAACGGCACTTGCCCCAACAATCTGTGGAGGCTACACGGGCGACCTTTGTCTTTGGTGTAAGGTGGAAGTGAGGCTCGGCCCAACACATTTGTCAGCTGAGCGACTGTGCGGATGTAATCTTGGCCGTAATGTAATCTCCGAGCGAGTGGCGGATGGGGCCGCCGTTAACTCTACGGGACACCAACCGGCACCACGCGCCGTGACTTTAACATTTCAACGTGTCGGTCACGCGCGAGCGGACCAAAAAATCCCAGCCACAGACCCGGGGCAATGAACGCATAATAATGAACGTGATAGGAGCATAGCGCCCGCTACTCCCACCATTCTCCCCTCCCCATATCGTAAAAACATTTTTTTATTAAATGTTTTTTTTTATTCTTCTCCCCATTAAAATATTTTTTTTGTTAAACTTTATATATATTTTATATTTATCGCAGTTGCTGAGCACATTCGGTCCTCGAAGCCCCCCCCCGGATATTACGCCGAGGAGGCCAGTGGCGAGCAAGCGCCGTTAAAGTCGCGACGGATAAAGTCAATTCCGACGACGGCACAGGGAGGAGGTGAACGCGGCGAATTAAGCGACCGCAAAAGGCAATTTGTGCAGTTCGGTTGCAAACCGAGAGGAGCCTCTAAATGCAAAGTCGTCGAGTAAATAACGCGGAGAGACAGCGGAATGGAACGATGGCCACAATCGCCCCCCACGTCTTCGAGAAATAACGTGGGATTCATCGAGAGAGAGAGAGATGGATAAGAGTAAATATGTTTTTTGAATTGAACAAGGTCATATATATAAATGAAATTGGGTTAGAGAGACGATGCGATAGGGAATTGTACGTGATAAATAATTATATATATGAGAGACAGAAAGGGAGACACCGTGGATTTGAGAGCACACACAGGTCTGGCCGTCCGTGGGTGGGGTGCCGGGCCCGGGGAAAATTGCACCGTGTGGGCTGCCCGACGTTAAAGCACGCCCCCCCCCCAAAGCGCGGGGCCCGAGGCGGTCGCCCCGATTCGCCATACCCCAGGGGACGGCTCTGTACGCAGGCAAACCTACTCAGTCTTGATCGCGAAGTGAACTAAGTGGGCTCGGGCCAGGACGCGTCGTCTTCGCGGGAATAACTGCGGAGTGGCGGCCAACGGAGGGAACGCGCCCGACAGAGACACGTCCACCGTGGAGACGGAGCGATGAGATCGGCTCCCGTGCAGCCGCTCGGTGGGTTGGTTGCATCGCAGAACGGTGCGCGAGGGTGATGGATTGGGGAGGCCTTCATTCAGCAGTGGATCGATCGTGAGCGATGTTACGACAAAACGTCATCACGTACATTCTGCGGGGAATGTCGTGAGCGTCCTGAACGTCTGTCAGATGGCAGGTGCCCTCCCACCAGACCGCAACCAAAGACAAACATCCCCAGTATGGCCATAACAGAGTGTCGGGGGCAAACGCTGTTAGCGAGCAACCTACGAAGGCCGGCACGGCACACGAGGGGGGCCCGGTTGGTGAGCATCACCGCACGCCCGGCCGCCTGTGACTGCCTCGTGGCGATGTCCACCACGCACAGCCACCCCGAGCGCGAGCAACGCACCCCCCCCCCCACCCCCTCTGCGTGCTCGGAGGCTGTGAGCAGCAAAATACTACTGCACATTCTGCACCGTGCACAGGGCCGCATATTGCAGCCACGCACATTCGTCTGCCCGACCTTTTGAAGGCTGAGTGCTCATTGTGCACTCACTCGCTTGCTCACTCGCTCGCTCGCTCGCTCTCCACTCCAGAATCCGGTTTCATCGCAACTCAGTCTTCGAGTCCCGGTGCGAGTGGACGCATCGGGCCTCTATGGGAGTCTGTGGGTCCTCTGTGTGAGTCTGTGGGTCTCTATGTGAGTCTGTGGGTCTCTATGCGAGTCTGTGGGTCTCTATGTGAGTCTGTGGGTCTTTATGTGAGTCTGTGAGTCTCTATGTGAGTCTATGGGTATATATGTGGGTATATGGGTCTCTATGTGAGTCTGTGGGATTCTGTGAGTCTGTGGGTCTCTGTGTGAGTCTGTGGGTCTCTATGTGAGTCTGTGGGTCTCTATGTGAGTCTGTGAGTTTCTATGTGAGTCTGTGGGTCTCTATGTGAGTCTGTGGGTCTCTGTATGAGTCTGTGGGTCTCTATGTGAGTCTGTGGGTCTCTATGTGAGTCTGTGGGTCTCTATGTGAGTTTGTGGGTCTATGTGTGAGTCTGTGAGTCTCTATGTGAGTCTATGGGTCTCTATGGGAGTCTGCTGGTCTCTGTGAGTCTGTGGGTCTCTATGGGTCTGTTGGTCTCTATGGGAGTCTATGGGTCTCTATGTGAGTGTGTGGGTCTCTAGGTGAGTTTGTGGGTCTCTATGTGAGTCTATGGGTCTCTATGTGAGTCTGCGGGTCTCTGTGAGTCTGTGGGTCTCTATTCGAGTATATGGGTCTCTGTATATGAGTATATGGGTATATATGTGAGTATATGGGTCTCTATGTATGTATGCTGAACTTCTTTCGCACCGTACGTAGCCACCCGTGCTCACTGGAGTTGCGGGAAATCTGAGCCTGTGGGTCTCTGTGATGGTGTCAGTCGTTCGACAACACGGTGTGGTTTCGGTTGTGCAGCAGAGACCTGGATTCAAATCCAGACTGCTCAGCGACACCGACTCATCACATCGCTACTCCCCCCCCACCCCACCCTTCCCCCCACCCCTGAACCAACCAACCACCTCATTATATTTAAGTTCTCAAATAAATATGGAGGTATATATATATATTTCTTTTTTTCTTATTTTTATCGAAGGAAAAAAAACCCATTCAATTGAACTTCTGTCAGACCCCGGGCTTTTGTCATTTAGCGGCTGCCTGATGGCCGCAAACCTCCCTCCTGGTTTCTTACGCTCGCAACGGCGGTAATGGCTCTCAATGGGCCGGAAATTTATGCAAATCACATCCCTAGCACCAGCAGCAGTGGCGGCGGGCGGGCGGGCGAGCGGGCGAGCGACAGTTCTCCTCGCCTGCCATTCCCTGCGCCCAGTGGGGGATCACAACATCGCATTTATTCACACACCTACCCTCATCACCCACCTCCCAGCCCCCCCCCCCCACCTCTCCACGCCCCCCACCCGCCCTGTCTCCCAGAGATGGAGCGAGGGGGCCTCTCTTGCGGTGGTGGCGGTGGTGGTGGTGGTGTCGGGGGGCGGAACGGAGATTTTCAGAGGTGGGGTTAGTTTAACGCGTAGGCTATGGCGACCACAATTATCCACAATAAGGTTTTTATTTAAACCCAGAACCACCCCCCCCCCCCCCCGTTATTATGGAGGTTGAGAGTTGTTAAACTCAAGGTAGGCAGAGTTAATTGTGTCGAGCGGTAATGAATATGATTTAAAAAATAAAATAACGTAGTCTATGATTGAATTTTATTTTAAATAATGGAGACGCAAAGATAATAGATTAACGTGCAGGTGTGCAGTCATTCTTGAGATGTCGACAGAGTCGTGGTGGTGGTGGTGGGAGTGGTGGTGGTAGTGGTGGTGGTGGTAGTGGTGGTGGTAGTGGTGGTAGTGGTGGTGGTGGTAGTGGTGGTGGTGGTAGTGGTGGTAGTGGTAGTGGTGGTGGTAGTGGTGGTGGTGGTGGTAGTGGTAGTGGTGGTGGTAGTGGTGGTGGTAGTGGTGGTCGTGGTGGTAGTGGTAGTGGTGGTAGTGGTAGTGGTGGTGGTAGTGGTGGTGGCGGGGTTATGAAATTGCCAGCGCACGGGATTTGCGACCTCCAAGTCGCAGGGTCGACGGTCGGGTTGATGGTTGTTGATGGTTGTTGATGGTTGTTGATGGTTGATGGTTGTTGATGGTTGTTGATGGTTGTTGATGGTTGATGGTTGATGGTTGTTGATGATTGATGGTTGTTGATGGTTGATGGTTGTTGATGATTGATGGTTGTTGATGGTTGATGGTTGTTGATGATTGATGGTTGTTGATGATTGATGGTTGTTGATGGTTGATGGTTGTTGATGGTTGATGGTTGTTGATGGTTGATGGTTGTTGATGATTGATGGTTGTTGATGATTGATGGTTGTTGATGGTTGATGGTTGTTGATGGTTGATGGTTGTTGATGATTGATGGTTGTTGATGATTGATGGTTGTTGATGGTTGATGGTTGTTGATGATTGATGGTTGTTGATGGTTGATGGTTGTTGATGATTGATGGTTGTTGATGATTGATGGTTGTTGATGGTTGATGGTTGTTGATGGTTGATGGTTGTTGATGGTTGATGGTTGTTGATGATTGATGGTTGTTGATGGTTGAACCAAACGGGAACGTTTATTAAATTATTTCTCTCACCCCTCCCTCCACCATTGTTCACCCGGCTCCAGTCCGGAGTATTCTCGGTAACGCGTGTTGGGGTAACGTGGTGTTGGGGTAACGCGTGTTGGGGTAACGCGTGTTGGGGTAACGCGTGTTGGGGTAACGCGTGTTGGGGTAACGCGTGTTGGGGTAACGCGTGTTGGGGTAACGCGTGGTGGGGTAACGTGTCCTGGGGTAACGCGTGCTGGGGTAACGCGTGTTGGGGTACCGCGTGGTGGGCGAACGTGTCCTGGGGTAACGCGTGGTGGGGTAACGTGTCCTGGGGTAATGCGTGCTGGGGTAACGCGGGGTGAGATCGCCTTCTCCGAAGCGCTCGCCCAGCGGAGGCCCTTTCCCCGTCAGCGGCGCCGTGAGCTCGACACTTGCAGGGCTTCACCTTCACCCTGCGTCACGTGCACTCACGTGCATCCCGGTGTGGCAATCCACTGCTGGATGATTGCCTCCCCTACGCCGCGCCGGTGGTGTGGGGAGCGGTCGCGTAGCGGTTCGTCCGCTCATGGCCAGCACCGGTGACTATTATCTAAACCAGTACTGGGCTTCCCCTAGGTCGACTCGGCCTCAAACGAGTGCCTGTTACGATGTATATGAAAAAAACCATCACCATTCGGGAGACAAAGGCGGCCGGACGTGGTGCTGGCCACCCCCCTTCATAGGTACGTACGCACGTTGAACTTCTTTCGCACCGTACGTAGCCAACCGTGCTAATAGGAGGAACTCGCGAACAGCACTTGTCCCAACGATCTGTTAAAGGCTCTGCGGGGGATGTTTGTTTGGTGTGGGGGGAGGAGCGGCGGGGGGGGGGGCTGGTTTATTATAAATCCCTCGTCGGCACCGCTGCCTGCTGTCACAGTGCCTGGTTGGTCAAATCGGCTCACGGGGTCACCTCCACGGGGTCACGGCGCGGCGCCAACCGCGGCGCCACCGCTCCTCGGCGCCCGCGCGCGGCAATGAAAGAAGCCAGCGTGCGCGCTTGCACGTGGGTTGCAAAATTAATTTAGCGTGCGTAGCGCACTTCACGTTGTGGAGATTCGCTTTTAAATGGGGCGGGGGCGGGGGGGGGGGGGCAGGGGGGGGCGGGGGGGGGGCGTCATGCCCCGGGTTTTGGGTGCAATCGGAGCCGGCTGCTGTGGAACTGTGGAGCCGCCTTCTCATTGATTTCCAATTTCGTTCCACGGTGGATGCATTTTGAGACCCCTCGCCCCCCCCCACTCAGAGCCGTTACACCAACTGCCGTGCTGGACCCGTGCTGGATCCGCACCCGTGCTGGATCCGCACCCGTGCTGGATCCGCACCCGTGCTGGATCCGCACCCGTGCTGGATCCGCACCCGTGCTGGATCCGCACCCGTGCTGGATCCGCACCCGTGCTGGATCCGCACCCGTGCTGGATCCGCACCCGTGCTGGATCCGCACCCGTGCTGGATCCGCACACTATAGACACAAAGGTAAAAGTGCAGCCCTGAAAATGCCTTTGCTCACGCCACAGCCGGCGAAAAGGAGCCTCCACTGGATGGGGGAGTGATTGGGTGGCTGGGCTGTTGTGGGGGGGTGGTGATGAGTGGCGGGTGAATTGTAACGCCGCTACACCGAAGGGGCCCGCGCCGAAACGAGTGGCTCCGACCGTCTCAGCAAAATGCTGCCCCTTACACACACACACAAAATGCGATTCACCGCTCCACTGGTCTCGATAACCCAGCTTACGCAGCGACACTAATTTCCATCATCCCTTGGAGCCGAGCCACACGTCCCCAGCACCTGTCAGCCACAAGCCCTCGCTAGCCCCCTCCCCCGCTCTGCCATCCCCTCCCCTCACCTCCCATCCTCCTCCTCCTCCACCCTCAGCCCCATCGGGTCTCTCAGAGCTCCCACCCCGTGCTCCTCCCCCGCCCCCCTGGGACTCTTCACCCCGGCTGGGATGACTCAGAGATGGGCGATGGTCCCGGCTGACCTCCATAAAGGTATTTGGCACCTTTCCTTTTCTCGGAACGCCGCTCGGTGTGAGGTGCTCGTCAGCCCACCGTGGCCGGAGCGAGATAGCTGCTAATGAATACCTTGGGCTGCGTCATCTCAGCCAGCATTCAGCCACAGAGACGGGAATTTAGCCGTGCAAAGTCAGAGCCGGCCAGCCATTCTACCACCCACTCACTCACTCACCCGATCAACCAACTACCCACTCACTCACTCACTCACCCGATCACCCACCTACCCACTCAGTCATTCACTCACTCACTCACCCACTCACCCAATCATCCACCCACTCACTCACCCGATCACCCACCTACCCACTCACTCATTCACCCGATCACCCACCTACCCACTCACTCATTCACCCGATCACCCACCTACCCACTCACTCACCCGATCACCCGATCACCCACCTACCCACTGAGTCACTCACCCAATCATCTACCCACCCAGCCACTCACTCACCCGATCACCCACCCACTCACTCACTCACTCAATCACCCACTCACCCACCGACTCACCCAATCACCCACACACCCATCCAGCCCTTCCACCCACTAATCCACATATTCACAGATGCACACTCACTGACCCGGCCACTCACCTACTCGCTAATCCACTCACCCCCTCACCCAACAATACACACATCCACTCACCCATCCACTCATCCACATACCCACACACACACGCGCTCACTGACCCAACCACCCACCCAACCACCGACCCACTCATCCACAAAGCCACAAGCACACGCGCTGACCTAACCACTCCGCAGCCCAACCAACCCACCCACACGGCCACATATCCAGGCACACACACACATGCACACACGCACCCACACACACAAACACACTGACCCACCCGGCCACCGCACGCAAAAAATAGAACTGGGCTAATGAAATCTCTTGGAGGCTTCACGCCGGATTGCCCCTGATTGATGCGCTGCCACCGACCGCCAGATAAAGGTGAATCTCTTGTGTGGGTTTTCTGCGGAGTCTCTGGCCTCCGTGTGTTGGAGTGCCTTTAGAGACACCATCGCGACTACGAGAGTGTAATAGTGTGTGAGTGGATGTGTGAATGTGTGAGCTGTGAGTGTAAGTGTGAATTGTGTGAGCTGTGAGTGTAAGTGTGAATGTGTGAGTTGTGAGTGTGTGTGTAATAGTGTGTGAGTGTAAGTGTGAATGTGTGAGCTGTGAGTGTAAGTGTGAATTGTGTGAGCTGTGAGTGTATGTGTGACTTTGGGGGTGTGTGGTTGGGGTGAGTGCCTTTAGGGACATCATCGCACCTCCGATTAGCACGGTTGGCTACGTATGATGTGAAAGAAGTTCAACATACACGCGTAGATCGTGAGTGTGACAGTGAAAATATATGTCAGGTGGGAGCGGTGGCGCAGTGGATAGCGCACGGGCGTGATTCCCGCTCACGGCCAACATCAGTGACGATTATCTGAACCGGTCCTGGGCCTCCCCTAGGTCGACTCAGCATCAAATTAGTACCTGGTCCTATGTGTGAACATCGCCACTCGGGAGACAAAGGCGGTCGGGCGCGGTGCCGGCCACCCCACTCCCTCGTGTACTGTGCCGATTTTCAGAGGTGCTCGCTAACAGCACTTGCCCCTACAGAGTGTGAAGGCTATACGGGGGGATCTTTGTCTTTGTTGTGTTGGAGTGAGTACCGCTGGAGACATTTGCGGGACATCATCGCGAGTAGGAGTGTGGCTGAAGGTGATTTCCCCTGCCGTAGCCACTTCGGATAGGCAATGTTTTCTTTTTTTTCAATTCAAGTGCAGGCACGGAGAGTGTGAGGTTTGCTTTGAACCAGGCGAGAACTCCACAGTCCGGGCCGAGTCTCATTTGCAAGAGGCCAAATCCCCCTTGGGTGACCGAAATGACAAACGAACAAGACGGATCAAAACGCGTTGCACATCCAGCTGCCGGCATGCGTCAGATCGCCGCTATCGAAATGCCTTCGCCAAATCCGCGAGGATTGTTGAGCACGAAGATGACCTCATTGTCGAGGTGTCTCTATATACACACACACTCGCGCACGCTTCGTCTACAGCTGGCTCGGCGAGGCGGCGATTGTACCAAGGCGACAAGCACTTGCCTAGATTTGAAGCTTTCGTGACTGCAAGGATTCATACTCTTAGTTTTTTCGGTAAAGTCACGTAGGTAAAAAAAAACGTTTTTATTATTTTATTTATATTAATTTTAATTTCAATTTTGAGTATTTTTTTATTTTTTTTTATATTAATTTTAATTTCAATTTTTAACCTACGTGACTTTACCGAAATCACTAAGTGCTATAAGCACTTGTCTCCCAAAACGCCCGTGCAGGAGGATGAGCGGGAGGGCTTTGGCTGCGTTCCCGCAATACGCTCGGCTGTGACGGTCAGATCGACGCGCCAGTGTTGTTTTTTTTCCACGGCGCTCAAAATTCGTCGATGAAATCTTTCCGAAGCAGGATTTTCTCACGTTTTAGACAAGATACGGAAGCGATTAGAGAGACGGTGGGGGGGTGGGGGGGGGGCAGGCGGGGTGCGGGTAATCGAACGGGTCGTTTTCAAGGACTGATATGGGACAACTTCCAATCAGTGGGTATTGAGTTGGAACTTATTGACAGATGGTGGTGCGTTGGAGATGTGTACAGGCGTTGGCACGGAGTTTCAGAGACATCGGAGCAAGGCCGCGTGGTCCAGGCGGTACGCTGGGGGGTTGAGCATTGTAAGATATCTGTCTTACCCCCCCCTCTCTCTCGCTCCACGGTTGCCTTCTCACGGCGTGAAATACGTTCTCATGATTGTTATTCTTTGACTTGCATCCCACTGGGATTTTTTGCACACAGCGTTGAAATGTTTTTTTCTGGTAGACTTTGCAATTTTTTCCTGGATTTTTCTGTTGCGTGGTAGTCACTTTAAGATGATTCTTGTTCATGTTTTTGTTTTGTTGCGGTTGCACCCGAGTCAAGAGCCACATGGCTCACAGGGCCATGCCTATTGAATAAAACTGAAAACTGAAACTAACGCACACACAGCGTGCGTGTGAGAGTGAAAGTAGATGTTAGGTGGGAGCGGTGGAGCAGCGGTGACGGTGACCCGAGTTCGATTATCTGAACCGGTCCGGGGCCTCCCCTAGGTCTACTCGGCCTCAAATGAGTACCTGGTGCGATACGTAGTGGAATAGAGGGCGGGGGGGGGGGGTGGAGGGGGGGGGGCGGAGTAATGACGCGTGGGTGTTAGTCGTGGTCGAGGGAGGATGAGAGACGTCAATTGATTACTTCCTTCAGGGAGTACATTCTTTTGACCGCAAACCATCACCCGCTCCTCCGCAAATGGACGAGTAGATTGCTGCCGCCTCTGGCGGTCCGCTGTGGCGACAGAGACAACAACGTTCAGTCTTTTAAAACATTCAGACTCGGCTTTGATCTGATGCAGAGCAGCTCACTCATTAGGGGTCGGGACTCTGATATTCAAGGTGGCTGCGAGGCGCCTTTGATCGCCGCGCGTTGTTTTTTTGTTTGTTTCTCTATCAGAGGTGGTGCGTCGCTTGGCTCGGAAGTAAAGCAGCGTTGGTGTGCGCGCGCGTGTTGAACTTCTTTCGCACCGGACGTAGCCAACCGTCGCTAATCGGAGGTGCCGGGGGAAGGACAACACACTAGCTGCTGTAAAAAAAGCAGTTCTGCATAAATGAGTATTCGGTTTCAAAAGGGCCATAGCGCACCGGTGGGTTCCTAACATCGGAAGGAAGAGCGTTCCAGACGGCCGCAGAAGCGCGTCTGGAAAGTGTTGCGCGATGCGGTGACCGCCGCCGTCTCCTGCTCGATGGCTCGCAGCCAAAAGCCGCCGCCGCTGCTGCCGCTGCTGCCGCTGCGGTGAGGATGATCGGAGGAGGCTCGCGTGATGGTGGTTTATACTCCTTGACGAGATGGGCGATGTTTCACGTTCACACTCTTCACTCACTGTGCCTGAATGGGAGGCGCGCACAGACACGATTGCATTTGGAATTTAGGACCGAAGACAAATCCGCTACTGCATGGATGTCATCCGATGCATTTTTGGGGGTTCGTAGTTTTTTTAAACAAAAAATATATCTCAATTGTATCGTTATTGCTGGGGTCTCTGTCTCACCGGTGGCGATGTTGACACCTCACACCCAGGTACTCGTCTGAGGCCGAGACGACCTAGGCGAGGTCAAGGACCGGTTCAGATGTTCACCACTGCCGTGTTTTGTGAACGTGAGCGCGCTAACCCACTGCACCACCGCTCCCCGCTTACACCACAACACAACTGCTCCAACAACCAGCCGGGAGTGGCTGTGACGGTCACCGCGGCGCTCGTGCCAGGCTAGGTGCACCACCGATAATGATAGCCGCCGTTGGCTACGCGCGCGCGTGCGTTCGAGACTGTAGAGGCCACGTGTAGTGTCGAGGACTCGCGTGCGGGGCGGGGGGGGGGTCGCGGCACGGACGCGATAGCTGGACCTTGACAAGAATAATTATATTAATGATAATAGTTATTGTTGTTGATGTTCATTAGAATTCATTTGGTTGGGATGCAGATGTTGCGAGCGTGCAGTTGTTAGTCGATTCAGACCCGACAACAAATAACATTATTTGAATGAACATATCGGGTGAAAAGCCCGCTGAGCAGACGGCAATTTTTCTTCAGAGGCAACCTCACCACGCGTGATGATAGGTCATCGTTACAGTGGCTGATATCATCATCATAATCATCATCATCGCCACACGTGGGAATTCATAGCAGCAACAGCAGCATCAGCCAAATAATCTAAACGCGCGTCGATTCTAAACGTGGAGGAGGAGGGCAAAACCGAACGAACCCGGATAACAATTCACGCCACCACCACGGGGCGAGAGAGAGAGAGAATACAAACATACAACAACAACAACAGAGGCATCGCCAGGGTCCGGGATTGAACCCGTGTCCTCCTGCGGTAGCAGGCGAGGGAGACACAAACTGCGGCGCCCCACGACAGAGTGAGCCGATCAGTTGTGAAGATGTCAAAGCCATCGATTGGTAGGCTCGCCTCGTGGGAGGGAGAGAGAGAGAGAGATGGGGGATGGGAGACGTGTTTCAGGAGATAGCCTGCAAAGTCGCGGTTAGGAGGAGAGCGAATCCGAGTTGAGTGAATCAACTTTAGGTCTCGGTTGGAGCGGCTTCGTGTGTGGACACGCAAATGTGCCGAGCCTGCTAGAACCGATGGTCGCTGTCGGAAGGGTCAACGTTGATGCGCTTTTCTGGGCCTGGATTCGTTCACATTTTAACGGCAGTCAGGAGGAAGAGGAGGTGTTCTAGGGTATGGGCACGCGCTTGGGCCCGGAATGAGTTGGTGAAGATGTTTTAATTCTGGTAGACTTCCTATAGCGACCAGGGCAGTGACGAGGTGTCTATAAGTAATGACGAGGTGACTCGGATGAGGTGACTATAGGCAGTGATGAGGTGACTATTCGGGACGATGGCGTTCTCACACTTGACCCTGGTGATAGTGATGCTGATGGTGGTGATGGTGGTGATGGTGGTGGTGGTGATGATGGTAGTGGTGATGGTGGTGGTGATGGTGATGGTGGTGGTGATGGTGGTGATGGTGGTGATGGTGGTGGTGGTGGTGGTGATGGTGGTGATGGTGGTGATGGTGGTAGTGGTGATGGTGGTGGTGATGGTGATGGTGGTGATGGTGGTGGTGATGGTGGTGATGGTGGTGATAGTGGTGGTGGTGATGGTGGTGGTGATAGTGGTGATGGTGGTGGTGATGGTGATGGTGGTGCCGCGGAACGAGATGCCACATTGGCATCACGGACACAGCCACCCCTCCCCCTCCGCCCCCCCCCCCCGGGGGCTGTCTGTGTGGATGAGGGTCAAGGGTGCACAACACCAGCGGTTGTCAACATCGGCCTCTGTGAAGGAGGAGGAGGCTCGTGAAGGACGTTGCTGCTGCTGCTGCTACTGGGCAGCTGTAGGCAGTCTGTGCTGCCCTCCAGCTACAACGGAGGGCAGCAGAGGAGCGACGCTCAACAACAACAACAACAACGACAACAACAACAACAACGAGCGGTTGGCACCGTAGGGAGCACAGCTGGCGCATCTGCCGGTCATCTCAGTCAGTCAATTCCTGGCACCTGGGTCTGTGCCGTGACCTCCTCCTCTAAGCGAGCACGTGGCCTCAAAATACACCCAGCCTGGTACGAGCGCTGTGATGACGTTCGTGTAGCGGTTAGGGCGCTGCGTTCTGAACCCGCTGATCGATTTTCCCTCGCGGCCACCAACACCAGCGACGATTATCTGAACAGGTCGACTCGGCCTCAAACGAGCCGGACGTGGTGCTGGCAACCCACTCCCTCGCTACGAGCACTTGCCACCGACGATCTGTTCAAGGCTATACGGGGGTCCTCGTGCAGGAGTGTGCATTAGTATGTGCCCGCTTTCTATCAGCTTTAGCGTCATGCTCCGCTGATGATATGGATCGTGTGCGTTGTGTGAGAATGTTCGAAGCAATGGGGAGCTTGAGGCTGAGCCTGCCCTAGCAGTGAAACCAGTCAGCCGTGCCAGATCCGTACCAGAGCGGTACCATAGCCTCTTCGAACTCCGAATAATTCTCACTGCAATAGAAATCACATAAATCACCCACGCATAGATACCCACCCAACCACCCACCCACTCGCACAGACATTCATTTACCCACTCACCCAACCACCCACCCACTCACACAGATATCCACCCACTCACCCGACCACTCACCTCACCACTCACCCATCCACTCACACAGATACCCACACAACCACTTGCACAGACATTTGCCAAACCACCCACCCACTCACACAGACATTTACACACTCGCCCAACCACTCACCCACGCACTCACACAGACACTCACACACTCACCCAACCACTCACTCACCCGCCCACCCACCCACTCACACAGACATTTACACACTCACCCATCCACTCACCTACGCACTCACACAGACACTCACACACTCACCCAACCACTCACTCACCCGCCCACCCACCCACTCACACAGACATTTACACACTCACCCAACTACTCACCCACGCACTCACACAGACACTCACACACTCACCCAACCACTCACTCACCCGCCCACCCACCCACTCACACAGACATTTACACACTCACCCATCCACTCACCCACGCACTCACACAGACACTCACACACTCACCCAATCACTCACTCACCCGCCCACCCAACCACTCACACAGACATTTACACACTCACCCAACCACTCACTCACCCGCCCACCCACCCACTCACACAGACATTTACACACTCACCCAACCACTCACCCACGCACTCACACAGACACTCACACACTCACCCAACCACTCACTCACCCGCCCGTCCACCCACTCACACTGACATTTACACACTCACCCAACCACTCACCCACACACTCACACAGACACTCACACACTCACCCAACCACTCACTCACCCGCCCGTCCACCCACTCACACTGACATTTACACACTCACCCAACCACTCACCCACGCACTCACACAGACACTCACACACTCACCCAACCACTCACTCACCCGCCCACCCACCCACTCACACAGACATTTACACACTCACCCAACTACTCACCCACGCACTCACACAGACACTCACACACTCACCCAACCACTCACTCACCCGCCCACCCACCCACTCACACAGACATTTACACACTCACCCAACCACTCACTCACCCGCCCACCCACCCACTCATACAGACATTTACACACTCACCCAACCACTCACCCACGCACTCACACAGACACTCACACACTCACCCAACCACTCACTCACCCGCCCACCCACCCACTCACACAGACACTCACACACTCACCCAACCACTCACTCACCCGCCCACCCACCCACTCACCCAATCACCACACTGCAGGCCACAACACATTTCCGCTCCTTCCCTTGCACTGCTCGTCACTGCAATTCCTTCCTCCCCATCATCGTCATCGTCGTCTCTGCTCCCCGAGCTCCTTGCTCAATTCAAGAAACTTTCAGCCGTCGGTGAAAGTTTGGTCAACAAAAAAAACCCTCCGTGAGCCACGCGGTGTGGCTCCGAGAAATTAAGGATGCTTAAAATAAAATAAATAACGACGTTTCGGGCGCAACACAAGCGTCCGTCCGCTTGTGGTGTTGTGCCCGAAACGTCGTGATTTATTTTAATTGATACCTACGTGACTTTACCGAAAGAACCAAAGAGTATGGATTCCTGCAGTCACGAAAGCTTCAAATGAAGATTAAGGATGCTGTGTAACGGTTAGCGCTACGGCCAACACCGGTGACGATTATCTGAACCGGTCATGGGCCTCTCCTAGGTCGACTCAGCCTCAAATGAGTACCTGGTGCGGTGTGTAAACATCGCCACTGGGGAGACAGGCGGTCGGGCGTGGTGCTGCCCACTCACCCCCTCGTGTACCGTTCCGACCTTCATAGGTGCTCGCTAACAGCACTTGCCCCTACAGTTTGTTCAGGCTATACGGGGGATCTTTGTCTTTTTTGTGAGGGTGTTAACCCCCAGTGGACGGACACAGTGGGCCAAGTGCCAAGCGACCAGCAACCAGCAACAAACAGCACGATCGAAGGTGTGTTGGATAAGAGATGCGGTAATAGGTTCCTTCGATGGAGTAAGGCCATTGTTAGGACGTGGGGCGAGAGGCGACGATGGGAGGGAGGAACTTCCAGAGTGGAGCAGTGCGAGGAGACCTGCAGTGTGGTGAGCGAGTGAGTGGGTGGGTGAGAGGGTGGGTGGGTGAGAGAGTGGGTGAGTAGGTGAGTGAGAGAGTGAGTGGCTGAGTGAGAAGGTGAACGAGTGAGTGGGTGGGTGAGAGGGTGAGTGGGTGAGAGAGTGGGTGGGTGAGAGAGTGGGTGGGTGAGTAGGTCAGTGAGAGAGTGAGTGGCTGAGTGAGAAGGTGAACGAGTGAGTGGGTGGGTGAGAGGGTGGGTGGGTAAGAGAGTGGGTGGGTGGGTAGGTGAGTGAGAAAGCCAGAGAGTGAGTGGGTGCGTGAGTGAGAAGGTTAGAGAGTGAGTGGGTGAGTAGGTGAGTGGGTGAGTAGGTGAGTGAGTCGATGAATGCGTGGGTGGGTTCGTGAGTGAGACGGTGTGGGAGGGTGAGTGGGTGGGAGGATGAGTGGGTAGGTGAGTGAGTGAGAAGATGAGAGAGTGAGTGGGTAAGTGAGTGAGAAGGTGAGTAAGTGGGTGAGTGAGAAGATGAGAGAGTGAGTGGGTGCGTGAGTGAGTAAGTGGCTGAGTGAGAAGGTGAGAGAGTGAGTGGGTGAGAGAGTGGATGGATGCGTGGGTGAGTTCGTGAGTGAGAAGGTGTGGGAGGGTGAGTGGCTGGGTGGGTGAGTGGGTAGGTGAGTGGGTGAGAAGCTGCGTGAGTAGATGAACGTGTGAGTGGGTGCGTGAGGTGTGTCAGTTGGAGGCTGAGTGGTTAGGGTGAGTGGGAGGGTGAGTGGGAGGGTGAGTGGTTAGGGTGAGTGGTTAGGGTGAGTGGTTGGGGTGAGTAGGAGGGTGAGTGGTTAGGGTGAGTGTAAGTGAAGTGTGAGCTGCAGTGTGGTGGTGCTTAAAGAGTGTGGATGAGACGAAACAGCCAGAGCTTGAGAGGCAAAAACGTCAACATGTGTGTAGCCTGTGTGTGATGGGAATTTTATAATTGCAAATCATCTTTTGCAATATAAGACGCTTTCAGAATGTAATTTGCATCGCATAATTGAAGCTGCGTTTAATATAAGGCTGAGTAGTGGTTGCATGCATGTGTGTGTGTATTTATATATAATTGTATATGAGTGTCAGCGTGCTTGCATTGTCTGTACGTTTGGCAGTGTGCATGTCTGCATGGTGTGTGTGTGTAAGTCAG
>NC_136295.1:11015103-11244783 GCF_964198595.1 Lampetra fluviatilis | reverse complement strand
CGGTTTTTTTCTTCTGGTTGTCCCCCTCCCCCTCCCAACCCTCTCTGCTCCCTCCCCTCCCTCCTCCTCCAGGTGACTCGTGCGAGGAGGTGCTCCTGGCCACTGCGTTCTCTGCCTCCTCGGAGCTCACGGCCGCTCACGCGCCCAGATTCGCGCGCCTCAACCGGCGAGAAGGTTCGACCCCCCCCCCCCGCTCCCTCCCTCCTCCGTCCTCCCAGCCCCCCCCCGCCCCGCCCATCTCCTCCTCTGCCCCCTAACCCCGCGCCCCTATTAATAAAGGGAGAAAGAATTCAACGTTGAACGCAGCCAAAGAGAGAGAGAAATGTGGTCCGTCTCAAAATTGACAACGGCGCCGTCGTAAGCGGAGCGATGTCGAACGAACAGCCGCGGGGGGGCGATCGACCGAGTGCCGAAGTGACGGGGGGGGGGCCTGCACAGTCAAGCGGGGTGGTGGTCGGGGGGGGGGGGCCCTGCAGAGATAAAAGCGCGCACGGCTAAATCGTGGCGATGCACGCGGTGGCGGCTCGTGACGTCGCCACGAGGGTGGTGCTGTTGTGAGTGACCTCTGAAAAGATGGGGTTCTAGTGTAGGAAAAGCTCATCACGTGATTGGCCTTCTCGTAAACGTGATTTCACTGTCGTATCTAGCAACGGTATGCGTTTATAAACGATACGGAAAAAAACAACAACAAAGTGCTCAAATGCTGTCCCCATGACCCTCAAGACCACACAACACAACCCCTTTGACAAGGCCAAAAGCCTAAAGAACAATTAAAGATCAGCCGACACGACTCGACAAATTAGCCAAGGCAAGCCGGACACCGCATACTGCACAATGACAGCCACACACCGTCGTACACCGGACCTACACAGAGAAGCTTTGATCTGTATTCGCTGGCCCTACTATTTCACTTTTCACGACAGCTCGTCTCGTTGTGTGTGGTCACCGTTTGTCTCATTGTTATCTGTGGCAACGGTAACATCACTTGACACTGACTACATTGTCGAATCGAAAGCTAGGCCTATACTGGCATTAGCCTACACATTTGATCTTGGGTTTAAGCCACGATTACAAGTGCAGTGTAACAAATATTTCTGGTTTTAAAGCCACATTAGTGCTTTGAGGCTATATGCTTAACCATATTTCAATCATATTCTTAGATTTTCGGTAAAGTCACGTAGGTAAAAAAATTAAATTAATAAAAGTAAAATAAAAATAAAATAAAAATCACGACGTTTCGGAGGCAACACAAGCCTCCGTCTTCAGGTGGAACCGTCACAGCACGATAGCTGTATCAAGTACAAGTACAGCTATAGTGCTGTGACGGTTCCACCTGAAGACGGAGGCTTGTGTTGCCTCCGAAACGTCGTGATTTTTATTTTATTTTACTTTTATTAATTGTAATTTTTTTACCTACGTGACTTTACCGAAAAAACCTAAGAATATGAATCCTTGCAGTCACGAAAGCTTCAAATCTAGAACATATTTCAATCAACTCATTAAATTGCCATTAAATAATTAACATGGCTCACTGTGCATAATATCGCCAAGATGGGCGAATCACAATAGCGGGGGCTCCCTTTCCTCCCCATTGGCCTATTTCATCAGTATGACATAAGTATACTAAGTTTGCAGTCGATACCACATTGGGAAGTGGGTTAAAATTGAGTTACAAGATTTGAGGAAACGACAACAACGACAATAACAACGACAACAACAACAGCAACGACGGACAGAGGGAGTTAATAAAAAGCGTGCAAAAATAATGTCTCATCTCCAGCTGCTTTGTGGGGCCTGGATGCACGGCAAACCCCACCACCCCCACCACCCCCACCACCCCCACCACCCCCACCACCCCCACCACCCTCACCACCCCCACCACCCTCACCACCCCCACCACCCCCACCACCCCCACCACCCTCACCACCCCCACCACCCCCACCACCCTCACCACCCCCACCACCCCCACCACCCCCACCACCCCCACCACCCCCACCACCCCCACCACCCTCACCACCCCCACCACCCCCACCACCCCCACCACCCTCACCACCCCCACCACCCCCACCACCCTCACCACCCCCACCACCCCCACCACCCCCACCACCCCCACCACCCTCACCACCCCCAACAACAACCGCCATTCGCCACTAAGTGGCGGTGACGTCACCACGACGCTTGTGCCAGGCCATGTGCACCTTGAGGCCACGTGAAGTGTCGAACGCCCGCTGGCAGGAGGTCACGGGGCAGACCCAGGTGCCACGAGTCGACTGACCGAGATGACCGAGATGACTGGCTGATGCACCACCTGTGCCCCCTACTGTGCCAACTTGCTGTGCTTTAGCCACCCGGCGCTCCGCTCGTTGTTGTGAGCGTCGCTCCTCCGCCCTCCGTTGTTGTTGGAGGGCGACTGCCTCCAACTGCCCAGTAGCGTCCTTCACGAGCCTCCTCCACTGAGGCCGATCTTGACACCGCTGGTACCAGTCATCGGCAAGTCCACTCAGCTCCACGTCCTCCTGTACCACATCACTCCATCTCTTCTCTAGCCCGTGCCGCGCCCGTTTAGCCCCCTCGATCCGGCCGAACAAAAGCTGTTTAGGCATGCGGTGGCTGGGCATGCGGGCTACATGACCCAGCCAACGCAGCCTTGCCTGCCGGAGGAGCTCACTGATGGGACTTTGCCCAGATCTTTCAAGGACTTGTGAGCTCCTCACACAATCCAGCCTGGTTAAACCCAGGATGGATCGTAGGCAGGCCAGCCTAAATGTTTCCAACCGGCGAAGATGCTCCACTAGGGGGGTCCACGTTTCGCAAGCATAGAGAAGGGAGGGAATGACCGTGGCCGAGAAGACCTGAAGCTTCGTGCGGAGCGACAGACCAGGTAGCTTCCACACAGCGTTACGCAACCGATGAAAAGATATTGCCGCTCGACTGATTCGGAGTGAGACCTCTGCTGATAAACTGGAGCCGGTCATGAGCACACTGCCCAGGTATGGGAAACTCTCTACTCTCTCCACAACTGCCCCATCACCGATTGGGAGTTGTGGGGGCGGAGTGCCCGATGGTACAAAATACCCAGGCAGGTGCTTAGTTTTGGTGGGGCTGATGGTAAGGCCCCACCTCTTAGTGGCACGCTCCAGTCTCAGCAGCAGCGTCTCCAACTCCTCTTCTGAATGAGCAGCTATTACCAAATCATCGGCATACATAACGTGGTTGACCAATAGGGAGCCATCCCTTGATCGCACCCGGGCGTCGATCAGCCTCCCATTGTATCTGTACCAAATGGTAATTCCCCCGGTACAGCTATTGAAGGCTTCACGAACTACGCAGTCGAAATAGACGTTAAATAATGTGGGAGCCAGAGGACATCCCTGTCGCACCCCAAGGTGTACAGGGAAAGGCTCCGACTCCCGGCCACGTAGTTTTACCCGGGCCCGCTCACCATCATGAAGGTCCTTAATGATCGTGAGCAGAGGGTCAGGGACTCCGAAAGCACGAAGAACAACCCAGAGCCCAGTCCTACTGATGGTATCATAGGCCTTGACCAGGTCAATAAAGCAGAGATGTAGGTCTTTTTGGAATTCCCTACACCTCTGCTGTAGCAGACGGACAGAAAATATGGCATCTGTGCAGGACCGCCCTTTCCTGAAACCACATTGGGGCTCCGCAAGCCTCTCCTCAGCATGCCTAGCAAGGCGATGTTGAATAATCCTTGCCAGGACCTTACCCGGCACACTGAGGAGTGAGATGCCCCTGTAGTTGTTACAGTCGGTACGGTCCCCCTTCTTAAAGAGGGGGACCACCAGGGCATCCTTCCAGTCCTGCGGAACCCGTCCAGTGGTCCAGACTGTTGTTATGATGTCATATAGGGCAGTCTGTGCACAAACGCCACCCTCCCTCAGCATTTCGCCTGGGAGATGATCTCTGCCCGGTGCCTTCCCTGGTCTCAGACTCCGGATCGCCCTCAGTACTTCCTCAACAGCCGGTACCTCAGCCAGCCACTCACAGGGGGTGACCTCTTCCAATATTTGAGGCACCGCAGCCTCAGCAGGGTTATCCCCACTTTGTGCCATGATGTTTTCCTGGCTGAGAGATTTTCCCTCCCCCAGGACCTCACAGAAATGCTCAGCAAATCTGCAAACCTGTTCCTGGGGGTCGGAGATTGGATCACCGTTTTTTCCTCTAATGATGGTAATAGGTGTGGCGCTGCAGGTTACTTTTTTGATGGAGTTAAATAGTGATTTGTGATCGCGGGCCACTGAGGCAGACTCCATCTCCTCAGCAACCCGCGACCACCACCCATCCTTACAGCGCCTCACGGCTCTCCGAACCTCCGAGCGAAGGCTGCGGTAAACCTCCTCATTCTCTGACGTGGGATGCTGTAGGCGATGAGAGTGGGCCTGTCGCTTTTTCTCAATTAACCTGAACACCTCCTCCGTCAGCCAGGGTTCCCGGGGAGGTCTGGACCGCGTACCCAAAGCAGCCATTGCAGCTGCATGAGTCACAGTCTTAAACCTCGCCCATTTACCCTCGACATCAGGTGGAGTGGGGGACGATGCCAACCCCAGCTGCAAGCGATGATGAAATTCTCGCTTGCAACTTTCATCAGCTAACTTAGACCAGGCCACTTTTGGTTGGAATGGGATCCTGGGTGTACACCCACCACCGGAGTGGAAGAATGGCAGTCGCATCTTACAGATGACTAGTCGATGGTACTTCGTAGTTTAGTGGTGGTTAATTGAAGGTGGAGGGGTTACCAGCCCCTCGCACCCGTCCAGAGCCCCCGTTTAGCCACTGTGGTGGTCACAGACGCCATGAGGGGAGAGGCCAATGGGCATCACCACCCCCACCACCCCCACCACCCTCACCACCCCCACCACCCCCACCACCCCCACCACCCCCACCACCCTCACCACCCCCACCACCCTCACCACCCCCACCACCCCCACCACTCCCACCACCCTCACCACCCCCACCACCCTCACCACCCCCACCACCCGCACCACCCCCACCACCCTCACCACCCCCACCACCCCCACCACCCTCACCACCCCCACCACCCTCACCACCCTCACCACCCCCACCACCCCCACCACCCTCACCACCCCCACCACCCCCACCACCCTCACCACCCTCACCACCCCCACCACCCCCACCACCCCCACCACCCCCACCACCCTCACCACCCTCACCACCCCCACCACCCCCACCACCCCCACCACCCTCACCACCCCACCACCCCCACCACTCCCACCACCCTCACCACCCCCACCACCCTCATCACCCTCACCACCCCCACCACCCCCACCACCCCCACCACCCCCACCACCCTCACCACCCCCACCACCCCCTCCACCCCCATCACCCCCACAACCCCCACCACCCCCACCACCCCCACCAAGAAGCCAGCAGCAAGCTCGCTCGACCACACACACACACAAATGTAACAATCGACGGAGCCATCACGACCGGGGGTAAAACGAAACTCTCGTTTTTCCACCCGACAGATGTTATTGGGGAGGGCACCCCACACGCGGCGTGCTAACCGCCGGGAAGGGGGTGGGGGGTGAGTACATGGGGTAGTGTGGTGCGGGAAAAGGGGGGGGGGGGGGGGCTGGGTGGACACAAGGGCGAGAGAGATCTTTGGCGAGGGTGCGGGGCGCGCTGTGAGGAACGACGGCGGTGACGCCGCGCGATGCGATGCAAATGTAATGCACATTTAGACAGATTCGTTCACATTAAATTCCCACGGATATGCCGCTCCAGATAACGCGCGCAATCCTTCAAGAGGGGGGGGGGTGAAATCTCGGGTTGTTTGAGGTGGGGCTGGAGGGGAAGGGGAGCGGAGGGGGAGGGAGAGCAAGATTTTAATGATTCAATCTCGAAGATTCGCGGAGGAAAGCACCCACCCCCCCTCCCGCCCGAGACGTAAGCACCGAGCTGAAGGTGATGTGAGGTCGGTAGGCGCGTGCGTTGCGAGTTGCGGGTGCCAGGAATAGGTGCACTCTGAAGTCACGTGGCAGCTCGCAGGCTGTTAGGGGAGCTTGGCACGAGGACTGGTCGAGGCTAGCGGGGGTGATGACCCCCGGTAGGGTCAAGGCGAACGTCGGAGTGGCGCACAAGGGAGGGCGAAACTCGTCGGCCACCGTGGGAGGCGGGGGAGCCGTGGAGTGGGCTCGTGCGTGCGGCGCTCGGCGCGTTGCGACATCGCAGCACCGCCAGGGTGGCCGAATATTTTGGCGGAGGCCTTCGTCCAGCAGTGGATTAAACATGGCTGAATATGGGGGGGGGGATGATGTAAATACAAGACAAAGACAAAATAATCCCTCGTATAGCAAGTGCTGTTAGCGAGCACCTATGAAGGCCGGAACGGCACACGAGGGGGTGGGTGTCCAGCACCACACCCGGCCGCCTTTGTCTCCCTAGTAGCGATGTTTACACACCGCACCAGCTACTCATTTGAGGCCGAATCAACCTAGGGGAGGCCCAGGAACTGTTCAGATAATCGCCACTGGTGTTGGCCATGAGCTGGAATCAAACCCGGGTCGCCAGGTTCGTAGGGCAGCGCGCTAACTGCTACACCACCACTCCCCGCAAGCCCTACACACACACTCGCTCATACACTGGCACTGCCATACTTTGTATCTCCCCAACCGATCTCCCCTCTCTGTTCTACAACCTCCCTCCCAATGCCCCCACTTATCTCTCTCCAACTTCCCTCTCTAATGCCCCCCTCCCAACTCCCAACTTTCTCTCCACTGACTCACCCCCCCCCACTTCTCTCTTCTCTCTCCCCCACCTCCCATACCCCCACCAATGCCTCCCCCTTAATCGCCCCCTTTCCCCACCACCCCCCCCCCCTTACCCCTCGTGCTCCTCCTGGACATCTGTGGAAGAACAAGTATAACCCGTAAAAACAAAGTTTTTCACTATAAATCCTTTATATGCGTGGCGGCTAGAGTCCTTTTTTCACTATAAATCCTTTATATGCGTGGCGGCTAGAGTCCTCTCGTCCTCTGGCTTGAGATGGCTGTCACCTATGGGTCAGATGATTGCATGGCACCATTAAGCAATTGGTAATTAAATATAATATTTTTGTCCTAAAAAGTGTAACATTTTGGAGAAAATTTTTTCACGAAATGTATTGTCACGCACAACGAGTCTGTGTGCAAAATGTCAGCTCGATTGGATCACTGGAAGTGGATTAAAAAACGACCGAAAGATTTGCACGGTCGTAAGCAAGCAAGCAAGCGCGCAAGTGAACTTAATATAAAGGATTTAAAAAAAGAAGCGCGAGTAGCAGCTCATCGGCTTCCTCCCCTCCCCACCGCACGAGTACAAACTTGAACTCTGACCCTGCATAGGGGCTGGAGGCTGGGCCCCTGCCGCCGGGGACCCTGCCCCGTGGCTGCAGCTGGACCTGGGCTCGCGCGTGCGCGTGACGGGGGTGGCCACCCAGGGCCGCTATGGCTCCTCCGAGTGGGTGCAGCGCTACCAGCTGCTCTACAGCGACGGCGCCGGCAACTGGAGGCGCTACCAGCGAGACGACAACCTGTGGGTGAGTGGGGGGAGGGGGGTGAGTGGGTGCGCGTGGGGTGATTGGGGGGGGAGGGGGGTGAGTGGGGGGAGGGGGGTGAGTGGGTGCGCGTGGGGTGATTGGGGGGGGGTGGAGGGGTGAGTGGGGGGAGGGGGGTGAGTGGGTGTGCGTGGGGTGATTGGGAGGGTGGAGGGGGGTGAGTGGGGGGAGGGGGGTGAGTGGGGGGGGAGGGGGTGAGTGGGGGAGGGGGGTGAGTGGGGGGGAGGGGGTGAGTGGGTGGAGGGCGGTGAGTGGGGGGAGGGGGGTGAGTGGGAGCGCGTGGGGTGATTGGGGGGGGGGGGTGGAGGGGTGAGTGGGGGGAGGGGGGTGAGTGAGGGACAGTTCTGAAATGTCAAGATTTTAAAAGAAAGATCGACTGCACTGGGCAAAGACAACGATCACCCGTATAGCCTTTACACGGGCTTTGGGGCAAGTGCCGTTAGCGAATGGCACATATGAAGGCCGGTACATGTTTACGCATCGCACTGGGTACTCATTTGAGGCTGAGTCGACCTAGGGGAGGCCCAGGACCGATTCAAATGTTTCGCCACTGTTATTGGTCGTGAGCGGGAATCGAATTCGGGTTACCGGGTCCGTAGCGCAACGCGCTAACCGCTGCACCACCGCTCCCCTAGTCAGTTAATGCCATACGGGGTATCTTTGTCTCTATTTAGGGTTTTTTCATACAAAGCAGAAAATGTTTAAATTATCCCCCTGAATGTTGAGTCAGAGTGAGGCGCCGTCTGTAAAAGGGTTTTATACGGAGCACGAATATCTTTTGATAGTATATATATTTTCACATTATCTCAAGTTTTTACTCTTTCCCATTGGTTTTGCTGTAATTACTTGTATAATGTTCTTTTCGCTTACACACGATGTCTGTGATTCGTAATAAATTACCGGATGAAAGTGCTTCTGGCAGTGGTGCATTTACACTCGAAGTGCCCATTATTGAGATGACTGTGAACATGAGAGGCTCTGAATGGACCAGGAAGCTATCAGTGTTAAGGCCGAGTCGACCTAGGGGAGTCACAACCCTCGTTTTGGACACGAGAACGTAAGAGGCCGAATGGAAGTTTGTCCTCTAAAAAAATATTCAGATGGTAAATTGAAACTTGCAAAACAAAGACAAAGATCCCCCGTTATGCATTCAACAAACTGTTGGGGCAAGTGCTGTTAGCGAGCACCTCTGAAGGGTGGCCAGCACCACCACCCTTGGCCGCCTTTGTCTTCCCACTGCCGATTTTTACACACCGCACCGGGTACTAACTTTGAGGCTGAGTCGACCTCGGTGAGGCCCAGTTCCGGTTCAGATATTCGTTGCTGTTATTTGTCAGGAGCGGGAATGAAACTCGGGTCACCGGGTTCGTATCGCAGTGTGCACTGATACACAAAGACAAAGATCCCCCGTATAACGTTGCAGACTGTAGGGGCAAGTGCTGTTAACGAGCACCTATGAAGGCCGGCACTGCACACGAGGGGGTGGGTGGCCAACACCATGCCCGGCCGCCTTTGTCTTCCCAGTGGCGATGTTTACACACCTTACCAGGTACTCATTTGAGGCAGAAGCGACCCAGGACCGGTTATGATAATATAATCGTCGCTGGTGTTGGCCGTGAGCGGGAATCGAACTCGTGTCGCCAGGTTCGTAGCGCAGCGTAGCGCTAACCGCTACCCACACTGACACACACACAACACATTGACACACACACACAACACATTGACACACACACACAACACATTGACACACACACACACGCGCTCACGTATATCCGTTGCATCTCAAACAAAGAGCAAAAAAACACACACAATCAACACCTGCAACCCCAGTGTCTCTCTCTCTGTGTGTCTCTCTCTCTCTCTTTGTGTGTCTCTCTCATAACGATCCGGATTTGAGAATCGATCCGGGAGAGGAGGACACAACATCTGAGAAAATGATGAATTCAATCGCTGACAACAAAAAAAGCCATTGGGCGTCTGTGGCTGTTCAATGGCAAACGTTAAGCGAAGCTGGGATACAATTCACTTGAACACGTGGTCGGCTTTCGCGAGCAATGTTGCCCAAAATAAAGGGATTTTTTAAATTGATTCTTTTCGTGTGAGACCGAGTAAATATAAACGTGTCGTTAAGCCCGCCACCACCCGACACAGCCAATGAGTAGGGGTTGTCACGTGAACAATCGCTGATCTCATTTACTGCGATTGGCGGTCGGAGGGCCCCCGAGGAGGTGAAGTATGGGGAGGGAGGTGGGGGGAGGAGGGGGGAGGGTTAGAGAGCATGAATAATACACAACCTTCTTGACCCTTCAGGGTTAATAAAGGATGGGAGAGAGGGATGCGAGGTCGCATGAATTTGCCCTGCCTCGCCGCCTCCCGACATCGATTCCACCGGTGACCAATTACTGGACCGTCACGCGAGCTGGGGCGCGCGCGTGTGTGTGTGGGTAATATAGCAACACACACACACACCATGGGTCGGAGTGATATAGTAATACACACACACACCACCACGGATAGGGGTAATATAGCGGTCAGCGCGCTGCCCTGCGAACCCCACGACCCGGGTTCGATTCCCGCTCACGGCCAACACCACCAACAGTGGTGACGATTGTCTGAAACGGTCCTGGGCCGTTTCAGGTCGACTCAGCCTCAAATGAGTACCCGGTGCGATGTGCAGGCATCGCCACTGGGGAGACAAAGGCGGCCGGGCGTGGATGCTGGCCACCCACCCCCTCGTGTGCCGTGCCGGCCTTCATAGGTGCTACTCGCTAACAGCACTTGCACCAACAGTCTGTTAAGGCTATACGGGGGATCTTTGTATTGTAATATAGTAATATATATACACACACAGCATGGCGAGGGGTGTTGTAGTTGTTCATCGCGCTCTGCTACGAACCCGGCGCACAGAGTTCCGATTCCCGCTCTGGGTCACCAACCCCAGTGACGATTATCTGAACCGATCCTGCGCCTCCCCTAGGTCGACTCGGCCTCAAACGAGTGTGGTAAACATCGCCACTGGGGAGACAAAGGCGGCCGGGCGTGACTGCTGTCCATCTACCCCCTCGCGCGCCGCGCGGCCTTCATAAGATGCTACTCGCGAGAACACCACTTTCCCCAACAGTCCTTTTAGAGGCTATACGGGGGGTCTTTGTCTATTGTGTCGTGGTTACTTGGGTTGGAGCGGTGGCGCAGTGGTCGGCGCACTGCGCTGCGAATGAGCCGCCAGTCTGAGTTGGGGGTTCGATTCCCCGGCAGCGGTTTCTTGCAGTGCCCGCCCATGGATAAAATCAGTGGCGATCGAGATAAATAAACAAAAAATATCAGCCAACCGCCACTGACCAACACACACGATCGATCGAATCTGCCTGGGGAGGTCTTCACGCAGCAACACATTATTGATCAAGAGCTGTAATAATTGTATTTTCTTTATTTTTATGGAGCGACTGGCACGCGCCGTAGGAATGTGGAGTTGACACGGCTGGCTTAGGGCCGTGCGCAGAACGGAGTGAATCGCCCATACTCGTTTGAGCGGAGAGACGGCACGAGAAAGTGTGAGTTACGTTCAGCCGTAATGAACACCAACGCTTGTGTTGAAACAAAACAAACAAAGGTCGGGCGGTGTTTAATTTGTTCAGCATTAGGAATATCTGCTGTACAGCGCAGGTTATGGAGGCCAAGATTGTAATGCTAGAGCCAGGATTAGGGTTAAGGCTAGCGGGGATTGTCCGGGTTTGACGAGGATTGTGTGCGGGTTGTCGGGTTTTGTCGATGCTCGGGTTGGATTTAGGGCTAGGGTTCAGTTCGGGTTTGGACGAAGTTTGGGTCAGGGTTAGAGCTCGGGTTCGATTCGAGAAAGGGCTAAGTTTATATCTGGGTTAGGGCTAGTCTTCAATGAGGTTTAGGGCTAAGTTTGTGGCAGGGTTATGGTATAAGTTAAGTTGGGTTAGGGGTTTGGGCAGGGGTGGGGAACGACCGGCCCGCGGGCCGTGTGAGGCCCGCGAAATCATTTGGTGTGGCCCTGCCAAGGCAACCGCAGGCGGGACTCGAAATTCAATAAATCTAGGAGCAAACCTGGAAAAGCAGTTGCGAGTCGCAACATCATCAACACCAGCTAACATCACACGCCTCACCAAAGAGAAGCAGTTCCAGCCATCACTTTAGGGGTGAGTTAATTAAATGTTTGACCAAATGTAACAGGCTAATTTTTAAGTTGATAATTTTGTATGGCTCGCGAATGATGTTATAAATATCCAAATGGCCCTTGGCAGAAAAAAGGTTCACCACCCCTGGGTTCGGGGATAAACTGATGGCTTTGGTTGGGTCAGAGCTATGGTTAGAGTCAAGGTTAGGTGCAAGGCAAGGGTTCGTGTTTTGTCAGGGTTAGGGCAAGGATTAGAACCGGGTTCAGAGTCAGGCAAATGGTGGAGGTTAAGAGGCCATAGATTTCAGGGTTAAAAAAACTTGGGGCTAACGTCGAACTAAGAGCCTGGGTGACGTCGAACTAAGAGCCTGGGTGACGGCGATTGTACCCCGATAACATCTCAGCCGCAACACAAAAACACATAACCTCTACAAACGTGTCAGCGAGATAGCGTGGCGATGCAACGCCAATTAATGGCGTTCCCTTTGCATAATTATATTTATCGGGAATAGAACCTTTGCCTCTGTACCGCGTGGCAGCACTGACTGCCCAACTGCAGCAGCATCATCATCAGCCGTCCGATTGGGGGGCGGGGGGCACCAATCATCTCATCAGCTGAGCGCTAATTGGACGATAAAACTGCATCTTTAGGGCTCTCAACAGATTGCAGCGGCCGTATTTATATTTTCCCCGTATCGCATAATGGCTCGATGCTGTACAGTGCTGCGAGGGGGTGAGAGCGGGTCGTGGGGGCTGAGGGTGGTGGGGGCCCGAGGGAGGAGGGGGCTGAGCTGCTGTTAATTGCCCGTGTCGATGTTCGGGGGGGGGGTGGGGGTAATGGGCCAGGGGAGCGAGGCTGAGATTCCCTCTGTGGAGCAGAGTCAGCGTCTACCCCGCCCGGCGACGGCCCCTCCCAGAGGCAGCCGCACTGCGGACTCGCAGCCCTGCCCGATCCTCCCTCCCTCCCTCATCATCCCGGCCCTCTCCTCCCCAGCCCTGCCCTGTCATGCCCCACTAATCTTACAATAACCATACCCTGTTATTAATTTCATCAATGCCCCGCCCAGCCATGCCCTCTCCTCCCAAGCTCGGCCCAGTGCTGATCAGTCTCTTCAAACATCGCCCAAACCTCCCCTTTGCCGTGCCCAGTGTAATGTTTGAATCCACTCCGGTAATGCCCCTGCTCAGCAGCCTTGCTCCCTTTGCCCTGCCGTGCCCTCTCCTCCCTTGGGTCGCCCCTGTCCGGGTGATGTGTGTGGGGGGGGGGGCGGGAGGCAGTAGAGGTGGAGGAGGCGGGGGCGAGGGGGTTAAGGCTTTGGTTAGGCGGCGTGGTGCGTGGAGGTGGCGTGGGAGGGAAGATGGGGGGGGGGGGTAGTTCCTAGTTCGTGGTTGGTGGTGGTGGTTGGTGGTTGGTGTATGTCAGTGCTGTCAAAGAGTGTAAGCCGTCATCGCGCGGACTCGGCTCGTCATCGTCGCAGCAGGAGAGGCGACTTTGGCCGGCCCGCCGAACAACGAGACCGTCACGTGGGCTCGTGAACCCGTCTGGAACGCTTCTCCCTTCCCATGTGAGGCAGGCACCTGGAGCTGCGCACGTTTGCGTCGCCTCCGTTGAGAACTAATTCCTTTCGCGCTGAGATTTTCGTGCCGAGTTTGTTGCCCCCGCCCCGCACCTCCGATTATCACGGTTGGCTACGTACGGTGCGAAAGAAGGTCAACATACGTACAACATACGTACAACATACGTACAACATACGTCCATGGGAGGGCTGCGGGGCCCGGGGCAAACCCCACGGTGTGCCCCCCCCCCTCCCTGGACTCCTTCAAACTAAACGGGAAGTATGACATCTGACACTGACGTCTAAGTCGCCTCGATTCGCCCGTACACCCTAGGGACGCCCCTGGGTGGTGGTGACGTTGGGAGAAGGTGGTGGTGGTGTTGGTGGTGGAGGTGGTGGTGTTGGTGGTGGTGGAGGTGGTGGTGTTGGTGGTGGAGGTGGTGGTGCCGGTAGGGATGAGGGTGGAGCTTGTTTGGTGATGTGGGGGTGTGTGGTGAAGTGAAGTTTAAAGGTGAGTCTCTGTAGGGATGAGAGCGGGGTGAGAGGGGTGAGTGGGGTGAGTGGGGTGAGTGGGTGAGGTTTAAGGTGAGTATCTGTAGGGATGAGAGTGGGGTGAGTGGGGTGAGGTTTAAGGTGAGTATCTGTAGGGATGAGAGCGGGGTGAGTGGGGTGAGTGGGTGAGGTTTAAGGTGATTCTCTGTAGGGATGAGAGAGGGGTGAGAGGGGTGAGTGGGTGAGGTTTAAGGTGATTCTCTGTAAGGATGAGAGCGGGGTGAGAGGGGTAAGTGGGGTGAGGTTTAAGGTGAGTCTCTGCAGGGATGAGAGTGGGGTGAGTGGGGTGAGGTTTAAGGTGAATATCTCTGTAAGGATGAGAGTGGGGTGAGTGGGGTGAGGTTTAAGGTGAGTATCTGTAGGGATGAGAGCGGGGTGAGTGGGGTGAGTGGGTGAGGTTTAAGGTGATTCTCTGTAGGGATGAGAGAGGGGTGAGAGGGGTGAGTGGGTGAGGTTTAAGGTGATTCTCTGTAAGGATGAGAGCGGGGTGAGAGGGGTAAGTGGGGTGAGGTTTAAGGTGAGTCTCTGCAGGGATGAGAGTGGGTGAGGTTTAAGGTGAATATCTCTGTAAGGTTGAGAGCGGGGGCTGATTTATGTAGAAGTGTAAAGCGCTGAGAGGGGCAGAGAGAAGCAGAGGACACGGAAGATGGAGAGAGACAGCGATAGATTTACTGACATTTAACAGGGAAAGAGAGAGAGAGGGAGGGAGGGGAGGGGGGAGCGAGCGGGGTGAGAGTGGGGAGCCAGGGGAGAGGGCGGGGAGAATGGGAGAGTAAGGTGAATGGAGAGAACGGGAGAGTGGCGGTGTGGGGAGAAGTGAGATGGGGAGGCAGGCGGGGAGATTATTTGGGTGGGGGGGAGTGATGGCGAAGGAGGTGGTCAGAGATGAACACGGTGGAGAGCGAGAGCGTGCGAGTGGGAGAGTGCGCAGGAGAGATGGCAATAGTGCATGGCAGCATTACGTGGGAGAGCCAAGACGGCAGAGCGACGCATTGCACGGGAGAGAGTAGACGGGAGAGGTGGAAGAGAATGCATGGGAGAGTGATGGGGGAGTGATGGGGGAGAGGGTGTCCAGGAGAGAGCGCACGGGAGGGTGATGGGGGAGGAGAGTGTACGCAGGAGAGAGTACACTGTGGTTAACTGTTGGCAGAGCATGTGAAGGCAACCTCTGCTTGTGGCGTGCTTTGATTGGTGACTTGCAGAGCCGTCCCCTCGGGTACGCCGAATCTGGGCGATTACCCCGGGCCCCGCGCTTTTAGTGGTTTTTGGCATAGAGATCCGCGGAAAATGGATATTTTTTTATTATCCCCGTCATGAGCGCGGTTAATCGAGTCGACTGTATTTGCAAATAAAGGTAAGGTTATTGCACAACCCGTGGCGTTAACCGGGGCGGCCGCTTGAGTTTGAACCGCCGGGGACCTCTGCAACGACAAGCAGCCGCGCCGTCTCTTCACTGCGGAGGAGCCCTGCCTACGTACAAACTAGCCCGTTTTATATCAGATACTCTGCTCCCTTTCACAGGCAAGACCTCTTCGGCAGTACTCAACTCAACCCAATTAGTCTCTATGGTTAAGGACATGGTACTATCTCCTGATGACATCCTCGTCAGCTTTGATGTAGTATCTTTGTTTACCAAAGTCCCAGTACCGGACACCCTAACAATAATTGAGGACTTAGTCCAACATGGATTGAATTCTGATGCACCTGCGCTGGTTAGGCATTGCCTCACCAACACCTATTTTACCTGGAATGGCACCTTCTACAAACAGAAGGAGGGTACCCCTATGGGCTCCCCTTTGTCACCAGTTATAGCCAACATGTTCATGGAAAAGTTTGAATCAGACGCCATCCAGACATCCACCCTGCGTCCTTCCTTGTGGAAGAGGTATGTGGATGACACTTTCGTCATCTGGCCTCATGGCCTCCCAGCATTGAACCACTTCTTGGACCACATCAATTCTAGACACCCATCCATTAGATTCACCATGGAAGTGGAGAAAGACGGTAAACTACCATTCTTGGATATTCTGTTTGAGAGGAGGCCTGACGGATCCTTGGGACATTCTGTCTACAGGAAAGCCACCCACACAGATTCCTACTTGAAACCGGATTCCCACCACCACCCATCTCAAAAGAATTCTCTCATCAAAACGCTATACCACAGAGCCCATGGCATTTCTGACAAACACCACCTGACCGGTGAATTAAGACATGTACATCGGGCCCTCAGGATGAACGGATACTCTGACCGTACTATCCGCCAAGCTGTCTCTCCCACCATACAGAAACAGCCACATGAAACTCCGACCAAAACCATCACGTTACCATACATAGCAGGCGTGACCAAAAAGATCTCCAAAATTCTAAACAAACATAAGATCCAAGTCTGATTCAGTACAGTGCATAAAATCCGTGATCTGATTCCATCTGTGAAGGATGTCGTTCCTGACTTACAGTATCCTGGAGTCTACAAATTGAGTTGCATTTGTGGTGATTGCTACATTGGAGAAACAAAACGTCATGTTTCTGATCGTGTCCGCGAGCACAAGTCAGATCTGAAACACGGCAGAACTGATTCTTCTGCCGTTGCCGATCATTGCTACAACTCGGTGGGCTCTCATGAAATTGTCTTTTCCGAGACCAAAGTTCTCTGCAAACCTCCCGGCTACCATCAAAGGTTTGTACACGAAGCCATACAAATATACAAACACAGACATAATTTCAACCGTGATGATGGGTACAAACTTAGTAATCATTGGAAAGATGTTATCAACCACGCAAAAAAGACTTATTTACACTTTTTTGGACCATCTTATCTGACAGGCACTATTTTACTTTACTTTACCGAGTGTTAACATCCCCAGTTATTTTTAACAGTACTCTCTTCATTGTTCAGCCAGCATTGGTATAAACATGGGCATTTTCGTTCTTTTGTCTATCATGTGTATCAGACCTCACCTCCCCCTCTCTGTCCATTGTGTTGGCGTGTGCAGCAGCAACCGCGTCCAAGCCGTCGTCCATTTTTTTGGCCCCGTCCCCCCCCTCCCCCTCCCGATGCGTTGTACGTGGCACTCCGTGCTGTCTTTGAGCCCCGCCCCCCTCCCTCCCGATACGTTCCATTCATTGGCTACCACATTCTGATGAGCTCCCCCCCCCCTCTCCTCCCCCCTTCAACTTGCTTATAAGGGATTACATCTTGAATCATTGCCTCACTTGATGCAGCTAATTCGGCTGTGACGGTCCCACCTGATGACGGAGACTTGTGTTGCCTCCGAAACGTCGTGATTTTTGTTTTATTTTAATTAATTTTGATGTTTTACCTACGTGACTTTACCGAAAAAAAAACCTAAGAATATGAGTCCTGCACCCCCTCCCACATCCTCTCTGATTGAGGTTGTCGTTTGAAAACGCCGCTACTTTCCGTCAGCTCCTTAATTAGGAATTTTAAAAACATTAGGGGGAGGGGAGGGGGGGCTCCCGGAGTAGTCACATGTGACACGGAATTAAAATAGTTTTCACCCCTTCTCGTTTGAAGTTCTAAGATTATTATTTTATTTTTAAAAAAAGTTGGGGGGGGGGGGGGCGGGGAATATCTCAATGTTCATATTTGTTTATTTCCTCCATTCGCAAAGCGACATCACGAAAGCTTCGTCCCGCGGCAAATCTACAACGCAGTCGCGTTCACTACGCCAGCGCGTCCCGCTCCGAAGTGGTTTTTATTCCTGCGAGGATTCGTTCGTGTTACTTTTTTAGTTCTCTGTTAACCCCCCCCCCCTCCAATGTTCCAATAATTATTTGTAGATAATTTCTGGAGGGATTTGTGCGAGATTGCTTGATCAATGTGCGTGCGAGAGAGAGCGAGAGCGAGCGATGCGAGCGAAAGCTTCGCTTTACTGCCTCTGCGTCTGATTGCTCCGGTAGCAGCGGCCCAGATATTCCGCGGGGATCTTTCTTTCTTTTTTTGAAATTGACGCCGAAGATATGTTTTTCTAGCCCAGTTCCCCGGAGATTCGCGGTGAAATCCATCGGGATTGTGGCTTTCAACGGGAATCCTGCCGGGAATTCGCGGCTTTGCATGTGTGTACTCTGCGTTCCCTTTTGTGAATAACTTGTTATTATATTATTATAATAATATTATTATGTTATTATTACGACGACTGCTGCTACACTTGTTTAAGCCTCACTGGAGTCTCAAGGCTCGTTGCAAGGAGAGTTCTGCCAAGTTGTTTGCACAAGTGGGGGTCGATGATGATGTGGCGGCTGCTCCTGCCGTACGCGATTCGAATCGAGCGATTGACAGGTAATGTGTTTTTTGGTTTTTTATCATTGTTGATGTTTGGGCGGCCATCCGTTACACCGTGTGTGGGGTGTGTTTTTGTTGAGCTCTGGGGAGGTGATCGGAGAGCCCGGAGGAAACCGACGCAGAGCAGGAGGTGGAGACAGAGAGAGAGAGAGAACACACAAACTACACAGAGAGAGGCACCGTGTCACGAGTCGAACACAGGCACCCTTCTCGCTGTGCGGTGCGAGTGCCGCCACAGAATCAGAATCTTTATTGAGACCGGAGGAGGAATCCGATGAGCTATGAAGCTCTTTCTTCACACGTGTCCGGGATGGGTGGGTGGGTGGGGGGGTCAGCGAGTGTCAACCACCGTGCCCGCACCGCCCTGCCCGCTGAATTACTTGCCGGGGTTTTGTTGTTGTTGTTTTTGTTGTTGTTGTTTTTGTTGTTGTTGTTTTTGTTGTTGTTGTTGTGTCGTCACTTCACCCGCGACTCGCGCGATCGATCCGGAGCGGTCGGATTACACTCCTCCGAAATGCCCTTTATACAAACAAGTCGTTTATACGACGTCAACAAACAAACACAACTACAACAATCTGATGACAAATGTCGCGAGCCATCGTTCGAAAAGCCTCTCGCGTGTTCCGTCTGCATCTGTTGTGCTCTCCCTTCACTCGCCACGGATCCTTTTCGTTGATCCTCAACGACAACGGGAACCCTCCTCGCGTGGCGTCCTCCGGGCTGCTGGGGTTAGTGGGGCAGGTCCTGGGCCTGGCCCTTCACTAGGTCGGCTCAACCTTAAATAATTACCTGACACGAGTGGCGCGTCTGGTCTTTCGGGGCCGGCACGCCGCCACACCAGGTAGCTGGTTGGGGCCGCGCCAGTTACCACACTTAGGGCTGAGCTGACCTAGGGGGGGAAACCCCACGCACTCGAGGTTGTGTCGATCACCTGCCACTCGCGTTATTAGCCTGGACCAGGAACCACTGAATCGCCACTGCAAGACAAAGATCTCCCGTATAGCCTCAACAGACTGTAGGGGCAAGTGCTGTTAGCGAGTAGCACCTATGAAGGCCGGAACGGCACACCGGGGGGTGGGTGGCCGGCACCACGCCCGGCCGCCTTTGTCTCCCTAGTGGCGATGTTTACACACCGTATCAGGTGCTAATTTGAGACTGAGTCGACCTAGGGGAGGCCCAGGACCGATTCAGATAATCGTCACTGGTGTTGGCCGTGAGCGGGAATCGAACTCGTGTCGCCGGGTTCGTAGCGCAGCGTAGCGCTAACCGCTACACAACCGCTCTCCACATACACGGTCACACACACAGTCACAAACACACACACACGTAGAACCACACAGTCAAACACACACAGTCACACACACACGTAGAACCACACACACACGTAGAACCACACACACACACGTAGAACCACACACACACAGTCACACACACACAGTCACACACACACAGACACACACACGTGCACGCGCGCGCGAACCTTATCCATCTGTGGGTGCCCAGCGTGAGTCATTTGCTGGCTGACGCTTGATAAGAACACGGTGGGCACAGACAGACAGCGAGAAATCCCCCCACCTGAACCACCATCTTTCTACCCCCCATCCCCCGCCGCCACAACTGCCCCCCAACCCCCTCGCCCCCCACCCCACATCATCGTGCCCACGACTAAAACTGAGTAATTGAATTGCTTTATCAGCCACGAGCATAGCGCTGCGACTTATTAGAGCTTCTCTCCTTTCTCCCTGGCAGCCGTCTATTCTAGAATCCGCACAATACGGCGACTGTGTCGGGTGCGCCTGCCAGATACGCGCGCACACACGCGCACACACACGCACACACACACACACGCACGCACACGCACACACACGCACACACACGCGCACGCGCGCACACACACGCGCACACACGCGCACCCTCACCACCAAAAACAAAGAGGCCCCCGCATAGCCTTTAGCAGACAGTTGTGGGCAAGTGCTGCTTGCGAGTAGCGCCTACGAAAGCCGACACGGGCACACTACGGGGTGGGTGGCCAGCAGCACTAGGGCCGCCTTTGTCGCCGTGTTCGCACACCGCACCCGGTACCCGTTCGTCATCACGACGATCACCGCCCGCACCATCATCGTAGTCATCGCGGTTTCAAGTTCCTACGTCGCCAATTATGATGTCAACGTGGTCACATCCGCCGATGCCATCACCACCACCAAAAGCACTATCATCACCACCATGATCATCATCATCACCACTATCACCACCACCAAAACCACTATCATCACCACCAGCACCACCACTAAAACCACTATCATCACCACCACAACCATCATTGCCACCACCACTACCGCGCCTCCTCGCTACCACCGCTGTCCAACCCGGTTCCAGAGCTCGAAGTTGTGGCGCAGGAGACACGCGGCATCCTCCAAGATCTGCACACTCACAGTCTGGCCTTAGACTCATAGACTCACACAGAGACTCATAGACTCACACAGATACCCATAGACCTGCCCTCACAGAGTACACCATCATCTGGCTTTATATTCAAATAGAGACCAACAGGCTCACACAGAGACCTATAGACTCACACAGAGACCCATAGACTCACACAGAGACCCATAGACCTGCCCTCACAGTGTCCACCATCATTTAGCCTCAGACTCAAATAGAGACCCACAGACTCACACAGAGACCCATAGACTCACATAGAGACCCATAGACTCACTTAGAGACCCACAGACTCACACAGAGACCCATAGACTCACATAGAGACCCATAGACTCACTTAGAGACCCCTAGACTCACACAGAGACCCATAGACTCACATAGAGACCCATAGACTCACTTAGAGACCCATAGACTCACACAGAGACTCATAGACTCACACAGAGACTCATAGACTCACACAGAGACCCATAGACTCACACAGAGACTCATAGACTCACACAGAGACTCATAGACTCACACAGAGACCCATAGACTCACTTAGAGACCCCTAGACTCACACAGAGACCCATAGACTCACACAGAGACCCATAGACTCACACAGAGACTCATAGACTCACACAGAGACCCATAGACTCACACAGAGACTCATAGACTCACACAGAGACCCATAGACTCACATAGAGACCCATAGACTCACTTAGAGACCCCTAGACTCACACAGAGACCCATAGACTCACATAGAGACCCATAGACTCACTTAGAGACCCATAGACTCACACAGAGACTCATAGACTCACACAGAGACTCATAGACTCACACAGAGACCCATAGACTCACACAGAGACTCATAGACTCACACAGAGACCCATAGACCTGCGCTCACAGTGTCCACCATCATCTGGCCTTAGACTCGAATCGAGACCCACAGACTCACAGAGACCCATCGACTCACACATAGACTAATAGAATTACACACATACTCATAGACTTACACAGAGACCCATATATCTGCCCTCACAGAGTACACCATTTATCCTCAGACTCAAATAGAGACCCATAGACTCACACAGAGACCCACAGACTCACGCAGAGAACCATAGATCCTGCCCTCACAGTATCCCACCACCATCTGGTCTTAGGCCTTGTCTTGCCCCGTGGTCACCAGGCTCCAAAGCCGGCCTCAGTAACCGGGCCCTCCCTCCCCTCCATCCTGCGCACGCGTCCCATCCAGCGCAGCCGTGTTTTGCCTAATAGCATCTAGAGTGCTTGCCACCTGCCATGCCACTTTGATGGTATCGCTCGATATGTTCAAGGTTGCCGGTAGATTGGAGTACGCGCCACGTGGTTAGAAATAGGCGAGGCACCGCGAGACGTGTGCTCGACGTGGTGTGCCGGGTGCGGTAATAATGTTTCCCGGGCCGCCCGTCCGCCGGAGAGACCGCAGTGAAATTAAAGCTCCGATCGTGAATGCGATTATTGATTATATTATTGACGTGCGGCTGTTTACACCCACCTCCCTCAACCCCCCGCCGCACCTTCACCAACACACAGTGACCGGCGTGGTGAAGTATAGTCAAACGAATCCGCAAGACCGGGACGGCTTGGGTGGGGGAGGGGAGAAGGATCCTTCATCTAGCAGTGGCTTTACCATGGCGGGATGATGACACGGCTGTCAACCCAGACGGTTTACCCCGTATTCTTGTACAGGGAAATTGAGTTTTCAGGTCCATACGGCGTACAGCGGTTTCAATTCGGGCAAAAACAGTTTTTGTCTATTTGTTTGCGTTTCTCGCTTGCGATGGGATTTTGTGGGATGAACGTTGAGATTTATAAGGATCACCGGGTGACCAATAATGTCTGAATTGGTCTGTAACAAGGTAGGCACTAATAAGGGGTTGACAGGTATGTGAGTGTGTACATCCACATATCAAGCAAGCTGCAGCAGCATGCACGATTGCAGACAGCAGTAGCATGATAAGTAGCATCATTGACACCAATTATCAAAACTAATACAGCTAAGTTTTTGTTTAGTAACATAATTTTTATTTCGATTTAAAGCTTTCGTGACTGCAGGGATTCATCTTCTTGGTTCTTTCGGTAAAGTCACGTAGAAGGAAAATAATAAAATAATAAAAATAAAACATAATAAAATCATTCTCACGACGTTTCGGCCACAACGCAAGCAGCCGTCTTCAGGTGGAGAACAGGTCTGTCAGACTCTGCCTTCTCGACAGACCTGTTCTCCACCTGAAGACGGCTGCTTGCGTTGTGGCCAAAACGTCGTGAGAATTATTTTATTCTGTTTTATTTTTATTATTTTATTATTTCCCTTCTACGTGACTTTACCGAAAGAACCAAGAAGAACATAATTTTTCTCTATTTGTTTGTGTCTCTCCCTTGCGATGGGACTTTGTGGGATGAACGTTGAGATGTATAAGGGGCACGGGGTGAGCCAATGAGGTGTGAATTGATCTGTAATAAGGCAGGGCGCTGATACGGGGTTGGCTGATACAGGGCACTGATACGGGATGTAGCGATGATATTACAGTGTCGTCGTCGTTATCAACAATGCAAGATGCGCTCAATGTCTCGAGCCAGTGTGGTACAGGCGTCACAGTTCAACTCCTCGTTAAGACCACTCAGAAATCATCTAACGCCCGTGGGAGGTGAGCAGAGAAGAGTCGTGGGGGAGGGAGGGGGAGTAGTGGGGAGGAGGGGGCTGGTGCTTTGTGGGTGTCACTATGTAACACGATTTTTTTCCCTGGGTATTAAGTGTCATTTTTTTAATTGCTTATGGCTCAAAAGTATAGAAAATGGCTATTATTCCCCCACAAACTTTGCTTTTGTGACCACGACTTTACGTGAAGGAATGACACGTATGCACACGTTTTCTCATTGAAAATAGTTAATTTTCAAAATATCGCTGTCGTGGTCACAAAAGCAAAGTTTGTGGGTAATAATAGCCATTTTCTGTACTTTTGAGGCATACGCAATTAGGGAATAACACTTACTACCCAGCAACAAATTATTTTTTGTTACACAGTGTTATTAAATGAGTGGATTATCAACTTAGCTTTTGTGTCCTGGTCAGAAAAGCAAAGTTTGTGGGGGATAATAGCCAATTTCTGTACTTTTGAGGCATGAGCAATTGAAAAATAACACTTACCACCCAGGAACAAAAATAATTATTTTGTTTGTTAGACCGCGAATCAAAAGACGGTCGTAATCAGATCAGAGGTTACGCTTGTTAGCTGCGTTAGCTGTTTTTTCACCCATCTGTCGGGCTTCTGAAAGAAAATAAAACATATTGCTCGAGAACGCACGCAGTTGGTCGGCGGAGATGGGCGATACATGGAGCAAAGAGTTTGAAGAGAGAGAGCGAGAGAGAGAGAAACATAACATGTCACTTGTAGGGGAGATGGGAACAGCGTTGTGGAGGAGTTCTTGGGCGCTCCGTTGGGCTTGCCGCGCGTTCGCAGCGACGATTAAATTAAAATGTGTCTTTGCGATTGGAACGTTTCAATATGTATTTATACGGGAGACGTGTTCAGCGAATTTTATTTGCAAACGGTGTAGTTCACGTGGATTCGTTATTGTTGATAATAATACATTATATTCTTGGTTCTTTCGGTAAAATTCGGAGAATTTTATTGTTTTATTTTTACTATTTTATTATTTCCCTTCTACGTGATTTCACCGCAATAACCAAGCATATGAATCCCTGCAGTCACGAAAGCTTTAAATCGAAAAATAATAAATTACTTGGTTGTTCAGGAGAGCCCCACGCGGGGGAAGAAACCCACGTGTTATGCGAGGGGGCAACACTTTATCCCCGTACATATAAAAACAGATGGCGATTAGTCCACACTTGCTGCACTGCCTTCTCCTGGAGAACCAGGGTACGGCACTTTAACGCATCGGCTTTCGCGACCAATATTATTTGTAATAAAGTTTTTTTTTTTAACGCGATTTAGGGTTCGATCGCGTAAATATAATTGCGTCGTTAAACCCGACGCAGTTGATCAGCAAGGTTTGTCACGGAAACAAAACGCGCCAATGAGTTATTTGTTCAGCACACCGCTGTGTTGGAGAGTAAACCCACTAGAACGTTGACAATTGGAGGACGACGTTTCCGCTGGTGGTTACAACCAGCTTCGTCAGGATGATTAGCCAGAATTATCAAGAAGAAGTCCCTCCGTTCCGGTCTTAAATTCCATCTCCCAGACGTCCACTGGACGGGAGTTTATTTTCAATTTTTTACAACAATGAGTGTGCGGTGATCCAACAACCCTGATCGCTGTCTCCGCAGCGCCGGGTTACAGACCCTCAGTTCTGCCGCCGGTAGATGGGGCGAAACGTCGGACGTGACGGCTAGTAAGCGCGGGGGGGGGGGGCGGAGTGCCATTGACCCGGCGTGTCAATACGAATGTAAGTGCTTTTGAGAGATGCCTTATTCAGCCTAATTTAGAATGGCTCGTGATGAAATGTAAAGTTTCTGTTTAAATGTTAATGTGTAATTGTTATCGCTGTATTGATCAAGGGCCTCGCAGTGTTTAAGCTTCTGTACATGATTGCTATCGATGTGCTGTCACGTGTTTTCTGCATTGCGTTGTGCGTGGGCCAGGTGTCCCCTGGTAGAATGGGTGGTGGGTCTCACCTGGGCTCCTCCTGTCACCTGGGTCTAGATTGTTGTTGTTGTTATCATTCCGCTGTTTACCCAGGGACATGCCTGTGGGCTCAATCGTCATCACTGCCATCATCATCACCACAATTGCCATCACTACTACCACCACCATCATTTTCACCATCATCATCATCACTGCCATAATCATTATCATTATCACCACCATTGCCATCACCACTACCACTACCACCACCATCATTTTCACCATCATCATCATCATCACTGCCATAATCATTATCATCATCACCACCATTGCCATCACCACTACCACCACCACTATCATTTTCACCACCATCATCATCATCATCACTGCCACAATCACCATCATCATCATCATCACCGTCTGCCCACCAGAGGCCGAAGCGTGATGGACTGTGACGAGACCCCCAGAGATCGCAGTGCGTCGACGATTCAGACCAAGCCAATGGGAGCCACAGCAGCTGCGCATATACCTCATAACGACGATGATGATGATGAGGATGCAGGACAAAGACAAAGACCCCCCGTATAGCCTTCAAAAGACTGTTGTGGCAAGTGCTGTTAGCGAGCCGCTGTTGAAGGCCGGCACGGCACACGAGGGGGTGGGCGGCCAGCACCACGCCCTGATGATGATGATGCACAACATGGAGAGATAAACACTCCCTTCTGTGATCTCCACCCAGAACAGAGACTACGGAACGTGGAACGACTCGGTGCCCGATTTACAAACACGAAGGATGGAGGCATCATCATCATCATCATTATTATCATTATTATTATCATCATCATCATTATTATCATCATCATCACAGCGGCGACGATTCACCACTCCGCTTGCTACTCCTGACGCAGTCATCTGCCACGGCAACGTTCACGTAAAATGAAAGCTGTTGCTCTATACATCAACATCATCAGCCGTACAGAGGAGGAGGAGGAGATCGCTAAACGGGCACTAAATGCTGATTGTTTTCACATCCATCCGAGCGGGAGATGAGATTCGTGCCACCGCGCGTAGCTTTCTATCCATTACCTGGCAGCGCTTTTGATGAAACAAATTACAAAAAATCTAGATTTCAAGTTTTCGTGACTGCATGGATCCATACACGTTGGTTCTTTCGGTAAAGTCACGTAGGTATAAAATAAAATAAATTAAATCACGACGTTTCGGGCGCAACACAAGCGTCCGTCATCAGGTGGGACAACCACAGCAAGAAACAATTGCTGAAGTGGGCAAAAGGGCTGCTTGTATATTTGATACCGAAAGAACCAAAGAGGAAATAAAAAAATATGCAGCCCCAATGAATTAATAACACGGCGGGAGCGTTATCTCAATCCGCCCTTCCCCCCATTGGCGACGGTGCAGAGTGAGGGCGAGCCGGGCAGCCCGGCGGAGCGAGGGATGCCTCGGATTTCACGGGGGTGGAAGGGGTTGTGGGTGGATCGTTCGCTCGCTCGCTCCGCTTTGACAACCCACGCGCCCCATCGTCCTGCAAGGCGCACGCCCAGTGCGGGGTTCACTCTGACGCCATAGGGAGCCGAATGGGGGAGGGGGGGGGGTTGTCGCGTGTAAAAGCTTTTCGGAATCCTAAAACACAAAAAAAATGCACTTTGAAAAAAATATTAATGCGCGATGATTGGTTTGGTTGGTATTGGTGCAGATGAGCTGTGCGGTGAGGTTAGTATCAGTTTAAGTGAGTTTCGTACCGGTGTTGGTGAGCTGTGTGGTGAGTTTAGTATCGGTTTAAGTGAGTTTAGTACCGGTGTGGTGTGATGAGTTTAGTATTGGTGTTAGTGAGCTGCGTGGTGTGGTGAGGTTAGTATCGGTTTAAGTGAGCTTAGGACAGATATTGGTGAGCTTGCGTGGTGAGGTTAGTACTGATGCAGTGAGTTCAATGCCGGCGCCGTTATAATAAAATCAAAATCCATGAGAAGTATCATTGGATGGATGGACACACAGACAGAGACAGACGGAGACAGACCGAGACAGACGGAGGGATGGAGTGGTAATGTGTGGACTGCCAGGTGGATGGACAGGCACAACGCACTCAGAGATAGACTGACGTGGACAGTCACACGGATGAGAGATGTGCCTACAGATGGACACGCTGATTGACACGCGGACACAGAGACGGATTGACGGGCGCAATATCTCCCAGACAAAGCCAGAGTGCACTTTCGTTGGCTCCCTTTAAACAAATATATCGGGTGTTGTTCCATCTGTCTCTCTCGCTGTGTGTGTGCGTGTGGCCAATGTTCATCGCCGTCGGCAGTTCCTTGCCGGTGTCAGAAATTCCACATTCCTATGGTAGGGCCGAGTCCGGCTCCACAAGGCAAACCAAAGCCAACGACTCCTCGTTGAGCAAAGCCCACCACCACCACCACCCCCACCCCCACCACCACCACCACCCCCACACCACCACCCCAACCCCACCACCACCACCACCCCCACCCCACCCCACCCCACCACCACCACTACCCCCACACCACCACCACCACCACCCCCACCCCACCACCACCACCCCCACTCCACCACCACCACTATCACCACTACCACCCCACCACTACCACCCCCACCCCACCACCACCACCACCACCACCTCCACCCCACTACCACCCCCACCCCACCCCCACCACTACCCCCACCCCCACCACTACCCCACCACCACCTTCGCGCACCTCCGATCAGCACGGCTGGCTCGGTACGGTGCGAAAGAAGTTCGACTCGCATACGAAGCCATCATCGGCGGCGAGCGTGACGCTGAGCGATTTGCGCGGGGCGAGTGGAACGCGCCGTGACTTCTCCCGCCCCCCGCCTCCCGCCCTCGCCCCTCGCCCCCTTCTTCTTAATTCAACGTCAAAACAAAAACACCAAAACATCGACACGGTGGCATCTCATTAAATTGCTCTACTCACAGCCGCGAGGCACCGTGGTGGTGGTGCTTTGTGTGCGTGTGTCGTTGTAATATATTTAAGAAACAAACTCATACAATGGGGGGAGGGGGGCGGGGGGAGGAGGGGGGTGTTTGATGGTGGGTGGGTGTGGGGGAGAGCGAGGCTGATTAATTTAAGAAAATGATTGGGTCGTCACCTCTCCGCGATGCGAGCCACGGGGGATGAGTCGCGATCATCTGCGTGCGTCACGTTAGGACAATGGGAACGCGCAAGGGGGTGGTCGATTTATTTATTTGATTACTTCCCCACCCCTCCCTCCCCCTTCCCACTAGGAGGTAGTTGGTGGTTATGGTGGTGGTGGTTGTGGTGGTGAGCCGTTGCGAGCCGCGGTCAAGGGGCCTGATTGTACCGGTTGACTGCCTCTCTCTCTCTCGGTTTTGCCGGCGCCGTTGCTTCGCGTCTGGGTTTTGGGGCTGCCCAGAGTGGCTGCCGAACTTGTCACGAGTCGTCAGAAATCGCTACGGGTCGCCACGAGTAGCCACGAGTTGCCACAAAACGCCACGAGTCTCCAAGAGCCTCCGCTAGTCGCCACGAGTCGAGCTTTCATTCTAGAATCACGAGAAAAATAATTTTCACATTCGGAGCCACGAGTGGCTCCTGAGGTCGCGTCAACTAATTGCTCATGACGCGCGCGCGCACACACAAATAGAACGTAATTACTTCTCACACCATTGTGTGTGTGAGTTTTAGCGAGCATGCGGGAGTGTGACGGAGTGGTGGCGCAGCGGTTAGCACGCTCCACGGACGCATTGAGCCACTTGCATTTGATTTCTGGGCCCCGCTGGCGATACCCGCGGTGTTTATCTGATCCTGTTCCGGGCCGAACGGCATCCTTAAAACACATTGTCCTGCGGAGGGAGCTGGTAGGAACGTTGGGTTGCTCGGTCAATGGCCAGGGTCAACGGCGGCGTGGTGTATTCCGCAAATATGCCCGACTGTGAGGGCGGGCACAAGCCGGCGTGAGTAGGTTAAACGTTGAGTTTTATAAGGGCACCACGGGATGACCAGCCCCTCCCCAACCAGCCCCACCCCTCCCACCCCCACCCAGCCCCTCCCCACCCTCCCCTCTCTACCCAGCCCCACCCCTCCCATTTTTGGATGCGAGACGGACAGACGGACACAATAATCCCCTGTGGGCTGGTGTAACCAGGAGGTTCCTACCAGTATAAGTACCAGGTGCAGCCTGTGAAGAACCTGGGGGGTGGACGGGGAGGAGAACCGGTTCAGATAAACACCACGTGGTGCTGGCCACCCACCCCCTCGTGTGCCGTGCCGGCCTTCTGCGACGCTCAGCGCTTGTCAACCAACAATCTGTCCGGGCGATGCGGGGGATCTTTGTATCAGCTTTCATGTCCGTCGTATGCTGTTGTTGTTGTTACGTGTTGTTACTGTGCTTGCTTATGCAGCGAAGCCTTACCGAGTCTCGTGACTCTTGCTCAGGAGGGGCCTGCCCAAGCTCTTGCCGGAGAGAGGGGATTGCTCTGTACTAAATATTCCAACGTCGTCGTTCGCGCTGTTAATCCCCCGTGATGTAACGACGCCCGACACACATTCTACGCCTTCTTCTTCTTCGCCTTACCAAGAGCCCTTTAACTGTTGAACGCGAGCGCTCTTCTTGAAGCCAGAACTTCGCCTTCTCTCCAACCGCCCCTTCCCCTCGTGCTTATCCCCTGTCGATACCCCTCGAGAATCCAGCCTTTCTCGAAAGTTCGCTCACCCCCTCTCAGCCAATCCCTCCCCCCGCCCCCGCCTTCTTCCACCCTCCTCCCCCCCAACTCTTCGTCAGTCAACCCTCGTCTCCGCCCCCCCCCCCCGTCTTTGACCATTGAATTTGTCCCACTAGTCGCCTTCACCTCTGTGACCCTGACCGATCCCTCGTGTGAGCCCCCCCACCCGCGCCAATCCACACCTCCCGACTGTCCGCTTTGTGCGCGCGCCACAACAGTGAGGTCATTTGCGCTGCACGTTTTTAAAGTTTACATTTTTTTTGATTGGTGCCAAGACGCGGGGGGCCCACGACGCCCAGGGCACGGCGGCCCCTCTCGTGATGCGTCGCCGCGGGAATCTTGAACGCGCACCGTTGAAGTGGTGTTAACCAGGGCGGTCCGCAGGGTTTGAACCGTATAACCTCTGCAGCAAGCAGGCAGTCTCTGTGTCTCCTTGCGAGTCTCTATGTCTCCATGCGAGTCTCCTCTACGTCCATGCGAGTCTCTATGTGAGTCCCTATGTCTCTATTTGGAGTATCTATGTCTATGTCAGTCTCCATGCGAGTCTCTATGTCCATGCAAGCCTCCGTGCGAGTCTCCTCACCGTCTCCGTGTCTCCCCGTGTGTGTGTGTGCGTGCGTGTGTGTGCGCGCGCGCGTGTGTGTGTGAGTGCGCGTGCATGTGTGTGCGTGTGTGTGTGTGCGTGCGTGTGTGTGTGCGCATGCGTGCGTGCGTGCGCGTGTGCTTGTGTGCGTGTGTGCGTGTGTGTGTGTGCGCGTGTGTGTGTGCGTGCGTGTTTGTGTGCGCGTGTGTGCGTGCGCGCGTGTGTGCGCGCGTGCGTGCGCGCGTGTGTGTGTGCGCGCGTGCGTGCGCGTGTGCTTGTGTGTGCGCGTGCGTGCGCGTGTGCTTGTGTGTGCGCAGGGCTTCTCCGGCAACGAGAACGCCGACTCCGTGGTCCGCCACGAGCTGCCGCGCCCGCTGGTCACGCGCTTCCTGCGCTTTGAGCTCCCCGGAGGGGGGGCCCCGGGAGACGCGGCGGGGGGCCAGGCCGGGCACGCGGGGGGCCGGCCTGGACTCAGGGTCGCCGTCTACGGCTGCCAGTACAGTACGTGAGCCAGGGTGGCACCGTGCCCTCCCCCCCCAATTGGGGTGGGGGGTGGCATGAAGTGGAGGGCTGTGACAGCAGAACATTTTTTTAGGGGGGGTGGATCGGAGTCAACTCCCATCCGCCGCAACCATTCGTTCGATTTGTGAGGTTCCAGGTGGTGAAGATGACAGAAGAGATGGAGACGAGTGATAGTGGATGTAGTGGATACGAGAGAAATGAATTGTTGACGAAGGAGCGAGAGAGATGAGAGCAGAGAGGTAGAGAGATGAGACGGACGCGGTGAGCTGAGATATTTGGGCGAGACTTGAGGATGGGAGATGAGATAATGTCCATGTGGCACGGGATAACATGGCATTTTAAAAATAGAAATTCCAACTTTTATTTAAATTGACTTTTTTTCTTCAAATTTTCTTGCTGTGGATTTCACACGTGATGATGATTGCTTGTGTTGCAGTCGAAACGTCGTGAGAATTTTATTGTTTAATATTTGTATTATTTTATTATTTCCCTTCTACGTGACTTTACCGAAAGAACCAAGAATATGAATCCCTGCAGTCACCAAAGCTTTAAATGAAAATTCACTCCCGAATAGTTTATTTTGTTGTTTTTTGTTGTTGTTGTTTCACAACACCACGCGAGCTGCGTGGGCTCACTAAAATAGCCTTTCGCTTGATTTGCAATTTTGCCCGGTGCCACTTCTCGCGTGACCCCGGGGGGTCAGGGTCCAGGGTCCAACTGTTTATGCTTTCACCCCCAAAAGCGCTTCCACCTATCTCTGAATACGAACTGATTCCGTTGCTCCATCTCCACCGGTGAACGTGCTGACGAGCGCGCATTCGCATCCGTGGGTCAGGGGCTACGGGTTTGCATTCCGATGGGTTCGGCATATTTTTTTTGGTGAAATAGATTTGGGTTTTTTGTGTCTGCTGGTGAAACGAGTGGTGCGTTTAGGGTCGGGTTTTATGCGCTCTGATGAGGGTAAGTTATCGGTGCAATTGGCCAGACTTCTGTCGGTGGCTTTGGCAAGGGTTAGGCTGTTGGCTCAACGGGTCAGGGTTCGGAATTCAGTTTGTGTTCGGAGATGGCTTTAATACAATCAGACTCACTTTTAGATCTGACTTCGATAAAAAAAAAAACGGGTGGGTGGGGGGGGGCTCTGGGTTCCGCTTCGCCCTGAGGGATTTGCCACGGTCCAGTGAAAATGGCTCAGCTTTTAGATTCCATTTTTCGATGAGTCGTAGAGATGCGAGTTTTTTTTTTTGGCCGAATTCGGGATGAACCGCGCCTGCGTTCGGCGTCCGCATCAGGTGACAGCTGGGAGGCCGCGTTTTCGGCGATAGGCCGCGACGACTTTTGGTTGCTCCCGGCCCATGGTTACTTGGCGGAGGCATGGTTCACGCCACCGTCATTCCTTAAACCAGGAGCGCGAATGCATGCGGCGTGATAGGGAATGAGTCACTGGAGCGCGTGCCGCTGGGAGATTGGTAGACAATAGAATTCGGGGTAGCAGCCCGTTCTGCCAGTTGGACCTGTGGGCAAGGCACGGAGCCCTCTGACGGAATCTAGAGGGGTGCGAGGCCTGGCCACGCTGGGGAGGATAAAAGGCGAGTTCCGACTCACAGTCGGGGCTGCTGCGATCTGGAGTGCAACTCGCCGTGCCGTCGTCGTTGTCGTGATCTTTGCCCTCTGCAAGCTGTGGGTCTGGCAGCATGGTGGCTGTCCCGACACAGTATGTGCTTATCCCCTAAGGCTGTGAAGGCCGGAATGAAAGAGAGAGTATTTTTTTACTCGTATCTGTGAATTGGCACACTATACACGTGTTTCTATGTAGGGAGCGGTGGTAGCAGTGGTTAGCGCGTTGCCCTACGAACCCTGCGACCCGGGTTCAATTCCCGCTCACGGCCAACAGCCAGTGGCGAAAATATGAACCTGACCTGGGCCTCTCCTAGGTCGACTCGGCCTCAAATGAGTACCTGGTGGTGGTGTGTAAACATTGCTACTGTGGAGAGACAAAGGCGGCCAGGCGTGGTGCTGGTCACCCGCCCCCTCGTGTGCTGCGCCGGCCTTCATAGGTGCTCGCTAACAGCACTTGCCCCAACAGTCTGTTGCAGGCTACACGGGCGACCTTTGTCTTTTTTTGTCCGTCGAACTTCTTTCGCCACCGTGCGTAGCCAACCGCGCTCGTCGGAGAGCGGAAGGGCGACGAGAACGGATCGCGAAAGGCAGGTTCGAAGCGGAGAAATTGCTTCTCCTAAAATCCGACGCGGGTTCGGAAACCGTGCGTACGCAAAACCGCGAATTTCTCGCTGCAAAGACGCTCGGCAAAAGACGGCGGCGTTGTTTAGAAGTGGGGGGCTGCGGGAGGGGGGGGGCTGCGGGAGGGGGGGGGGCTGCGGGAGGGGGGGGGGCTGTGGGAGGGGGGGGGGCAGAGGCCCAGCAGCGGTGACCGCGCAGCCTGAAACCTGTAAATCACAAAGAATAATTCATTCGCGGTTCGGCGCGCTTTTATTTATTTATATATGCTTCCCCTTTCATTATCCCTTTCGGGTTTTTATTTTGACCGTCCCCTCTTAGCCCACGCGCTTCTACGGCTAATGGAGAGACCTAAAAGTGGCCCGAATTTTTAAAAGCCTCTTCCTCCTCCTCCCCCTCGAGGCCACGTGAAACCTGAACGTTGCTGCGTGAAACCCGAAAGGAATCGAGGTGGAACATGAAAGGCCGGGAGGAAGAGACAGGGCGGGGGTGGGTGTGGGTGGCTTGGAAACGATGAAGTAAAAGGGCGAATGGGGCATTGATATGTTTTACTTTTATTTTATTACCGCGGCTGATGGCTAGGTGGGGGTGGGTGGGGGGGTGGGTGGGGGGTGGGTGGGGGGTGGGTGGGGGTGGGTGGGGGGGTGGGTGGGGGGGGTGGCGCAGGCAGGGTTGGGCGAGGTCAGTGGGTGGTCGCATCGAGAGACGAGCGTAAATTTTAATAAGAGAGTACGGCACAATACGGGACAAATTGAAAATTGCTTTTCCGAGGCGCCCATCTATAATTCGGAAAGCCCATTACCGTGTACCTTGTGAAGGTTTCGGTTCCTCCTACTCCCTCCCTCCCTCGAGCGAAAATCACAGCGGGGGGGGGGAGGGGGGGCAAGGAGTAGCAGCTGGAGGAGCGAACGGAGAGGGGGGGGGAGAAAGAGGGGCAATTTCTGGATGAAACGCGGCGATCCTGCCAAGCTGAAACGGGACAATTGGTGACAAATCGTGAGTGCGTTTCGCAGGTTCGTGCGCGCTGCTGCTGGTCGCGGCAGAAGTGGCCCTGATTGCAACGAGAGGTCGGGGGTGGGCGTCAGGTGGGGGCTGGGGGGGGTGGGGTGGTGGGTGGAAGAGACGGACGCGCCAGCAGCGAGTGCCCCATGCCCTTGGCACGCCGGATCGGCGGTCGCGCATCACTCGGCGCGTCGCGGAGCATCGGGCGGTGATGGGGGGCGCTGTGGGGGGGGGGGGCGCTGTGGGGGGGGGGGGGGGCTGGGGGGGGCTGGCTGCTTGGGCACGCCTCGGATCGTTAAGGCGCAGCAGAGGGAGCGCGGTTTCGCGGGACGAAGATGAGCGAGACGTCGCGCAGGGCTGCATCTGTAACCTCCGACACCGGCCACCCCCCCCCCTTTTTTTTTTTAAAAACCGTTGTCAGTTTTGGGTGCACCTTGTAAAAGTGCAGCGGAGGCACGGCCATTGTGTCCACCTCGTTTTCTTCTTCTTTTTTTGTGGTGCCCTTTCAAAAGAGGCTCGCCACCCCACTGGCTTCTTGGGCTTGGCTGCCCGTGATTGGCATGCAGTGGAGAGGCGGCGTGGGGGGGGGGGCGATGCGGGGTGGGGGCTGGAGGACGAGATGGGGGGGGGGCCGTGCTGCCTACGATTGCTGTTGGGTGAGGTGAGGGGGGGTGCTCACCCAACGGGTTACATTACAAGGCTCTCCCTTTCGCTTTCATTCGCTGCCGATTACCATTTCCGTTACGACCGAGATGACCATCTGCCACCAGGAAGCGCTCACTTCTCGTGTCCACTACGGGTGCCCACCCAGGGTGCTCACCCTGCGTGCCCACTCCTCGTGCCCACGGCCGGGAGCGGCCGCTGCTTGCGTCTCCAATCTGGTCCCCCCCCCCCCACCTCTCTGTTTCTCTTTTTTTTACGATCAGTGGTAGCAAGAAGATGCTCGGTGTAGTCGGCACTTTGCTTCGTTCATCATTTCGTATTTTTTTTTATAACTTTGCTTTATGTAAACCCCCACCTCTCGCTCACTCTCTCTCTCTCACTCTCCACTCGCCACCTCTCGGCTACAATTCCCCATCGTCCCACTCCATCCTCGCTCTCTCCGTCTCTCGCATGCACTCCTCCTGCCCCACACTCTCCCCTGTCCTCGATCGCTCGTGCTGCCTTCCCTCTCACCTCACTCTTCCTTTCTCCTCCCTTCCATCTCCATAAACTCTCTGATCCCTCACGCGCTGCTCTCCCCTCCTCCCTCTCTCCCCTCCTCCCTCTCTCCCCTCCCTCTCTCCCCTCCCTCTCTCTCTTTTTTACGATCAGTGGAAACAAGAAGATGCTCGGTGTAGTCGGCACTTTGCTTCGTTCATCATTTCGTAATTTTTTTAAAACTTTGCTTTATGTAAAACCCCCACCTCTCACTCTCTCGCTCACTCTCTCTCTCGGTCACTCTCTCGCTCACTCTCTCGCTCATTCTCCCGCTCTCGTTCTGCACGCAGCCCTTCTCGCAGTACGACGGCCTCCGACGGGTAGCTCATATCTGCATGCAGAGCTCCCCGTCATCTGCCACCGAGCACACGGCCTCCTCCATCGCCCACTGCTCCTTGAAGGCCGGCACGGCTCCCTCCCTCTCTCCCCTCCCTCTCTCCCCTCCCTCGCCGTTTCCTCTCTCGCCCCACTCCACTCCACTCTCCATTCACTCTCCATTAACTCTCCCATCCCTCTCCCCTCCCTCTCGTTATCTGCTCTCCCCCGTTGATAATGAGAGCCACGCTGTCGTATCTGCACGCGCTGATGGGCCCTGGGTGGTGTCCCGCGGACGTGGGGATTCAGTGCGGTTATGGACAAGGAAGTCTGTAGAGACCACTGCAATAGAGACACTGCAATAGAGACACTGCAATAGAGACACTGCAATAGAGACACTGCAATAGAGACACTGCAATAGAGACCACTGCAATAGAGACACTGCAATAGAGACCACTGCAATAGAGACACTGCAATAGAGACCACTGCAACATCACTGCCTAGGTCATGCCGTGTGGTGATACAGCGCTACCGTGGGAAGCGGTGGTGTAGTGATGAGCGGCACCGCGTTACGAAACTGGCGTCCCGATAGTGACCACGGTGTAATGCTACGACTCACGATGATTACGATGACGACAAGGATGATGATGATAGAGATACTGATGGTGACGAGTATGATGCCCATGTCTGGATCCTGAGCTGTCGTTATAATTTCCGTATCTTACCCGACACAGTCTTGCCGAGTCTCATGTATATATTTAATAATATAAATAATCATTATTACGATGATGGGGGGGGGGTCAGAAGTGCCCGCACAACAGCCACCGCGCGCCGAGGGAGACCACGCGCGCACACTCCGTCTAGACGGAGATGATTTCTGAAACATTGAGGCTCTGATGACTTCTCCACGGAAACTGAGCGAGTGGTAGGGGAGGAGGAGGGCAGCGAGCGTGGGGGGGGAGGTGAGCGCAGAGCTGACAGATGGGGCTTTGAGGAACCCCACGCCCCGTGCTCTCCCCGTCACTCTCTGCCACCCCCCCCCCCACCTTGCACACACGCACGCCCACGCGCGCTCACACATCCACATCGAGCTTGCGTACCCACCACCTGCACGCCCCAACCACGCACGCATATACCCGACCCTCAACACATGCACCCACCTCGACGCGCACTCACCCAACAAAGATCCCCCGCGTAGCCTGTGACAGGCTGCAGGGGCAAGTGCTGTTAGCGAGCACCCTATGAAGGCCTGCACGGCACACGAGGAGGTGGGTGGCCAGCACCACGCCCGGCCGCCTTCGTTTCCTTCCTCTTCCTATTGGCGATGTTTACACATTTGAGGCTGAGTCGACCTAGGGGTGGCTAAGGACCGGTTCAGATAATCGTCACCGGTGTTGGCCGTGAGTGGGAATCGAACTCGGGCCGTCAGGTTCGTAGCAGAACCCGCTAACCGTTGCACTACCCCCTCCCCACCTACACAACCATCTATGTACATACTCACCCACAGATGCACCAACAGCCATCCACCTACACCGACCAATCTGCACACCAACCCAACTATATGCCCACCCACCTACACACACACCCCCACCGACACACCCACCTACACACACACCCCCACCGACACACCCACCTACACACACACACACCCACCAACATAATCAACCACCCAAGCAGGTCACCTGCTATTCGCCCATGAACAGATTCACCCAAACACTACACACTCAACCACCGACACACCCACCCCTCCACGCAGCTATGCACAGACCACACTCACTCTCCCACCTACACTCCTCCACCTACACACCTACTCTGCCATTTATGTTCACGGACCACTGATGCCGTTTCCATCTCCCCAGCAACCAGCGAACACACCCACCACTTGGCCTTGAAACGCCACACGGCTCACCAGAATCAGAATATTTCTTTATTCTACAGAAATCCCATGGGCTGTAAAGCTCTTTTTTCACAGATGTCCTATAGGGGCAGGTAAACAAGTTACAATAACAAACACAGTACAAAACATAATAGCAATGCAAAGTAGCAGAGAGATAAACAAATCACACAAACACGTACAAATAAAAACGAAACCACCCACATCCTTCCAAACAAAGCCCACTGAGGCATTAACTTATTTTTCAAAAGCGACCTGGCCACCACAAATGATAGCTCAACAAAGTAGCCCATCATTGTTTACATTTATAGCAGCCAAAATAATGTTCAATAGCCTCAATGCGAGTTTCAAAATGTGGAGGGGAAATGTAAATATTGTGTTCACCGGCTAGGACGGTTGGATTTCTGGTGCGACCTGTACTGGGTACCAAACTCAGCCGTGGCGGCTTGCACGAGCCACAGTCCTGCATCTCTCACCCCCGACTAGGGGTCGGCACGGTTTGAACCGACTCAAACTGGTTTCAAATTGAGCAATCCAAACCAAACCAGCGACGACTGAACCAAACCAAACCAAAACCAAACCAAACTAAGCTAAACCAAACCTCTTAAGTTGGCTTGAACCAAACTAGTTTGAGCCGGTTCCACCCTGTCCGAGCCAAACCGAGTCGGTTTTCGTAGCCCCAAACCAAACCGAACCAGTTCAAACAGAGCCAAACCAAACCGATTTGGTTCGGTTCAAACCGCGGTTTGGTGGTTTGAGCCAAACCGTGCCGACCCCTACCCCCGACTTTGTGTTCCCCCCGGCATCATCAGCAGGGGAGGGTAACAGACGCCAATCCCAGCTGTAAGCGATAATCAGATAGTGAGAATTATATTATTTTATTTTATTATGTTTTATTTTTATTATTTTATTACTTCCCTTCTACGTGACTTTACCGAAAGAACCAAGAAGATGAATCCCTGCAGTCACGAAAGCTTTAAATCGAAAGATAATCAGATTCTCGCTCGCAATTTTTGAAGAATTCACCAAGAGCGGGCCCATTGTGTGGGGTTTTTGGATGGGGCCTCGAGGTGGATGCCCGACGCCAGGTAAGGCCCACTAAGCTATTTAGCTCTTTTTCAAAAGCGATCTGGCCACAGATGATAGCTCAACGAAGTGTCTCATCATGTGGATATTGAGAGCAGCCAAATACTACATGTTTCTAAATGTGGAGGGGAAAACCGGAGGACCCGGAGAAAAATCCACGCGATCGCGGGAAGAGAGACACGCAAACTCCAAATATACAGGAGGCGTCGGCGCCTGAATAGAACCCATGACCTCTTGCATACCAGGCGAGGTAGTTAACATCTTGCAACCGTGGCGCCCGTGGCAAGCGCATCTTGCAAATGACGGGCCTACGGTCCTGGTGTCAAGTACCTGAACTCGAATTCGCTTTTCTTCCACTGCACAATCAAGCAGATGTTCTTGTTTGGGCCCCAAGATGTTGCGTGGAGTTCGCTGATGAAGAGACAGCGTGTCGGTGATTAAAAGCCCACGGGGTCGCTCCACAATCTGGCAGCGTCCTTCTCTCGCTATTGTTGAGCCAATCTGGCCCACGCATTCCAATTACTCCGTGCTCAAAGCGTTAGCGTCGTGACCCACTCGGGCATTAAAGTCACTTCAGCAAGACGACTTTGTCCTGAGGGGCCACTTTGGCTAAAGCACGGGTTAGGAGGTCATGCGAGGCATCTGACTCATCTACCTCGCTGGCGTCCCTCCACAGATGTTCATCTTCGGTGGGGGGAGGGGGGTGGAGGCTAACACCACCACCGTTTGTCGCCTCCTGCTGTAAGCCAAGCGAATCCACTACAGCCTTTCACTCACGATCTCCCACACACATCATCGCCACGTTCTCACACCTGCCCTGATTTTGTTTCATTATAAAAGAGGATCCACTTCACCGTTGTTTAACGCTATCTACCCCGACGAGAGGATTGAGTGTTAGTGGCCCATGCATGTGGCCTGTGGTCCAGCACTGTGGAGGCGAGGGATGGTGAATCGGACAAATGACGAATTGCATTTGAGGCGCGCCAGCAGAATGCAAACGTGGACTGATCTCGCGGGTCCCTACTGTATGGGATCGAGCGTTGCCCCGTCGCACATGTGGGGTTTCTCCGGATGCCCAGATTTCATCCCACATGCATAATAAACTACTAATTGGCTGAAAAAAACTTAATACACAGAAAACTGCGGAACAATTGTTGCTAGCACCGGCTGACCGCCTGGCAGATGTTCCAACTCGTCCCGTGGTTCCAACTCGGCGATTGTGAGATGCATTTTTCCACGAACGATGCTCTCTCTCTGAAACCAAAAGAACGCAACAATTACGACTGGCCACCCCTCGCTGTGACGTGAACTGGAACCAGTCCTCCGAGCCTCCTTATCGCACGGACGTCCACGCGGCGAGCGTTTAGACATTTCCACGTGGACAGCCGCAGCGATTGGAGGTCGCTTCTGGCGATAGTTCCCGCATGGGCTTCGCCAAACGGGGGGGGGGGGGGGGTGTGGCCTCCAGTACATTCTTTAAATTTTCATTTTTGTTGTCTCTTGGCAATTAAGTTTGCTGTGGACGGGCTGCCAGCTACTCACCCCGCTCCAAACCAGAGCCCCCCCCCCTCGCCCCCCCCATTCGCCCCCCCCCCCATTCGCCTCCCTGGAGGATGAGAGAGCGCCAGGTGGTAATCAGTTGATTAGTCAAAGTCAAAGTGATTTCCTGCTCAAAATGAGCATTTAGGAATTGGTGCTAATCTCCTGTTTACGGCTCTGGACCAGCGGGGGAATTTCTGCATTCCCATTCCGAGGTGGGTGGGTGGGGGAGAGGCGAGTTTACCCATCGGATAAACCCCGTTGAATTCCTCACAAAGTGGTACCATATTTTATCGACCACCGGAGAGACGATGATGATGGGCTGAGTCAATCCTCCCGTAATCAGGAATTTGCACTCGCAACCTTCCTGGGTCGCAAGCCGCTCGCTCTCCCACTGAGCTTCCTGGGCGGACACTCTTGATGACGCTAATTGTTGACGATGTGAGTGCAGCCACGAGTGTCGACTACTCTCAGCCTCCACCCCCTCGCTGAACACACCGCAGAGCACAAATAGAAAGGCCCCCCAGGTAGCCTACAAAGACCGTTGGGGGCAAGTGCTGTTAGCGAGCGGCACCTATCAAGGCCAGCGCAGCACACGAGTGGGTGGGTGGCCAGCACTCCGCCTGGCCGCCTTTGACTCCCGAGTGGCGATGTTTACACATCGCACCAGGTACTCATTTGAGGCCGAGTCGACCTAGGGGAGGCACAGGACCGGTTCAGATAATCGTCACTGGTGTTGGCCGTGAGCGGGAATCGAACCTGGGTTGCCGGCTTCGTAGCGCAAAGCGCTGGGTCAACACATACACACACGTGTACCCACACACACACAACAACAACAACCGCCATTCGCCACTAAGTGGCGGTGACGTCTCCATGAGGCGAGGTGCACGTTGAGGCCACGTGAAGTATCGAACGCCCACTGGCAGGTCACGGGGCAGACCCAGGTGCCACGGGTCGACTGACTGAGATGAGTGGCTGATGCACCACCTGTGCCCCCTACTGTGCCAACTTGCTGTGCTTTAGCCACCCGGCGCTCCGCTCATTGCTGTGAGCGTCGCTCCTCCCCCCTCCGTTGTTGTTCGAGGGTGACTGCCTCCAACTGTCCAGTAGCGTCCTTCACGAGCCTCCTCCACCGCTGGTACCAGTCATCGGCAAGTCCACTCAGCTCCACATCCTCCTTAACCACATCACTCCATCTCTTCTCTAGCCCGTGCCGTGCCCGTTTAGCCTCCTCGATCCGGCCGAACAAAAGCTGTTTAGGCATGCGGTGGCTGGGCATGTGGGCTACGTGACCCAGCCAACGCAGCCTTGCCTGCCGGAAGAGCTCACCGATTGGACTTTGTCCAGATCTTTCAAGGATATGTGAGCTCCTCACACACACGTGTATAACCACACACACACGTGTACCCATATACGATCACAGGTCAGCTTAGCTGAAAGGTAATTCATTAGCATTACAATTACCGCATCAATTCCCCAACCTAATTACAATTAATTTGAAAAAAAAAATGAAATTGATTTCCATTCTTTCCATTTTGGTGAAAGAGCAGCTGCCTCCGACAAATTTGAATTACGATTGAAATTACTTGAAACCCTTAATTAATTGTGCTCGTGGTTACACCTGCGTTCAGAAACGGTCATTTAATACGGCCAAATGTTTCGCAAAGTTTGTGCTAATTGACCGCGTTTAGTTACACCAGGGTAAATACCATCATCAGCAGCAGGGAGCATCAGCACTTTTACATCTGGATTGAAAACACATTTCTTTAGGACTGCTGTTTGTGTTTAGTTTGTTATCCTTCCCCCGCACCTCTAATCAGCACGGTTGGCTACGTACGGTGCAACAGAAGTTCAACGTACATCATTTAACAAAAAAAGTCAAAAACAGCATGCGTACTCTTATCATAAGCAGCAGCAACATCGCTACCTCACACAGTCTTGTAAGATGCTGCTGCTAAAGGTAACAGCAGCAGCAGCCCCTTTCCCCGGATCTTGAGCGAGATGCAGGTGATTATTTATTTGCTGGACGCTGAAAGAATCCCAACACGCGCGTTGCACCGAGCCACCGTCTCATCACCACCACCATCACCACCATCATCACCACCATCACCACCATCAGCACCACCATCATCACCACCATCACCACCATCACCAGCATCACCACCACCATCACCACCATCACCACCACCATCATCACCATCATCACCACCATCACCACCACCATCAGCACCATCATCAGCGCCGCGCTGCGTCTGTCAGCACCGCTGTCCCCTCTCCGCACTTGGTCGCTCCCCTGACAGGTGTCTCACCCCCCCACCCTCCTCCTGCTCCCACTCACCACCCCCCCACCCTCCTTCCCTCCTCCCCCTCCCACTCACCCCCACCTCTCCCCCACCCTCCTCCTCTCACTCACCAACACCCCCCCACCCTCCTTCCCTCCTCCCACTCACCCCCACCTCTCCCCCACCCTCCTCCTCCCACTCACCAACAGCCTCCCCCCCCCACCCTTCACCTCCTCCTCCCACTCACCAACACCCTCCCCCACTCACCCAATCACCCACCTCTCCCCCACCTCTCCCCCACCCTCCTCCTCCCACTCACCAACACCTCTCCCCCACCCTCCTCCTCTCACTCACCAACACCCCCCCACCCTCCTTCCCTCCTCCCACTCACCCCCACCTCTCCCCCACCCTCCTCCTCCCACTCACCAACAGCCTCCCCCCCCCACCCTTCACCTCCTCCTCCCACTCACCAACACCCTCCCCCACTCACCCAATCACCCACCTCTCCCCCACCTCTCCCCCACCCTCCTCCTCCCATCCCACTCACCAACACCTCTCCCCCACCCTCCTCCTCTCACTCACCAACACCCCCCCACCCTCCTTCCCTCCTCCCACTCACCCCCACCTCTCCCCCACCCTCCTCCTCCCACTCACCAACAGCCTCACCCCCCCACCCTTCACCTCCTCCTCCCACTCACCAACACCCTCCCCCACTCACCCAATCACCCACCTCTCCCCCACCTCTCCCCATCCCTCCTCCTCCCACTCACCAACAGCCTCCCCCCCCCACCCTTCACCTCCTCCTCCCACTCACCAACACCCTCCCCCACTCACCCAATCACCCACCTCTCCCCCACCCTCCTCCTCCCACTCACCAACACCCCCCCCCACTCACCCAATCACCCACCCCTCCCACAAAGACAAAGCTTCCTCCCCCTGTAGCCGACACCGGGCTGCTAGGCAAGGTGAGTGGGGAGCGCGTGGCCAACACAACGCGTTGACGTGGCGAGTGCTTTTACGCCGTTTTTAGAGCACCGGATACACGATGCGAACAAAGAATTAAATCAACGCGCGGCGTGCGTGCGCGTGCATGTCGGTGTCATGTATGGTGCGGGCGGACGTCGAGCACCCCCCCCCCCCCACGTAGCCACAAGAGCCACGTGACAGCCTCCTCCAGCACGTGCAGCACAAACAACAACAACCACCGCCAGTACCGCCCGGCACGGCCCGGACCATGTCCCGATCGGATGTTCAAATCGGCACAAAGACGAAGACCCCCCGTACAGCCTAAACACACTGTTGGGGCAAGTGCTGTTAGCGAGCGCCTATGGAAGGCCCGCACGGCACACTGAGGGGGGTGGGTGGCTAACACCACGCCCGGCCACCTTTGTCTCCCTAGTGGCGATGTTTACACACCGCACCTGGTACTCATTTGAGGCCGAGTCGACCTAGCGGAGGCCGAGACCGGTTCAGATAATCGTCACCGCCGGTGTTGACCGTGAGCGGAAAATCGAACTCGGGTCGCCGCGGTTGGCAGCGCAGCGTAGCGCTAACCACTGCGCCACCGCTCCCCGCACGGTGCCCACCGCTCTCCACTCGTCCCACTCGCCCCACTCACTCCACTCGCCCCACTCACCCCACTCGCCCCACACACACAGGGCGCGAGGTTCGTGCGCGCGGGAGGGTTGGCGAGAGTGGCTGGGACGATGTGACTGTGTGCGCGCGTGTGTGTGGAGCGGTGGCGCAGCGGTTAGCGCTACGCTGCGCTACGAACCCGGCGACCCGAGTACCGATTTCTGGCCACCAACACCGGTGACGATTATCTGAACCGGTCTTGGGCCTCCCCTAGGTCGACTCAGCCTTAACGTAGTAGCTGGTGCTGTGCGTAACCAGCAGTATTGGGGAGTCAAAGGTGCTACTCGCTAACAGCACTTGCCCCAACAGCTTGTTAAGGCTACACGGGGGGGGATCTTTGTCATTGTGGTAGGGCAATGTTCTTCGTTGCGAGGCCCGCGGGTCCCTAGCGGCCCCTGGCGGCCTTTCGTGCAGGCCCACCGAGAATACACAACACGTGACCCCCCCATCAACATCATCATCATCGTGCTGCTGTCAAACCCCCAACGGTTTCAAACGCGTGGCGTCTCCTCTGACACTGATGATGTCTCCTCGGCGAAAGTGGGGCCAACCCTCCTCTGAAATTTAATGGAGAATATCGTGGTGGCGGTGGTGGGGGGCACGTGTGCAGTGTGCGCGCCTCATTGGGCAATCGATGCGTGGCTCAAAACACAAAGACCACAGCGGCACGCAACAACAACAACCGCCATTCTCCACCGGCGGTGATGTCACCACTACGCTTGTGCCAGGCCAAGTGCACTTTAAGGCCACGTGAAGTGTCGAATACCCGCTGGCATGAGGTCACGGGCCAGACCCAGCAGGTGCCATGCCTTGACAGACTGAGATGACTGACCGATGCCAGTCAACACACACACAGACACGCGCGCACACGTGGTCGCGTCACCAGCTGTGTCTCCTACCTGACCGTTGTGAGCCCAGTTCACGCACCACCCCCCCACCACCACCAACCCCACGATGTCACGTCCACCTCCGCAGATTCGAGCGTGGCCTACCTGGACGGGCGCAGTCTGCTCTCGCTGCGCTTCGCGAGAAAGACGGAGCGCACCATCAAGGACGTGGTGGCGCTGCACTTCAAGACGGGCTCCAGCGACGGCGTCCTGCTGCACGGGGAGGGCCAACAGGGCGACTACCTCACCCTCGCGCTGCACCGCGGGCGGCTACAGCTGCACATCAACCTCGGTGAGCCGCGGTTCGACCCCCGGCCCTGGCTCTGTCTGGGTCGTTCCTTTCTCCAGGGCTGCCAACCGATCCGTAGTTGCGCCCCATTCTCTCTCTCTCTCTCCGTATCCATCCATCATCCCTGTACCCCCCCACCCCCCACTTACACCCCCCCCCCCCCCACTTACACCCCCCCCCCCCCCCCACTTTCTCAAAATCACCCAAACAAACTTGGACTTGCTCACAAAGTGGTACATATTTTCTCGACCGCCCCCCCCACCCCCCGGAGTGATGATGGGTCACTACCCCTCCACCACCACCACCACCCCGTTGCCTAACCAGCAATTTGAACTTTCCCGGATTGCGATCCGCTCGCTCTACCACTGAGCCAGGTGGCCAGACACTCGACAATGCTCGTGACGGGGCCCACGGGCTGACGGCGTTCGGGGGATTTTTGTCCCAGCCACATCCTTGCTCGCCCGCACTGCTTCCGCTGCTTCGCTTGCAGCAGCAAACAACAACAACAACAACAAAGAGGTTTCATCTTCTTGGTTCTTTCGGTAAAGTCACGTAGAAGGGAAGTAATAATAAAAATAAAACATAATAAAATAATTCTCACGACGTTTCGGCCACAACGCAAGCAGCCGTCCTCAGGTGAAGACCAGGTCTGTCGGGGCAGCAGCAGCAGCGGCACAGTGCCCGGTGCACGTGCTCGAGGAAGACCCAAGGACGGCAATGGGTGGGATCGCATCCAAGCATGGACGAGGCTCACGCTGGAACGGACAACGAGGATCGCTGAAAACAGAAGTGCAGTGGCGAAGGATTGCCCATGGTGCGGCCAAACCGTCGGATCGAGGATGACTGAAGACGAGACAAGCAGCAGTAGCAGCAGTAGCAGCAGCAGCAGTAGCAACAGCAGCAGCAGCAACAGCAGTAGCAGCAGTAGCAGCAGTATCAGCAGCAGTCGCAGTAGCAGCAGCAGCAGTAGCAGCAGTAACAGCAGCAGTAGCAGCAGTAGCAGCAGCAATAGCAGTAGCAGCAGCAGTAGCAGCAGCAACAGTAGCAGCAGCAGTAGCAGCAGCAGTAGCAGCAGTAGCAGCAGCAGCAATAACAGCAGCAGTAGCAGCAGTAGCAGCAACAGTAGCAGCAGCAGTAGCAGCAGCAGCAATAACAGCAGCAGTAGTAGCAGCAGCAGTAGCAGCAGCAGCAGTAGCAGCAGCAGCAGGCAAGAGCCGCGTTTTTTTGTGTTTGAGCAGCACAAAAAGCACTCTTGAGTGGGCAGTGTCCTGCGATGCGATCTTTGGCCAATTCCGTTTAAAATCACCGGTGTTCTTGTTTTGCTTTGCGTGGGAGGCATGCCGAGCACCTGTTTGCTGCATTGATTTTGTGACTCGAGTCCCTCTTCTGTAAAAGAGGCCCCTTTCTTCCCCCCTCCCACTCTCAACAGACTCTCTTCACCTGGTTGTAAATAAGGGGGCTATTGATTGGCTAATTGATTGACTAACACCGATCACTGACATGCCGCGAACCCGAACAGTGACCCTTCCCCGAACACTGATAATACTCCTAACTCTCATCTTACTCCGATGACTTTACCAATGCCCCGATTAAATCCACTAACCCTACCCCATACGCTTACCCCACTACAAACCCTACTCTACACCTTCCCTCGCCGCAAACCCTAAACCCGCTCCTAACACAAACACTGCCATGAACACAAACTCTACCTCTAATCCTAACCAGGACACAAACCCGAGCCTTACCCTAACCACAACACTACCCCTACCTCTAACGCTACTGTTAACTCTACCCCCACCAGATAACCCTCCTCCTACCACAAACCTTAACCCTAACACCAAAACCCTACCCCCAATCTTAACTCAAACTCCGAATACTGAACCCCGATTTCAACCCCCTGACCTGTCAGTAGCCCCAGCCCGTAGCACCTAACACCAGCCACGCAACACGCTCGCACCCACGAACCCATCCACGTGTTTAGGGCGCCGCCGTGGCTAGGAGATGTTAACTCCCTCGCCCGGTATACAGGAGGTCATGAGTTCCATCCCGGCCCTGACGCCTGCTGTATTTTTTTGGGAGTTTGCGTGTCTCTCTCTCTCCCCGTGGATTTTTCTCCGGGCCCTTCGGCGTTTCCCTCCACATTTAGAATCGACGCCACGCGCTTTAGAGGATTTGGCTGCGACACATATCCACGATAAGACACCTCGGTGAGCAATTGTTTGCGATCGCCAGGTCGCTACTGATAAAAAAATCTACGTAGCTCAGCGGAGCCTTACCTGGTAAAATGACAAAAAAAAGGTTTAGTTTATAATGATTATTTGTTGGTGTGAACCAGATGTAGTCAAGTGGGATCAACACCCTCCCTCCCTCCCTCCTGCACCCCCCCCATCCCCCACTTGCTCCCCCTCCTTCCCCCAGTCACGCATGTCTGAGCGGAGAGACAGCCCCTCTGACACAAAGTCACCCCACCTCCTCCCACCCAGCACCTCCACCCACCCCCCTCCCCCCTCCAGAGTCGTGTGCGCTCTGCTCGCTCTGCAGACCTCATCAGATGGCACTCGCGATCCGCTTCGTCGCTTTTAACAATTTTTTTTTTCTCTGTCTCCTCTCCCGACCCTCGCTCTGAGTTTAATTTCAAAATTCGCTCTCGGCGTCGCGAGATGATGTGCGGAGAGAGCGGCGCTCACCGCCCCGCGTGCGACGACTCTCCCGCGCTGAAGGAGACGTCGCACAACTACTCTTTGAGTATCCCTTGTCGTATACGTCGTCGTCGTCGTCATTATTATTACGACGCGCGCGTTTTATTTTTTTTATCCGGGCAAGCCTCGCTGTGTCTCATGAGCCTATTTCAGGAGGGTCCCGTCGAGTTTTCGCAGGAGTGGCTTGGGGGCAATGATCGCTGCTTGCTGTGTGCGTGATCCCAGTTGAGTAATTTTCGGCGTCGATTTTTCAAAAGTGACCAACGCGGGGATCCCCTAACACCCACTGCGGACACCGCAGCATTAACCAGGGCGGACGACGGAATCGAACCGCGAGCCCCTCGCAACAAAGCGACGAACGCGCGAACCGCAACGCCGCCCTCCGAGTGACGTCCTTGACACCTTCCGGCACATCGCGACCTGACGCCGAGTAGACTTTGAAGACGGATGGCACGTCCTACAAACAAGGCGGCCAAAGCAGAGCGGCGTTGCGTATCGATGCGGGAAAGCCTCGCCGAGGCCCGGCGCTCATCTGTAGCCCAACACTCATGGACGTAAAGGGGCAAAACCTCCCTCGTACGGCAGAAGCCTCCGGAGAATGGCCAGGGTCAACGGCGTCGTGGTGTATTCCGCAAATATGCCCGACTGTGAGGGCGGGCACAAGCCGGCGTGAGTAGGTTAAACGTTGAGTTTTATAAGGGCACCACGGGGTGACCAGCCCCACCCTCCCCACCCAGCTCCTCCCCACCCAGCCCCTCCACACCCTCCCCTCTCCACCCAGCCCCACTCCTCCCATTTCTGGATGCACGACGGACGGACGGACACAATAATCCCCTGTGGGCTGGTGTAACCAGGAGGTTCCTACCAGTATGAAGGCGTGACCAACTTATAAGCAGGCACCACAAATGTAATCGCAATAGTTTAGAGTACTGTGTCAATCTACCGCTGGGTGACGGTGTTCGCCACGCTGTGATGATCATGGGAGCTGTTTGACCATACTTCACCACGCTGGTCAGTGCGGGTTGGTGAAGCGTAGAACGCAGGACCCTGTCCAGATATCGCTCGCCACTGATGCCAGCCGTCGCCGAGAATCTAAGTCGGGTCGCCGTGGGTTTCGTAGCGGAGCGCGCTAACCACTGCGCCACCACTCCACCCCGACTCGTAATATATTTTATTCATGGCAAATGTTTACACTTGTTGAAATCTCAGCCAAGGCTGCGCTGTCGGTTCTGTTTCCGCTAATGCGATGATTTATTTAAAATGAAAAATATTTCATATTCGATATCCCCCCCCCCGTCCGACCCACGCCGCTGGCTTGGGCGTGCGCGAAGGTTAATAAAACAATATCGATTGTTGGACTGCAAGTCCGATGGTGCGAGATGGAGAGTGTGTCCCATTGGAACGGGTCACAGCGCCACGAGTTACGGTTAAACAATTACCCTGGAATGCAGATGCTTGTCGCATTAATCATGACACCAATATGTATTATTAATTAAACATAATAATAAAACCCAAAGCACGCGTTTTATTTAAATAAATAAACCGCCCACTTACAAAATGAATTTTGTAAGTGGGCGTTACGTGACTTTACCGAAAAACCCTAAGAGTATGAAGCCTTGCAGTCACGAAAGCTTCAAATCGAGAATGAAATCGCTGCTCGAATGAGCGTCGAGGCATCGGTGCTCATTCCCCCCCTTGAACAAGCCCAGAGGGCCGTGGCGGAAATTCCACATTCCTCTGGCGGGGAGCCCAAACAACCGTCGACGTGCCCACAACGCGGTTGCTCGTCTCAATCTTCCCTCGGGAGAGCCGATGGGGATTTCGACTCACGCGAACCTTCCGACCGCCCTCTCGCTCGACCACCCGGCCGCATGCAGCGTTACTGCCGCTCACCACCGCTCGATGAATCCGCCCGACGCCATGTCGGTCCATTGGGGGGCGGGGTGGTTGTTTGACCATACTTCACCACTCCGGGTAACGCCGGCGGCGGCAGCGAAGGGGCCGTCGTTGTTGTTTGTAAATGCCACTTGTCGACCCACGGCGGAGCTCACCGCTGAGGTCGCTAACGGGTTTTTATTCCTTACTCGTACCCGTACCCGGCCGCACCAGGGTCGCAAACGGCTACCCGTAGCCGGGTATCGGGTAGGGTACGGGTATCGGGTACCCGGTTGCGACCTCTGGCTCACCGTCAGCCCGCACGTGCCGGCTGGGGGAGTTTCCGAGCTCTCGCGTATCACGTGGTCGAGTGACGCGGACGGCCCCGCCCGCCCGCTCCATTGTGACGTCGACAGCTGGCGCTGCGAGTGACCGCGTTCTCGTCACGCGGAGTCCGGCTTAGGGCGCCACCGTGGCCACGAGATGTTAACTGCCTCGCCGGGTGGACAAAGAGGCCGTGGGTTCGATCCCAACCCTCACGACGCCTGCTGTATAATTGGAGTTTGCGTGTCTCTCTCTCTCATCATTATCATCATCACGGTGGCTATGAGATGTTAACTACCTCGCCTGCTATGCAGGAGGTCGTGGGTTCGATCCCAACCCTCACGATGCCTGCTGTATATTTGTAGTTTGTGTATCTCTCTCTCTCATCATTATCATTATCATCATCACGGTGGCTAGAAGATGTTAACTACCTCGTCTGCTATGCAGGAGGTCGTGGGTTCGAACCCAACCCTGACGATGCCTGCTGTATAATTGGAGTTTGCGTATCTCTCTCATCATTATCATCATCACGGTGGCTAGGAGATGTTAATTACCTCGCCTGCTATGCAGGAGGCCGTGGGTTCGATCCCAACCCTGACGATGCCTGCTCTATAATTGGAGTTTGCGTGTCTCTCTCTCTCTCATCGTTATCATCACGGTGGCTAGGAGATGTTAACTACCTCGCCTGCAATGCAGGAGATCGTGGGTTCGATCCCAACCCTGACGGTGCCTGCTCTATATTTGTAGTTTGCGTGTCTCTCTCTCTCTCTTTCCCCGTGGTCGCGTGGATTTTTTCTCCGGGTCCTCCGGTTAAATTTCCCCCCTCCACATTTACAATCAACACGCGTTTATTAGAGTATTTCGACTGCTATACATTTCCACGCGATAAGCCGCTTCCGTTGAGCTACAATTGTTGATGGCCAGGTCGCTTCTGCCCAAAGACCTCTTTTCGCTCAAGTGTTAAAATAAAAAAACAATTAAACGCTTCGTTTTTTTTCCATTGTTTAACGTCCAGGCTCTGACCGCCCTGCCTCGTTCGCCACCCGTCCCTGCGCTCTCTTCCCCGTCCCGGCGCTCCCCAGACGAGCCGCGATGATCGAGGCTGCATTAGGCGGACTGCAGCACCACTAATGGATCTGTGACCTTTTTACAAATTCTCACTTCCTGCCCCCAAGTCCGTTTCAGCACTCGGGAGCGTTGAGTGACCAGCACACCCGGGCAGCATTCATTTATTCATTATTTCTTTCCTTCATTCATTTTCACAATCGCCTGTTTTCATGATGAGGACGACGATGATTATAATGTAACAAAAAAAGTAGAAGGTAAAGGAGCAGACCTGAAATAACTTGCTCACCACACTGCTGGCGGATGGCCCTTCCACTCACAACAAAGAGGGTTCTAAGTCTAGGGTGGGGGGGGTGGCACCCCCTACGTAGGGTAGACGTCAGTATCGGACTGGAGGAATCCGATGAGCTATTAAGCTCTTTCTTGCACAGATGTCCAGTTGGGGCACGGGGTAATCACGTGACAACAAAAAATACAACACAGCAACACGATTGGAGTGCAAAGTACAAGAAAGGAGAACAAATCACCCAAACACGCACATATACAACTACCAGGATGGGGATGGCATTGACGTATGTTTCCCCCCCATAATCGACCTGGCTACCACAAATGATCGCTCAAAATAATTCTAAATAATCTCAATGCGTGTTGATAAATGTGAAGGGGGCGGGGGGGGGCAAAAAACCGGAGGACCCGGAGATCAACAAAAAACAATCCACGTGACCAAGGCCTTACCCACACTTTACCCCATCGCACGCGACCCACCGATTGTAAGCCGTCGATGGGATGCGGGGGGAGGGGGAGGGGGGTTAAGAAACGTGGCCACCCCTTCGTTCGGTTGTCAACTTGCCGCGCCGCGGGCAGATGGGCTCGAACCCGGCCTCTGGGTCGTGAGCCCAGTGCACCAGCCGTTGCGAGCACCGTGACGGTGGCGGCAGTGCTGGTAACGACTTTGGCGTTGTGACGTTCGGTTACGATCACTCCGCTGGTCGTGTCTTTAATGCGGAGGGAGGGAGGGAGGCTCCGTGCCAGCCGTCGAATTGGAATTCGCTCCCTGAGCGCACGAGGCCATTTCCTCCGCGGGGCATTGAATAATGAGCCTTTACATTTTTTGTTTCCTCCCACTGCGTGGTACCGATTTGATTTAACTCTGGAGGAATGGCGATGATGGTGGCGGCGATGATGATTATGGTGTTGATGATGATGATGAAGGCATCGGTGACGGTGAGTACAATAGTGGTGATGGACAGAACGTGGATTAGCTCTTCAGCGCTCCGCTTTGGCGCTGGGTGCCCGCGCTGTATCGTTCTCGAACATTCTGTTTGGATCTGCGGTCGTTCCCCGTGCCGTGCAATGATCTCAACTGCCACCTTCGTGTCGACGCCGTATGGGAGTCGCGCTTCAAGTTCAAGTTCATTTATTAGGTATAGCCCTGTGAGCCATTCGGCTCTTGAATCGGGTGCAACCGCAACAAACAAAAAAACAAAAACATGAACAAAAAACATCTTAAAGTGAATATGTGACTAAGTGCAAACAGAAAATCCAAGAAAAGACAGCAAAATATTGCAGAAAAAACACCGTACACCAACGCTGTGTGCAAAAATCCCAGTGGGATGCAAGTCAAACTAATGCACGACGACGACGACGACGATGATGATGACCATGGAGGTGATGACAGTGGCGGTGATGGAGATGATGACAATCTTGGCAATGGCATTGATGATAAGGGCACCGATAATGGTGGCAGTGATGAAAACGTGCGTTCAAGTTATTTGGATGCTCTAAATTTCCACGCGATAAGCCACTTCGTTGGGCCCTCATTTTTATGGCCAGGTTACTTCTGAAATAAGAAGCGAGCTCAGTCAGTGCATGGGCTTTACCTGGTAAAATCAAATATTTCAGTTTTATCTGTATATATATATTCTCCTTTACACTTATAGTGATTTTTGTATCGGTTGTTATTGTGACGTTATAACCCCCGTGCCCCAAACTGGACACCTGTGAAAAAATAGCTTTATAACTCATGGGATTCCTCCTGCAATTTAAATAAATATTATGTTAACATCATCACAGTGTCCCTGCACGCGTCACAGTGTTCCGGCATTTGTCCAACAATTTTTTGAAGTCTCACCGCTGGGATTATTTCCATTAAAAAATTCGCGAAAAAAACCAATTTATTTTAAATGTATACAACAACAAAAACTCCCGAAATCTGGCAAAGATGCGGGTGATGATGATCAAAGCGTTTGAGGGTCCTGGGGGGGAGGGGGGGTTGGTGGTTGTTGTGGGCGGTGAGGTGGGTGGCTGGAGTATCGAGGAGCGAATGCGTCTTAAACTGCGAAATTTCACGGGTGATTATTTTTCATTTTTCTTATTATTTTGTTATTTTATTTCTTTTTTTTTAATCGCGCGGATGAATTCAACCGAGAGGAGCATTCTGCGCATTCTGCGGTTCGCGGGTGCCGCCGCCGCCGCCGCTGTCGGCGTTTTGCGGTGCCGTCGCCCCGAGCGGTCCGCGCAGCGCGTAGCGGCAGACAGCTCCACGGAGGGGTGAAGTCCTTTTTCATGAAACAGCTTTTCATGTCGCGTTTAATGTCCGCGAGAGGCTCCCGCGAGTGCCGTCTGGGTTTTTAGTTTTTGTTTTCCGAGGCCCTCTGCGTGAGTGCACACACGCACGCTCGCTCGCGCGCGCCACATTTACAAAGACAAATATCACCCACACTCCTACCCCCCCCTATCTTACCCGCACTTCCCACCCACCGACGCCACAACCCCTTGCCCCCTCTAAAGCCTTAACAGGCTGGTGGGTGGGGAGGGCAAATGGTGTTAGCGAGTGCCGGGGAGACAAAGGTGGCGTAGCGTGGTGCTGTCCAACCGCCACCTCGTGTGCCGTGCCGGCCTTTATAGGTGCTCGCTCACGACACTTGCCCCACCAGTCTGTTCAAGCTATACGGGGAATCTTTGTCTTTATAGCACCCACGCCCGGCCGCCTTTGTTTGCCAACCTTCTGCTGATGTTTCATACGCATCCGCACCAGGTACGCGCTTACGGTTGAGTCGACCTAGGGGAGGCCCAGAACTGGTTATGATATTCCCTTATACATCTACGCACCTATCCACACTTAACTCCCCACCCACCCACTCATTCACCCACACACTCAGACAAAGACCCCCCGTGTAGCCTTAACAGCCTGTAGGGGCAAGTGCTGTTAGCAAGCACCTATGAAGGCCGGCACGGCACACGAGGGTGTGGGTGACCAGCACCACGGCCGGCCGCACAGACACCCACTCATTCACCCACGCACATAACAACAACCGCCGTTCACCACTAAGTGGCGGTGGCGTCACCACCATGCTAGGTGCACTTTGGAGGCCACGTGAAGCGTCGATGGTCCGCTGTCAGGAAGTCACGGAACATACCCAAGTGCCATGGGTTGACTGACTGAGATGACTGTCAGATATACCAACTGTGCTCCCCACTGTGCCAACTTGCTGTGTTTTAGTCGCCCACATTTGTTGAATTTTTTCCGCATCGTATATAGGTAACCGTGCCCATCGGAGGTGCGATACAATATTCACATCCTCACCCACCCACTCACCCACCCACCCACTCACTCACTCATTCACCCACCCACTCACCCACCCATTCAACCACTCACTCAATCACTCACCTATCCACTCACTCACCCACCCACCCACACACTAATTCACCCACTCACCCACACACTCATTCACCCACTCACCCACCCATTCTCCCACCCACCCACCCACTCACTCACCCACCCACTCACCCACCAACTCACCAACCCACTCGCCCACCGACTCACCCCACTCACCCACCCATTCACCCACCCACCCACCCAACCACCCACTCACCCACCAACTCACTCGCCCACCGACTCACCCCACTCACCCACCCACCCACTCACCCACCCACTCGCCCACCAACTCACCAACCCACTCGCCCACTGACTCACCCCACTCACCCACCCATTCGCTCGCCCGCACCCCGCGTGCCCTCGCCCGCAGGCAGCAGCGCGTCCCGAGGGGTGAGCGGCCACACGCTCGTGTCGGCGGGCAACCTGCTCGACGACGAGCATTGGCACGCGGTGAGCGTGCACCGCCACGGCCGCTACGTCAACCTCACCGTGGACCGACACTCGCGCCACGCGCGCACCAACGGCGACTTCGACTACCTGGACCTCGACTTCCAGGTGAGTCGAGTCGGTGGGGGAGTGGGTGAGTTCGGTGGGGGAGCGGAAGGATGATGGGGGGGTTGAGTGAGTGAGTGAACAGGTGGGTGGGTGAGTTGGCGGGTGAGTCGGTGGGTGAGTGAGCGAACAGGTGGGTGGGTGAGTTGGTGGGTGAGTGGAAGGATGATGGGAGGGTTGAGTGAGTGAACAGGTGGGTGGATGAGTTGGTGGGTGAGTGGAATGATTATGGGGGGATTGAGTGAGTGAATGAACAGGTGGGTGGGTGAGTCGGTGGGTGAGTGAAAGGATGATGGGAGGGTTGAGTGAGTGAACAGGTGGGTGGATGAGTTGGTGGGTGAGTGGAATGATTATGGGGGGATTGAGTGAGTGAATGAACAGGTGGGTGGGTGAGTCGGTGGGTGAGTGAGCGAACAGGTGGGTGGGTGAGTTGGTGGGTGAGTGGAAGGATGATGGGGGGGGGGGGGAGTTGAGTGAGTGAGTGAGCGAACAGGTGAGTGGGTGAGTTGGTGGGTGAGTGGAAGGATGATGGGGGGGTGGAGTGAGTGAGTGAGCAAACAGGTGAGTGGGTGAGTTGGTGGGTGAGTGGAAGGATGATGGGGGGGTTGAGTGAGTGAGTGAACAGGTGGGTGGGTGGTTAATGGGGGTGCGGGCAGATTTTGCCAAAATATTTACACGTTTACACGGCTCGCAAAGGGAGAGAACGAGAGAGAGAATCACACAGAAACCACTCAATTAGGTTAGCGCAGTAAGACAAACTCACCGCGTGGAAGTAAAGGGGGGGGGGGGGGTAGAACGATAAAAAAAAACACACGGACCGCTAGCGAATCACCACCCAGCGTGCAGATATTAGCCAATCGAAAACGTTTCGCACGACGCTCTCACTAACCAATGGGATGACTCGATCCGTGCGTCGATTGCCAACGAATGGGCACGGCGATTAACCCTCGACGACGCGATGCTCCAGCACCACGTGCCAGGTCACGTGGTCGGATATGACGGCGCCCTTGCACAACTGCACGTGGGAAGAGCGGCACGACGTTCGTTCGTCCCCCACCACCCCCCCCCCCCCCCCAATTCACTCCTCCGTAACGAATCGGTCTTTATTTGTTACGAACGCGCGGGAAACGTTGTCGCGCGTGCGCGTGTCCCGCACGCAGGTCAGCTTCGGCGGAATGCCCGGAGCGGGCAAGTCTGGCCCGTCCGCCAATCGCTTCTTCCGCGGGTGCCTGGAGAACGTCATGTACAACGGCGTCAACGTGATCGACCTCGCGCAGCGGAAGAAGCCGGCGGTGCACGTGACGGTGCGAGCCCCCCCCGCCCCCCAACTCGCTCCCCGCCCGTGTCACGCTCGCTCGCTCAGTCGCTCACTTGACCAGCCAGCTCACGAAATCAACTTCCCCTGTTTTGCTTGCTCAAGCATCTGCTCAACGGCGAACTCGCTCCGCCGCCCTCTAGGTTCGGTTCGTCACCTGCTCAGCTGCTTTTCCACTCAGCTGCTCAGATAGCCGACCGCTCGCCCGCTCGCCCGCTCGCTCGCGCACTCACCCGCCCGCTCGCTCATTCACTCACCCGATCGCTCATTCACTCACACGCTCGCACAATTCGCCAATTCACTCACTCAGCTGCTCAGTGACTAACTCGCCCACTCTCTCAAGCGTCTATTCATTCAATTATTCACTCGAACGCCTGCTCACCTTCTCAGTTGACCAATTTGATAACCCACTCACTTATTTAGACACTCACACGCTCAATGTTTCACTTGCTCATCCACTGAGTTGTGTGCCTCCTGGCACAACCAACCACTTGCCAATCCACTTGCTCGCTCACTCACTTATTCACTCACTTACTCATTCACTGCCCCTTACCCACTTACTCAACCTCCATACCAACCATTCACCAAATCGTTTTACACTTCTTAAAATTTCTTACGTACTTGTTCACTCACTCACTCAATTACCCACTCACTCATCCACTCATCCGACCACTCATCCAAGCACTCACCCACTCACTCACTCTTACCTACCCACTCACTCATCCTCCACTCACTCATGCACTTACTCATCCACTCCCTTTTACACACCCATTCACCCGCTCAACCACTCCGTCACTCGCTCGCTCCGTCACGCACTCCATCACACGGATTCGCTCGCTCGCTCGCACACGCACACGGTAACACGCATCAACACACTCACGTGCACACGGGCACTCACTCACACACAAAAAGACAAAGATCCCCCGTGTAGCCTCCAACAGACTGTTGGGGCAAGTGCTGTTAGCGAGCACCTATGAAGGCCGGCACGGCGCACGAGGGGGTGGGTGGCCAGCACCACGCCCGGCCGCCTTTGTCTCCCCAGTAGCGATGTTTTTACACACCGCACCAGGTACTCATTTGAGACTGAGTCGACCTAGGGGAGGCCCAGGACCGGTTCAGACAATCGTCACCGGTGTTGGGCACGTGAGCGGGAATCGAACTCGGGTCGCCGAATCCGTAGCGCAGCGTAGCGCTAACCGCTACCACACGACCGCTCCCCGCGCACACAACAACCGCATTCGCTCGCATGCACACGCACACACGCACACGCACACACGCGTACACACACGCACGCACGCACGCACACACACACGCACACACACACACGCGTACACACACGCACGCACGCACGCACACACACACGCACACACACACACACACACGCACACACACACGCACACACGCGTACACACACGCACGCACGCACGCACACACACACACGCACACACGCACGCACACACACACACGCACACACACGCACACACGCACGCACACACACACACGCACACACACGCACACACACACACGCACACACACACACGCACACACGCACGCACACACACACACACGCACACACACGCACACACACACACGCGCACACGCACGCACACACACACGCACACACACGCACACACACACACGCGCACACACGAACACACACGCACAGGTTGAGCGGTGAGACGGGCGTCGACCCACTGACCCCACAATAACGCGCTCATCAAATATTCACCGCTGCATTGTTTCGCTTGTTCGCGCGAGCGCCTCCTGGCTCGCACTGGTCAGCGCTAACCCGATGATGCCGCTCATTCAATTTGCTCCCCAACCGACGGCGATATTCTCTCGCTCGCATCGTCGACGTCTGATGTTCGCTCGCTCGCTTTCTCGCTCTCGCTCGCTCGCTCGCTCTCTCGCTCCGTGTTTATTCATATCAAGCAGATTGACTTTGCCGGTGAAATTTCACGGTTCAGTCTTCACGGTTCAGTCTTCACGCTGTACCCCCACGTCCCCGCCCAACCTCGGCGAAGGATCAGTGAGCCGCTCGCTCACGCAGTCCTCACCTCGCCTGCTCCTCTTCCAGCCTGGCCACCCTCGTGACCTCGTCTCGCCGTGTGTTAGCACCGTCATCGCCCTCATCGCCGTTATCCTGCCGATACCTCCCTCCCCCCACCAGAGGTCGCAACCGGGTACCCGATACCCGTACCCTACCCGATACCCGGCTACCCGTATCCGGCCGGGTACGAGTACCCGTTTGCGACGCTGGTGCGGCCGGGTACGGGTACGGGTAGGCCGTGAGTCACCGGTGAGTCACCGTTTGTCACTCATGTAGGGTACGGGTACGGGTAGCGTACGGGTACCCATACCCGGCCGGGTACGGGTACCCATTTGCGATCCTTGGTGCGGGCGGGTACAGGTACGGGTAAAGAATCAAAACCCGTTTGCGACCTCTGCCCCCCACTCAATACCCCCCCCCACCTCACCACGGATTCCCCATTCTGCAGTCTGCTCAGAATAACACGATTTAATTTGCAAGCTTTTTTTGTTGTAAATGTAAAAAAAAACACAACGCATACGCTGCTCGCATGCATTCGTCACACGTATGAATTGCCACATCCGTGATGCCGTCTCGAATGTAACAGCCGTGTCTGGAGGCCGCCGCGAGCCTCTGCGAGCCTCACGCGTCGCCTGTGGCCGCTGTTGAGTCAAGCGCCGAGCAACTTAGCGGAGCCACGCGGCGGCGGCGGCGGTGACTCTCAGTGCTCAGCTGTTCCCGTGGGCAGTCGCGAGCCTCTTTTTATTATTATTATTGTTAGCATTGCCCTCCATACTGCTAAAACTTTCGTCAGAACCCTCCTGAAAATGACCCTTGAGACTCGGTGAAGCGTAAGGGGCGCCACGGTGGCTAGGAGATGTTAACTCCCTCGCCTGGTCTACAGGAGGTCGTGGGTTCGATCCTGACCCTGACGCCTGCTGCTGCTGTATATTTGGACTTTGTGTGTCTGTTTCTCTCTCCCTGTGGTCGCGTGGATTTTTCTCCGGGTTCCCCCCCCCCCCCTCCACATTTAGAATCAACATCACGCGTGCTAATAAAGAGTATGTGGCCGCTGCTATAAACGTCCACGTGATAAGCCACTCCGCTGAGACATCATTTGTGGTCGCCAGGTCCCTTCTGAAAACGAGCTACAAACTCAGCGGGGACCCTACCTGGCAAAAATACTAAAAGCTGCTCGTAGTTTTTTTCTGGATCAACGGCATAATAATAGTGATGATGATGACAACAAAACATGAAACACTGGGCACGTTTTTTCCCGCGGCGTCGCAGACCAGGCGGCCGTCACCAGCGAGGGAATTTTTATTTATCGGAGCGATTTTTTTTCTTATTGTCGGGGAAATGTCTTTCTTTGCTTCTATGGAGGCGCACGACTTCTCTCCGTGTTTATTTTGGCTTCGCGCTAAGCGGCGCGGACTGAAAATTAAGCCCTCGACGGGATCCGACGATGAGTTCATTAGCTTCGTGTGCGCGCCGCATGTTGATGGGTGAGCGTGTGTTGCGTGAGCGTGTGTTGTGAGTGTGTGTGTGTCGCGTGTTAACTTAGGCGCACACTTGTTCTTGGAGGCAACACGTTTCTTTAACACAGGGGTGGGGAACGTCCGGCCCGCGGGCCGTACGAGGCCCGCAAAATCATTTGGTCTGGCCCTGCCAAGGCAACCGCAGGCGGGACTCGAAATTCAATAAATCTCGGAGCAAACCTGGAAAAGCAGTTACGAGTAGCAACACCATCAATACCAGCTAGCGTCGCACGCCTCACCAAAGAGAAGCAGTTCCAGCCATCACATTAGGGGCGAGTTAATAAAATGTTTGACCAAATGTAACAGGCTAATTTTTAAGTTGATGATTTTGTATGGCCCGCGAATGATGTTATAAATATCCAAATGGCCCTTGGCAGAACAAAGGTTCCCCACCCCTGATTTAACACAACGGGTAACTCAAGTTGAAGTTCATTTATTAGGTATAGCCCTGTGAGCCATTCGGCTCTTGAATCGGGTGCAACCGCAACAAACAAAAAACTAAAACATGAACAAAAAACATCTTAAAGTGAATATGTGACTTAAGTGTAAACAGCAAATCCAAGAAAAGACAGCAAAATATTGCAGAAAAAACACAGTACACCAACGCTGTGTGCAAAAATCCCAGTGGGATGCAAGTCAAACAACAACAACAACAACCACAAGACAACTCGAACAGGATAACAGCAGAGGGTGGTGACCACCACGGCCAACTAGACTGACACTCGGAGAGACAAGTCTACCGTCGGACCAGGACAGCTAGCGAGCTGTCTGGTCCACGCGTGAAGACCCGAGACCGAGATTTGAGGATGGCCACTTCATGCCCAGAGTTGAACGCCGCGATCCCTCTCGGGACCCCGCTGATAACCCCCCTGGCCACGCCCCCCTTCCAGAACCCTCGCGGGGACTCTGGACCCCCATCACGTTCTGTTGACGTGACAACCCTTACTAGTTGGCAGTGTCGGGTGGTGGCGGGTTTTAACGACACACATTTACATATTTACGTGATCTAACCCAAAAACCTCTTTTATGGATATTATATGTTGCATGTGCCACTAATCCATCATTTTCCCCCTCCTACATTGAACACGTTCTCCCCCCCCCCCCGCTACAGGGCAACGTGACGTCCCGCTGCCTTGACCCCGGCTCGACCTCCGTGACCTTCCCGCGCCCTGGCTCCTGGCTCCGTCTCGACGCTCCCCCGGGCCTCGCCTCCCTCTCCTTCTCCCTGGAGCTGCGCACGTGGCAGGAGCGCGCCCTCCTCCTCCACCTCCCCCTGGGGGGCACGGCGGGGGCGGGTGGCGGGGGGCCCGCGGGGGGGGGCTCCCTGTCCGTCGTGCTGGCCGACGGGCAGGTCAGCGTGTCGGTGCGACAGGCACGCCGGACCAACGCCCACATCACCGCAGGTGATTCGGGGCGACCCGCCGAGGTGTGAGATTGTTGGTTCGAGGGTGCGAGGGCCCTGCAATGTCTCGCCCGCGACGCTGCTGGCGGACGAACGGTGGGAGGGAAAAGGGCGGGGGCCACTGAACTCCATCGGTCACCACTTGTAGAGTTGATGCTGCTGATGCTGATGTTGTTGTTGCTGTTGATGTTGATTCTCTTGCTGCTGCTGTTGTTTCTACTGTTGATGATGATGATGATTCTGTTGGTGCTGCTGTTGATGTGGCTGCTGCTGTTATTGCTGCTGCTGATGATGATGATGTTGCTGTTGCTGCTGATGTCGCTGCTGATGATGATTCTGTTGGTGCAGCTGCTGATGTCACTACTGTTGTTTTGCTGCCTGCTCATGATTATTCTGTTGTTACTTTTGCTGATGATGACGTGTTCTGTTGGTGCTGCTGCTGCTGATGCTGATTCTGTTTCTGCAGCTGCTGATGTCACTAGTGCTCTTGCTGCTGCTGCTGCTGCTGCTGCCGATGACGATTCTGTTGGTGCTGTCGCTATTCTTGTTGTTGTTGTTTGTTGTTGTTGTTGCGTCGCTGGGCGGCAGGGTCGGCCGTGAACGACGGTCAGTGGCACTCGGTGCTGGTGGAGGCTCGCCGCAACTTCCTGTCGCTCGTTCTGGACGGAGAGCCCTCGACGGCCATGCACTCCAACAGCCAGCTCGACATCGTCACGGGTGACCACTGCTACCTGGGAGGTGAGGTCAAATAGGTCACAGGGTGAAGATATCCATGCTACAGGGGGGGGGGGTGGGGGGTTGGGGCTAAGGTCGCATACGTTTAAATGTGTGTATGTTGAGACTTCTTTTGCACCGCACGTGACTAACCGTGCTCATCGTTGAAGCCGCGCACCACCCCAAACATCCGATGAGTAAGGATCGCCACGTAAAGACGACGTGACGAATATAAATATATTAAACAACACCTTCATTATCGGGAATGTTTGTCGAGAAAGCCCACGGGCTAAACTGAAATAGTGTTCTAATCAACAGAGTAGAGCGAGCGTACTGTTCGGTATCGATACTCGTGTTAAGCCACGTAAGTGATCTGGCCAGGTTTGTGTCGTAAGAGCCTCCGCCACCCGACGGCTTGTCCTGCGTATGCTTGACGCAGTTTCGAGTGAAGCGTCGCGTATCTAATGGCAATGTAATGTGCTTGGCCATGTCGGGTGGTGGAGGGTCTTCACGGCACAGATTCGGTCAGACCCATGACGTAGCCTAACCCCAAAAAGCAATTATGAATCGGAATGTTTACGAGGTTTTTGATTTCAATTCGCCCGGAATAAGAACCTGCCGCTGATCGCTGTAACGACGCGATCGCTGTAACGGCGCAATCTTCGTAAAGACGTAATCATCATAATCACGTAATCATCGTAAAGACGCGATCGTCATAACGACGCAATCATCGTAAAGACGTAATCATCATAATCACGTAATCATCGTAACGATGCGATCGCCAAAACGACATAATCATCGTAAAGACGTAATCATTATAATCACGTAATCATCGTAACGATGCGATCGCCATAACGATGCAATCATCGTAAAGACGTAATCATCGTAAAGACGCGATCGCCATAACGACGTAATCATCGTAAAGACGTAATCATCATAATCACGTAATCATCGTAACGATGCGATCGCCATAACGACGCAATCATCGTAAAGACGTAATCATCATAATCACGTAATCATCGTAACGATGCGATCGCCAAAATGACGTAATCATCGTAACCTCACAGTCTGCGTGCACGGAGAGCGTCCGCTTCAGAACACGATGACGTCATAACGTCCACGCTGTCAATGTAACAATTTTGTGTATAAATAACTCATTTAATTGTTTCTTTTTTTTTACTTAAATTATTTTTGTCACTATCGTAATTATCATCGCGAACGTTATCGGTTTAATTCCATAAACAAAAAAAAGCGCGTAATTTTCGCGAAGTCAAATTATTTTGCGCTCCCCGAGAGCGAGGCGCAGGGGAGAGGAAATGTTTGGCATCATTCGGCCCCAAGACGAATAGGCGACGATGACAGCTTCGGGAAGAACGTCTGGGGCTCCTCGACCCGAGGGTGATCTCACAAACCCCACCTGGAGACTCTTCTCAGAAACCCTTCACTCCCCCCCCCCCTCTCAGCCAGTCTACATAACAAAGGCTCAGTCCTTTGTAATGTAGATTAACCGTAATTTCAAGCCGCACCTTACCATAATAATATACACAAAATTAACCCGTAAAAACAAAGTTTTTCACTATAAATCCTTTATATGCGTGTTCAATGGGCCACAACCCAGCCCACATTGGTCTTTGAAACGGGCGGCTAGAGTCCTCTCGTCCTCTGGCTTGAGATGGCTGCCACCTATGGGTCAGATGATTGCCTGCCACCATTAAGCAATTGGTAGTTAAATATAAAAAAAAATTACCTAAAAAGTGTAAAATTTAGGAAAAAAAATGTTCACGAAAAGAAATTGTCACGCACAACGAGTCTGTGTGCAAAATGTCAGCTCGATTGGATCACGGGAAGTGGGTTAAAAAACGATCGAAAGATTTGCACGGTCGTAAGCACGCAAGCAAGCAAGCAAGTGACCTTAATATAAAGGATTTAAAAAGGGGGCCTGTACTGGCTCATCTCCCCCTCAACCAGCATATATACGGGGTAGTATCTCTTGGAATTTCTCATTTACTTGATACAGCAAGCTTGCTGTGACGGTTCCACCTGAAGACGGAAGCTTGTGTTGCCTCCGAAACGTCGTGATTTTTATTATTTTATTTTACTTTTATTAAATTAAAATTTTTACCTACGTGACTTTACCGAAAAAACCTAAGAATATCAATCCTTGCAGTCACGAAAGCTTCAAATCTAGAAGTAAAAACAAATTTCATCTTTTCCGTCCCCTCTCCTTGGTGGTGGCGTTGTGACGGCGGTGCCGGGTCTGCGTGTTGAGTGGACCCCGGGTGGGGCGGCGTCAAATTCGCGACGTTGCCGTTTCCTCCCACCCTTCGATTTGCGTCCCGCTTCTTGTGGTTTCGAGACGTTAACTGCCTCGCCTGGTGCACAGGAGGTCCGTGGGTTCTCTCTCGCCGCGGTTGTGCGTGGATTTTTCTCCGGGTCCTGCGGGTTTTACCCTCCACATTTAGAATCGACGCCGCGCGTTCAGAGCGTTTGGCTGCTGCTATAAATGTCCACGTGATGGTAAGACGCTTCGTTGAGAGCTATTACATGTTTCAGTTTAATTTCAGTTTCATTTATTACGTATAACCCTGTGAGCCATGCGGCTCTTGACTCGGGTGCAACCGCAACAAAACAAAAACACGAACAAGAAACATCTTAAAGTGACTACCACGCAGCAGAAAAATCCAGGAAAAAACAGCAAAGTCTTCCAGAAAAATCACCGCATTTCAGCGCTGTGTGAAAAAATCCCAGTGGGATGCAAGTCAAACAATAACAACCATAAGACAATTTAGATTAAAGTTATCATGCTAACTCTTTACTACAACAAACAAACATGGCTAAACCAAAACGTTTTCAAAATCACCAAAATAAAGCTATAAAAACAATGTAACGTCGTGATTTATTTATTGTATTTATACCTACGTGACTTTACCGAAAGAACCAAAGAGCAAATATTAAGATGTTTTCTGCGAATGATTGAGTTGTTATGCACGGATATCAATAACGACGCTCACACGCGCAGACAGAGAGAGAGTGGGAATGGTTGAGAATGATTTCAGAGGTGCGGGAAACTGTACGAGAACGTGCGAAGGCAGCCAGAGCTGGCGCCAAGAATTGCCTCAGCTCTGCGGTCCTCCAGTTGGACCAACTCTGTCCACCCCCCATCCCCCCCCTCCCCCCCCTCACCTCGGCCAGGCTGCCCGGACGCGACCTCGTGCCCTGTCGCCACCCTGCCACCCTCCTTCCTGGGCTGCGTGCGATCCGTCGTTGTCCACCAGCGGGAAGTCGACCTCCGCCTCCTGGAGCGCGGCCTCCTGGGGAATCACTCGCACCTGCAGGTGGACACCTGTGGGATCCTGGACAGGTGGGGGGGCGTGTGTGTTAGGCGTGTGTGTGTTAGGTGTGTGTGTTAGGTGTGTGTGTGTGTTAAGTGTGTGTGTGTTAGGTGTGTGTGTGTTAGGTGTGTGTGTGTTAGGTGTGTGTTAGTGCGTGTGTGTTAGGTGTGTGTGTGTGTTAGGTGTGTGTGTGTTAGGTGTGTGTGTTAGGTGTGTGTGTGTGTTAGGTGTGTGTGTGTGTATTAGGTGTGTGTGTGCTAGGTGTGTGTGTGCTAGGTGTATGTGTGTTAGGTGTGTGTGTTAGTGCGTGTTAGAGCTGGTGTAGCGGTCTGCGCGCTGCGCTACGAACCTGGCGACACGGGTTCGATTCCCGCTTACGGCCAACACCCAGTGACGATGATCTGAACAGGTCCTGGGCCTCCCTTAGGTCGACTCGGCCTCAAACGAGTACCTGGTGCAGTGTGTAAACATCGTCACTGGGGAGACAAAGGCAGTCGGGCGTGGTGCTGGCCACCCAACCCCTCGTGTGCCGTGCCGGTCTTCATAGGTGCTCGCTAACAGCACTCGCTCCGATAATACGTTTAAGGCTTTACGTGGGATCTTTGTCTTTGAGTGTTACTTGCTGTTTGTGTCTAACGTACTGTTATGGCTTATATGTGCACATGAAATGTGCGTGTTAAGTATGTTTACCTTACACATGTGTGCGTCTGTGATATAAGTGCGTGTCTCGTGTTGAATGCGTGCGTCGCGTGTGTGCGTTGAGTGTCACACACGCGTGTCGCGTGTCACGTGTTGCGTGCGTTGAGTGTCACACACGCGTGCGTCACGTGTCACACACATGTCACGTGTCACACGCGCGCGCGTCACGTGTCACACACGCGCGTGTCACGTGCCGCGTGCAGGTGCCTCCCCGACCACTGCGAGCACGGTGGCCGCTGCGCCCAGACGTGGGACTCGTTCTCGTGCCAGTGCGAGAACACGGGGTACACCGGCACCACCTGCCACCGCTGTGAGTCCACGCGGGGGGGGGGGGGGGGATGTGTGTGGGTACTTCCATCTCTTACAAGACTTTTGGTCAGCGCGGGGGGAAGAGTAGACCAAGTACCGTCGAGAGCTCCCTCTGGTAGAGGACCATCCACCCGCAGTGGCGTGGGCAAGCACTTGCAGGGCTGCGCCTTGACTTTTGAACTCAGATGCATGGGTAATATTGGGCGTCTTCTCCAGGTGGTCGCGTGGATTTTTCTCCCGGTCCTTTGGTTATTCCCTCGTTATTCAGAATCAACGTCACGCGTTTAGAGTATTTGGCTGCTATAACTTTCCAGGTGATTAGCCACTTCGCTGAGCGATCGTTTGTGTTGGCCAGGTCGCTTCTCAGTGGTGAAATTAAAATAAAAAAACAGTTAGGACCACGCGGTGACTTTGACCACCGTGCGGTTTGTACGTTTGCGGGTGACGGTGTAAACAAGTCCCTGACCTTCGCACAGCGGGGATCGTTTCTGCCAACCGTTGCCGGTTTTAACCGGTAACCGCTTCGGTTTTACCAGCGCTCGCTCTTTACCGACCCCCCCTCGCGTGTGCCGCGCGTGCTGCGCCCCTGCGTAGCGGTGCACGAGCGATCGTGCGAGGCCTACAAGCAGCTAGGCCGCTCCTCCGGCCTCTACTCCATCGACACGGACGGCAGCGGCCCCTTGGGGCCCGTGCAAGTCTTCTGCAACATCACAGGTGGGGGGGTGGGGGGGCGAGAGATGGAGGTGGGTGGGAGATGCGTGCGTCCCCACATCCCCACGTCCGTGTGTGCGTCCATGCGTGTGTCCGATCATCCATGCGTGTGTCTGTCCGTGAGTGTGTCCGTCCATGAGTGTGTCCGTCTGTGCGTGTGTCCGATCATCCATGCGTGTGTCCGTCCGTGCGTGTGTCCGTCCATGAGTGTGTCCATCCATGCGTGTGTCCGATCATCCATGCGTGTGTCCGTCCGTGCATGTGTCCGTCCATCCATTGCGTGTGTCCGTCCGTGCGTGTGTCCGTCTGTGCGTGTGTCCAATCATCCATGCGTGTGTCCGTTTTTGCGTGTGTACAATCATCCGTGCGTGTGTCCATCCGTCCGCGTGTGCGTCCGTGCGCGCGTAGAGGACGCGGTGTGGACGACGCTGCCCGCGACGCCGCGGGGCGCCACCGCGGCCGCCTCGGTGGCGGTGGTGGCGGCGGCGGCGGTCGCCGTCTCGGGCTCGAGCCCCGAGCGGCCGCACGTGGCGCGCTTCTCCTACAACGCCACGGCCGAGCAGCTGGCGGCCGTGGCCGCGCAGGCCGAGAGCTGCGAGCAGCAGGTGGACTACTCCTGCCGACGCTCGCGACTCCTCAACTCGCCAGGTGCGCGCGCGTCCGCGTGTACGTGGCCGATTGTGATTGGGTCGTCGTCGTCAACGGCAACATCATCGTCGTCGTCATCATCATTATCATCATACGGCTGTCATCGCCATCATCGTCATTATTGTCATCATCGTCGTAGTCATTTCCTTCATTATCATCATCGACGTAATTTTTTTCATCATTATCATCATCATGTGGTTGCGTGTGATTGTTACACACGGTCGCGGGTGGCCCACGCAACAATGCGACTGCGCGTTCAGCCCCGTCGAGCTGGTGGTCTAGACAAGGCCGAAGGAGCGTTGCACGTGCAATGCTGCCCGGTGGTCCACGTGACATTCACGCAAGGCACGGCGGGGGTCGTGTCTTCGCTTTGTTGCGCTGCTGTTGAACAGAGTTGACCAAACACGCCCGCTGTAGGACCGCAGAGCTTGGGCAATTGTCGGCGCCGGTTCTGGCTGCCCCCTGCCGCTTGTCGGTGGTGTCGCGCGCCTCCGACTCCGTGTGAGAGCGAACGGCAACCGGCTACGGCGCGCGTTGCAAATGTCCGTTCGCACGCACACGTAGTGTTGGTTGGCGATGATGACGACGATGATAATAACGATGACGACGATGACGACGACGACGACGACGACGACGACGACGACGACGACGACGACGACGACGACGACGACGACGACGACGACGACGACGACGATGATGATGACGATGATGACGATGATGATGACGACGATGATGACGACGATGACGACGACGACGACGATGATGACGACGATGACGACGACGATGATGACGACGACGACGATGATAACGACCACGACGATGATGGCGGTTGCACCGCTCTCTCCTCCCCCGCCCCCTCCCCCTGGGCAGAGGGCCCCCCCATGGTGTGGTGGGTCGCTCGAAGCGGTGAGCGGCAGTCCTACTGGGGCGGCTCAAGCCCCGGGGTCCACAAGTGCGCATGCGGCATCGAGCGCAACTGCACGCAGCCCCGCGTCCACTGCAACTGCGACGCGGACCTGCCCGTCTGGTACGTGCGCTCGCAAAGACAAAGGTGCCCCCCCCTCCCGTATAGCCTCTAAAGAGATTGTCGGGGCAAGTGCCGCTGGCGGAGTCGCGGCACGTGTGGAGGCCGTCCAGCGCCGCTACCGCCCGGCCGTCTTTGTCTCTCACCCCACCCCGAGTGGCGATGTTTACACACCGCAACAGGTACTCAGTTGAGGCTGAGCCGACCTAGGGGAGAAACCCACGAACGGTTCTGATAATCGTCACCTGTGTTGGCCGCCGTGAGCGGGAATCTAACTTCGGGTCGCCGGGTTCGTAGCGCAGCGCCACACTGCCACGTGTGCGTGTATTCACGTGCGCACGCGCGCGCGCGCACGCACGCGCGCACGGGCGCGCACGCACGCGCGGGGTGTGGGGTGGAGAGGGCAGAGGAGGGTGATGACGCAGCGCTTTGGACGTTGCACCCTTGAGCCTGGATGCTTTGGGTGGCGCGGTGGTGTGACGGATTGTGCCTCGCAGCGAGAAGCCCCTGGGTTCCATTCCCCTGCTCGGGCGCCTTTCTGCTTCTGAGAATCTCCGTTCTCTCTCCAGAGCGCCCCTGGTTTCATCTCACATAGCACGCAATAAAAGCTACACAAGAGCGTATCCCGTATTGACGTAACACATCCCAATGCGGAAAAACGATCTGCAAATCATTCAATGGGGGGGTGGGGGGGGGAATTACATGTAGCAGCAGCAGCAGCAGCATTGATCCGTCCAGCCACAACAACAAAAGCTTGGCAGGATCGTCCCGAAAATGAGTCTTGGTACTCGGCGAGGCTTATACGGGTGAAGGCCTCGTAGTTGCAATAATATCATCATCACTATCATGATCATGATCATCGAAATTTCTCAAGTTTGATTCCTGCCCGTGGTTCTGGGATCGACGCGTCGTGTTGAGACCACGTGGCAATGTCGCGGAGAGTTGTGGGAGAGCGAGTTCCACGTGTGTGTGTGTGTGTGTACGTACGGAGAGGTTTGGGAGAGCGAGTCCCACGTGCGTGTGTGTGTGTACGTACGGAGAGTTGTGGGAGAGCGAGTCCCACGTGTGTGTACGTACGTTGAACTTCTTTAGCACCGTACGTAGCCCACCGTGCTAATCCCAAAAAAGCAGCAGTTCTAAAGAAACGTGTTCTTCTTTTTAGTTTAGAGAATTGAAAAGGTTGCTCAACATTTAAGTCTGCTTTGAAAACCCAATTTCTTTAAAGTGGCCATCGCTCTATCGTCCGTCCGGTTGCCCCTGGCTCTGTTGTTGCCTCCTGCCTTTCATACATCGTGCTATTGGGATCCTCGGATGGAATGCGCAATTATACATTGTAATTATCATTATTATTGTAGGCTGCGGGAGGCTATGTGGTGAGCAGCGGAGAACATTGGAGCAAAATGCATCGCTCTCTCACCCACGCAACTCACCAGCAGGGCGAAGTGAGGTCAAAATAATCCCCCACGACCCCACACAGCTGCTAGGAGTTCTAGATTTGAAGCTTTCGTGACTGCAAGAATTCATACTCTTAGTTTTTTTTCGGTAAAGTCACGTAGGTAAAAAATAAAAATAATAAAAGTAATAATAGAAATAAAATAAAATAATAAATCACGACGTTTCGGAGGCAACACAAGCTTCCGTCTTCAGGTGGAACCGTCACAGCACGATTGCTGTATCAAGTAAAGGAGACTTCACGTGGGAGGAGCGATCGTTGTTGGGACTCCATGTGGGGGTGGGTTAGATTGTTGTTGGGACTCCACGAGGGGGTGGGGGGGGCGATCGCTGTTGGGACTCCACGAGTGTCACGTGCTGCCCCGAAGAGTTGGCAGCACGGACGGGAGGCGTGAGAGCGCTCACCACGTCGGGAACGAGCGTCTCGCTTGCTGGGCTCACTCAACACTTTCACACTCCCCCCTCCTCCTCCCCCTTCTCCACGTCCACTCGTTATCCCATAAGTCAGCCCAGCCGCTCCCCCCCCCCCAGCATCCCACCCAATCCTCTTTGTCTGGCAAACATGATTTGCCGATTCGCAGTGCCATGCCTCTCGCCTCGCCTCGCCCGCTCTTGGGGGAATTTGCGAGGCGTTTATTGCCTCTCCATTGTAACGGGGGGGGGGGGGGGGTGTTAGTGGGGGTTGTGGAACAGAGTTGGGAAAATCGCTTCTGATAATCAAATAAAAGTTTGACAGCTGCCGTTATTGCTCGGCTGATTTGACGTGAGCAAGGCCCAGCCACTGACGCAATTGTAGTCCCTCCGCTCCTCGTCTCCAGGCCCTATCTCCCTCCTCCTCGTCCCCCCCCCCTCCTCTTCCTCTCTCCGTTGTTTGGCCTCGCTCCAAGTTCGCCTTTCGCTCGGCTTATTCCCCTCCCCTCTCTCACTCTGCGATGCATTTCGCGACTCCATCTCGCCCCCCCCCTCTCTCTCTCTGACGCTCGCTCGCTCGCTCGCTTTGACCCTCGCTGACTTTTCCCCTGCTTCGAAATGTGTCGTGTTTTGTATTACGGCGTTTTTATGCCACTTGTAAATATTTCGTGTTTTGGTTGTCGCCTTTGCCCCTCTGTTTCCCGTCTCGCTCCCTCCGCTTCGGAGTGTCAGCCTCAAGTTTGTTCAGCGCCCAGTCGATGCGGCCCTGCTACATCCACTGAGTTGTCGGCTCGTGCTTTCCCGAGACCACTTTCTACCCCCCCCAACTTCAGCCCCCCCCCGCCCCTCCCTCGCGCCTCCCCCTTCCCCCGCCCCTGCTCCCCCTTTCCCCCACAACTTCCCCCCCCGCCAACTTCCCCCCGCATCCTTGCCCCCCCCCCGGCCCCTACCCCCGCCCCTCACCCCCTGCCCCTTCATCCACCCAACGCCCCCCTCGCCCCTCCCCCTTCGCCCCCAACTTCGCCCCTCCCCCCACCCCCACCCCCCCCGCCCCTCCGCCCCCTCGCTCCCCCGGCCCTCCGCTCCCTCGCCCCCCAACTTCGCTCCGCTCACCCCCCCGCATCGCCCCCCCCCCACATCGCCCCCCCCCACATCGCCCCCCCACTAATGCACGAGGCACCACCTCACGTCGCCGCGTGGAGAAATGTACAAAATCCCCCCCCCCCCCCCCCACACTGAGACGTTTCGAGTCTCTTTGCTCGTTCAGTGACTACGGTTACGCATCCGCAGTAGCAATCATCATTTCGTAGCCCTCTAGTCAATGGACTTCTTCCCCGTTAAATTCCCCTTCCCTCTCACACCCACATGGCTCGTCAATCACGTAAGTCTGCTTTGACCATACTTCACCACTATTGTCGGTCGGCCGCTGTTGTTCGCCACGGCCGGGAGGAGTCCAACCGAGGCTTGCGAGGGTCTGCGGTGCTCCCGAGTAAGATTGCGTTGAGCGGAGTCGATATCGGTGCCGGATTTCACCCTCGTCACGCGACAGCTCGTTTGCTCTCTGCATCTCACATCCACCCCTCTCGCTCCCTCTCTCTTCCTCTCCCTTGACACCTTCCTCCCCCATCCTCTCACCCACCCACCTGTCACCTCTCTCTCTCTCTCTCCCTGCTCACGAATCCTCTTACCCATTCCTCTCTTACCTCTCTCTCTTTTTTATACGATCAGTGGAAACAAGAAGATGCTCGGTGTAGTCGGCACTTTGCTTCGTTTATCATTTCGTTTTTTTAGTGTTTTTTTTCAATGCTTTGCTTTATGTGCCCCCCCCCCTGTTTAAATGAAATATTTTACGAAAGTTTTCAAGCTCTGCTCCCTCTCCCCCCATTTCTCACCCTCATTGCGGCCGCCCCTCAGTGGAAACAAATGTACACGTCTCCCGTAGCCAAACGCTGCGGTGACCTCCAGTGGAGGTTGGCACACTGCACGTTGCCGTCGGCCGTGTGGCTCAGCCGAATCTCGCCGGGTGTAACAGACTTGTACATTTCCTGCGGTGCCAGGGAGGATCTGCCCCATCAGTACTTACGCTGCCAGCGGCTCAAACCAATGTTCCGCCTTTTGGGGGACATCTTCAGGAAATTGGGGGTGCCCTTCTACAACAGCAGCTTCGTGTATGGGGTGGTGCCTTACCTGGCTAACAAGTGTCATGACCTCGCTAACTTCGCCTGTGCGCAGGCGAAGATGGTGGTGTTCAGAAGGAGGAAAAAGATGCAGGAAGGTGACACTGACGGCTGCTCTGTGCTTCCAGTGTTCAAAAGCCTGCTTAAGGCGCGGCTCCGGCTGGAGCACGCATACCACACACATGGCGGTGATGTGCACGTCTCCTTCGAACGCTGGGGAGCCGGACAAGCCCTCTGTACCAGCGTGCACGGCACCCTCGTGTTCACCTTCTGTAGCGCTCGCTCGTCACCATGGCATGCGCGATGACCACCACCGCCACGTGACTTTTCTTTCGCGTTGTGCGCGGTGCATTTAGCGCCACAGCGCGTGGATTTGTAGCGTTTATTTTCATTTGTTTGCTGGTGACTTTGTGTATTTCGAATCGAAATCGCCTCTAGTGCTGTTGCTGCTGGCGGCAATAAAAGTTGTTCAAAAGTCAAAAGTCTCACCCTTCTCACTCTCTCTCTCTCACCCTCTCTCTCTCCCTCTCTCTCACTCTTTCGGTTGCCCAGGCAACGGGACTCGGGCCTCCTCACCTACAAGGAGCACCTGCCGCTGCAGCAGCTCGTCATCGCGGACACGAACCGCACCAACTCCGCCGCCTCCTACCGCGTGGGCCCGCTGCGTTGCCACGGCGACAGTAAGTTGCTCCCCATCGACCAGCCAAAATTGTGGACTGGCTCACATCACACCTGGGCCCTTTGTGTACGGGGCAGAGGCGGCGCGTCTCGAACTTTTTATGGTCCACGGAACCAACTCGGCCGATGCAAACATTTCCTACGGACCGGCCAGCCCAGCACCCACCCCCGGTGACAATACGAATTCACTTCTCTCTCTAAATGCGTCTGATACAAAACTATTCATATTACCGGAACATACAAACATGTCTTTTTGTTCGCGCAGCTTTGAGTTTTTTTTAGGGGGGGGGGGGGGGGGGGGGTTGCGTTTAGATCTTAGGGTTAGGAGGAGTTTAATCAGGGTAGTTTACCTAACTTAATTTTGTAAATTAAACATCAAAAGTGAAATATTCATATTCACCATCAGATGAGCATTGAGGTATTGGTGCTCATCCTCCCTGTTTACAGGCCTCATCATTCCTATGGCGGGGCAGGCGGGGGGGGGGGAGTAGTGGGGGGGGCATGAGGGTGGTTGGTGGTGGACTACACGGGACGACCGCTGTTGACTTACCCACAAATTGGTCCCCCAGGGGGGTGGGGGGGGGGGGGATGATGGCCTGAGTCCATCCCACAACCGGGACTTGAACTCGCAGACTCCCGCTTGCGAGGACGCACGCTGAGCCACCTGGGTGTGCCGTTGTACCCCCAGTCGGCCCCAACAAACATTTACGTAGATTTGCTGCTTGCGTGGTTTGTGAAACAGGCTTCCCTTTTCTCGCTCTCTCTTTTTTTTTACGATCAGTGGAAACAAGAAGATGCTCGGTGTAGTCGGCACTTTGCTTCGTTCATCATTTCGTAATGCCACGCCAGCGGCATTTCATCGGTGCCACTCGCTAAAAACAGCACTTGCCTCAACAGTCTGCTAAGGCTACACGGGGGAAACCTTTGTCTTATGTGTGCGTGTGTGTACAGAAAGCAAAGACAAGGATCCCCCGCTTAGCCTTAACAGACTGTTCGGGCAAGTGCTGTTAGCGAGCACCTATTAAGGCCAGAACGGCACACGAGGGGGTGGGTGGCCAGCACCACGTCTCCCGAGTGGCGATGTTTTTACGCGCCGCACCAGGTACTCATTTGAGGCCGAGTCGACCTAGGGGGAGTCCCACGACCGGTTCAGAAAATCGTTGGCCGTGAGCGGGAATCGAACTCGGGTCGCAGGGGTTGGTAGCGCGGGTTCGTAGCGCTAACCGCTGCTACGCCACCGCTCTCTGTCTTTGTGCAGAGGGCCTCTGGAACGCGGCTCTGTTCACCAGCCAGTCGGCCTACCTGCTCTTCCCCACTTTCCGCGGGGAGACGAACGCCGACATCTCCTTCTTCTTCAAGACGTCGGCGTCGCACGGGATCTTCCTCGAGAACCTGGGCCTGCAGCACTTCATGCGCATCCAGCTCAAGTGTAGGTTGCCGATCTGCGTCGCCCCCCCCCCCCGTATAAACTTGTCGGGGCAAGCGCTGTGAGCGGAGCAGCTGTTATTCACATCACACGAGGTGCTGATGTCTGCACGCTGCGCCAGGTGCCCAGCCAGGGCTGAGTCGATCGAGGCAAGGCCCAGGAGAGGCACAGATTGTAATCGTCACCGACGTTGGCCACGAGCGGGAATCGAACTCGGGCCGCCGGTGGTTCGTAGCTCGGCGCTCGAATCGCGAGACCGCCGCAGGTCCACGTCACGTGCAGGTCGTCGACGTGGGCACCAGCCCCCGTCGTTGTCGGCCGGCTTGTTGTGCGCACAAGAATGTAAACGTGACGACGGACGGACGGGTGGACTGGCGGACAAGCGGATGTATGGATGGATGGACAGAAGGACAGATTAATGGATGGACAGACAAAGCGAGTGCCTTTCCATCCATTAAAAATGGAAGGAACCGGAAAGAGAGGAAGACCTCACAGAAAAATGGCTTGACGACGACGACGACGACGACGAAGTAGGAGATCGGTGCCAGAAAGATGTGGCCACTACTTGAGCACATTGGCACAAGACAGAGAGGAAAGTGGAAACAACAAATGACGAAATGTGCAGTGGACACCTACGGGGCTATCTGCCCCTGTATCGTGATGACAAATTGAGAGAGGACAGTCGCCCAGCGTTCACTTGAGCACGGGGACTACGACTTTTATTTGGGGCTGGTGGCCTGTATCGGAAATCTAGCCGTGAACGAAACGACTCGGTGGCAGCACCGCCACCTCCACCACCGCCACCATCAGCACAGCTATCACCACCACCATCACCACCATCACCGCCAGCGCCACCGCCACTACCTCCGCGACGATCCGGCTCGAATGACTCCCGGCTCACAAACGCTCTCATCATCGAAGCAATCAGACGACCACCACCGCCATCACCACCATCACCACCACCACCGCCACCACCGCCACCACCACCACCACCAACCACAACGGCGACGGAAACACCCAGGAGGGGAATCCTCGACAACTTCCACAGAAAACACCGACAGGGCAAGGAGCTGTCCGCCGTCAGGGTCAAACGAGCGACTCGCTGGAGCCCTCGCTTCAGCAGGGGCTACCCTGGTTGGCACCCGGCACACCCACGAGCAGTGTCTACGACTAGCCACGTGCCACCGACTCTGCTCTGCCAGCGGCCAGGCTAATGTTGTTCGCAGAGCTCAATTAAGCCCCCCCCCCCGCGCGCACGCGCGTGTGTGTGTGTGTTAACGATTCGTTAATTGTATTCTGTTTAAAAATTCAGAGTGGTGGCGGCGCGGCTTGCAGACGTCTTGGAATGGGGGAAATGGTTCATTGGCGTGCAGCGAACATCTCCGCAGCGGGGCGCGCGGCAAAAGTGTGCGGGCCTTGCGTGCGGATCAGAGGTCACCTTGAGGGCACGTCAGAACTAGTTCCCGCGATGTCACCTTCCACGGGCCGTTCTGTGCGGCTCTGCGAGGCTCGCGAATGCAGCGCACGGGCGTGCGTGCCTCTCGCGACGCCGACAGCGCGACCGGAATCAAATTTGCGTGGCGGAAAACACAAGGGGACGGGAAATCATCAATCAATCGCAGTGTGTTCTCTCGCTAGGCATGCATCAAAAAATAATAATAATGATTGTCGTCATCCTAGTTTGATTATTTAATGTTGCGTTCACGCAGTCAATCATGTCTCGAGGGGCACAACTGAAATGCTGATGTGCCTCGAGGCTTATGGGACAAACAACGTGGAGCAGACGACACGGCACAAACCGATGGGGGAAGGTCACGGTGGTGATAATTAAAAACAAGGGCAAACGAGCGTTGGCTCGTGTTAAAGAAGCCACGCATATGCACGGTCTTTCTTCCTTGTTATGAATATGTATTACCAATGCCACTGCCACTCCCTCAAGCACTACTACCACCACTCAATGCCAAATGACCGTCACTTACCACCACCACCACCACCGTGACCTACTCACTCACCACCCCACTCACCTTCGCCCCCACCGCCCTTACACCGCCATCCACTCGCCCACCATCGCCACAAGCACCACACGTTATCCCCCACCATCACACACCCGCCACCACCGCCACCACCGCCACCACCGCCACCACCGCCACCACCGCCACCCCATTCGTGATCACTGCCACCACCGCGCCGGATCAATAATACTCCCACGTCACTCGCCCACTCCCACACACTCAGCACCCACCGTGGTGACGGCGGTGGTGGCGGTGGCTTCAGTGAGGAGGTCACGGTGGTGGCGAGTGAGTGAGTGATGGTCGGTTGCCATTGAGTGAGTGGAGGTGGTGGAGTGACAGGCAGTGGCATTTATGAGAAACACATTCCTGAAGAGGGAGCTGGTAGGAACGTTGGGTTGCTCGGTTAATGGCCAGGGTCAACGGCGGCGTGGTGTATTCCGCAAATATGCCCGACTGTGAGGGTGGGCATAAGCCGGCGTGAGTAGGTTAAACGTTGAGTTGTATAAGGGCACCACGGGGTGACCAGCCCCTCCCCACCCAGCCCCACCCCTCCCACCCGCCACCCAGCCCCACCCAGCCCTTCCCCACCCTCCCCACCCTGCCCACCCAGCCCCTTCCAACCCAGCCCCTCCCCTCCCCTCTCCACCCAGCCCCTCCCCACCCAGCCCCTCCCTCCCCACCCAGCTCCTCCCTGTACGACGAACGGACACAATAATCCCCTGTGGGCTGGTGTAACCAGGAGGTTCCTACCAGTATAACAATGCTACTATAGTACTTACCTATTAACCTGCATCCGTATTAAGAAGCTACTGGAGCTTTTCTTTAGAAATTGATTTTTGTGTTTAGTATTTTGTCCTTCCTACCGCGCCTCCGATTAGCAACGGTTGGCTACGTACGGTGCGAAAGAAGTTCAACATACAGTACATAAATCTTGACTTCAAGCTTTCGTGACTGCAGGAATTCATACTCTTTGGGTCTTTCGGTAAAGCCACGTAGATAGATCAAAAAGAATGATATTAATAAAAAACACTATATTTATTTATATTATTTTTATTATTTTATATATCTACGTGGCTTTACCGAAAGACCCAAATAAGTACATACTTACGTGATCGGCCTGCCGCTATGAGAACGTCAGCGCCTGCAGCACACGTGCCCTTGAACCCCCAGCTCACTGGACCCGCGTTCCAGACGGCCGCAGAAGCACACCTCCGATTGGACCCGGCCGGCTACGTACGGCGCGAAAGAAGTTCATCGTACATCACCACCACAACCATCGCCACTCACCCCGCCACCTTCCCGCGCCCTGCTCCCCCGTGCCCCCCCCGCCGCAGCCCCCCAGGAGGTGAGCTTCGCCTTTGACGTGGGCGACGGCCCCGTGGAGGTGACGGCCTCCAGCCCGCGGCCGCTCAACGACAACCAGTGGCACGGCGTGCGTGCCGAGCGCAGCGTCAAGCAGGCCTCGCTGCAGCTCGACGCGCTGCCCGCGCGCTCCTTCCAGGCGCCGGCGCACGGACACACGCGCCTGCTGCTCAACAGCAAGCTCTTCGTGGGTGCGTTCGTGGCGTGCGTGCGGTGGGTGGGTGGGTAGGCGCGTAGTGGGTGGTGTGCGTAGTGGGTGGGTGCCTGGGTGGGTTTGCGATGGGGGGAGTGGTTTGGTGGGCGGGTTATTGGTGGGTGGGTGTACGGCGGCTGGGTTTGTGGGTGGCTGGGTGGGTGCATGTGGATTGGTAGGACCTAGCCTGGCACCGCAATTGCCGGTGGTGACCAATAAACCGACGGTCCATCCGACCCACCCACCAACCGACCCACCCACCGACCCACCGTCCCACCCACAGACCCACCCACCGACCAACCGACCCACCGACTGACCCACCCACCAACCGACCCACCCACCGACCCACCGACCCACCCACCGACTGACCCACCCACCCACCCACCGACGCACCCACCGACTGACCCACCCACCGACCCACCCACCGACCCACCGACTGACCCACCCACCCACCGACCCACCCACCGACCCACCGACCCACCCACCAAAAGACTCACACACCCCCCCACCGACGCACCCACCGACCCACCCACCCACTGACCCACCCACCGACCCACCCACCGACCCACCCACCAAAAGACTCACCCACCCCCCCACCGACGCACCCACCGACCAACCCACCCACTGACCCACCCACCGACCCACCCACCGACCCACCCACCGACCCACCCACCGACCCACCCACCAACCGACCCACACACCCCCCCCCACCAACCCACCGACCCACCCACCAACCGACCGAGCCTCCGTCCGCCGGGTCGCAGGAGCCTCTGCTTCGGGCCAGCGCGGCTTCCTGGGCTGCCTGCGCGCGCTGCACATGAACGGGGCCGCGTTGGCGCTGGAGGAGCGTGCGCGCGTCACCGAGGGCGTGGAGCCCGGCTGCACGGGCCACTGCAGCAGCTACGGGGTGCTGTGCCGCAACCGAGGACGCTGCGTGGAGCGCTACAACGGCTACAGCTGCGACTGCACCCACACGCCCTTCCACGGACCCTTCTGCAAGCAAGGTGAGGATGTTCTGCTTGGTTCTTTCGGTAAAGTCACGTAAAAGGGAAATAATAAAATTATACAAATAAAACATAATAAAATAATTCTCACGACGTTTCGGCCACAACGCAAGCAGCCGTCCTCAGGTGAAAACCAGGTCTGTCGAGGCGACGCTGTCGTGAGAATTATTTTATTGTTTTATTTTTATTATTTTATTACTTCCCTTCTACGTGACTTTACCGAAAGAACCAAGAAGATGAATCCCTGCAGTCACGAAAGCTTTAAATCGAAATTCTTCTTGGTTCTTTCGGTAAAGTCACATAGAAGGGAAGTAATAAAATAATACAAATATAATAATATTTTATTACTTCCCTTCTACGTGACTTTACCGAAAGAACCAATAAGATGAATCCCTGCAGTCACGAAAGCTTTAAATCGAAATTTAAGGTGAGGATGATGATGGTGGTGGTGGTGGAGGCGGCGAGATGTTGACTCTCTCGCCTGGTATGCGGGAGGTCGTGCGTTCGTGTTTGGTAGTTTCCGTGTCCCCTCTCTCTCCCCGTGGATCTTTTTCTCCGGGTCCAAAGGGATTTTCCTCTCGGCGTTTAGAATCGACGTGCGTTGTCGATTATTTTGGCCGCTATCCATGTCCACGTGATGATAAGCTACTTCTTTGAGCTGTCGTTTGTGGCCAGGTCGCTTCTGAAAGAAGAGCTAGCTTAGCAGGCCATAACCTAGTAAAGTAAAAAAGGTTTTAGTTTAGTTGCAGTTCTTATGCATTCTGAACGTATTTCACTGGCCGCACGATGTTATTGATGAATGCGTTGAGTTTATTTCTCGTGTGTTTTTTCATTTGTTGTTGATGTGGAGCCCCCCCCCCCCTCCGTTACGCCTCCGCGTCTCGGAGTGCGACCATCGGCGTCTCAACGCACTTAAAAAGGCACCCCCCACCCCCCTCTCACCCACCCCTCTCACCCACCCACCTCACCCACCCCTCTCACCCACCCCTCTCACCCACCTCACCCACCCACCTACCTCACCTACCCACCTCACCCACCCACCTCACCCACCTACCTCACCCACCCCTCTCACCCACCTCACCCACCCACCTCACCAACCCACCTCACCCACCCACCTCACCCACCCACCTCACCCACCCACCTCACCCACCCCTCTCACCCACCCACCTCACCCACCCACCTCACCCACCCACCTCACCCACACACCTCACCCACCCCTCTCACCCACCCACCCCCCTCACCCACCCCCCTCACCCACCCCTCTCACCCACCCCTCTCACCCACCCCTCTCACCCAGCCACCTCACCCACCCACCTCACCCACCCACCTCACTCACCCACCTCACCTACCCACCTCACCAACCCCCCTCACCCACCCCCCTCACCCACCCCTCTCACCCACCCACCTCACCCACCCACCTCACCCACCCACCTCACCCACCCACCTCACCCACCCACATCACCCACCTCACCCACCCACCAACCCCCCCACCCACCAACCCCCCCACCCCCCCACCCACCTACCCCCCCACCCACCTACCCCCCCACCCACCCACCACCCCACCCACCCCCGGGGGATCTTTGTTTTCTTTCTTTGTTAAACTTCTTTCACACCGTACGTAGCTAACCGTGCAAATCGGAGGTTCGGAAGGGGGGGGCGGGGACAAGAAACTAAACACAAAACGCAGTTTTAAAGAAAATCGTTTTCAATCTCGATGATGACTTCAAAGTGCACAGCTCCCAATGTGTCTTCCTAATATCGGAAGGAAAGAGCGTTCCAGACGGCCGCAGAAGCGCGTCTAAAAGCGCCACGTGTCAACCCAACCCCCCGCCATCTCCGTCTCCCTCACCACCCCCTCCCCCCCAGTAATCAGTAAAATTATTCAGCAGCATTCATCAACGAGTGGTGAATATCACAGAAGGTGAAGTCATGGACTTGGGTGTGATTTTATACTACGCTCTGCTCACGAAACAGAGCCTTGCCTGTTTATTTTGTAATTATTATCATTTCAAGAAAATCGCTTTGCACCGTTTTGCTGCACCGCACCGAACGGGTCCGACGGTTCACGCGAAGTGTCCTCGACCTCGGGCAGACCCAGCGGCAATTGTTTTGTTGGCATCCTGCAACCCTTGCTCACGAGCCTCAGAGGAATCAGAACCACTCCAGGAGTGTTCAGCTTAAACTCACGTTGCTGCTCGACAAGACTGGTCCCGAAGGTCGACAGGTTGATGAATTAACATTTATTATGAATTTACGGTTTTAGAGGATGCGTAAGCAGTGCAGATGAGAGCGATGCAGAGGGAAGAAGGGATGCGAGGGGTGTGAAGAGAGCGGCGATGTGGAGGCAGTAGGGGTGGGAGAGCGGTGGAGGGAACGAGACGGAAGGATGGGAAGGGATGTGGAGAGAGCTGGGATGGAAGGGTATGGGGTGAGACCGGGATGGTGCTGTATGGCAGGGAACAGGAGGATATGGGATGGTGCTGTATGGGAGTGAATAGGAGGTTATGGGATGGTGCTGTATGGGATGGTGCTGTATGGGATGGTGCTATATGGGATGGTGCTGTATGGCAGGGAACAGGGGGGTATGGGATGGTGCTGTATGGGAGGGGACAGGGGATGGACGCGTTTTCGAGGGAGCGGGGGGGGGGGCTAGAGAGGAGTCTCTGGCACGAGAAGGGCAGAGTGATGGAGACGTGGAGCGAGCAGAGCGGGCAGAGTGAGCGGGCGAGTGAGTGAGCGAGTGAGTGGGTGAGAGAGTGAGTGAGAGAGCGAGCGGGCGAGTGAGTGAGCGAGTGAGTGGGTGAGAGAGTGAGTGAGTGAGAGAGCGAGTGAGCAGAGCGGGTGAGCGGGCGAGTGAGCAGAGCGAGTGAGCAGAGCGAGCGAGTGAGCGAGCGAGTAAGCGAGTGAGAGGGCGGGTGAGCGGGTGAGTGAGAGACGAGTGAGTGAGCGAAAAAGTGAGTGAGTGAGCAGAGCGAGTGAGTGAGTGAGCAGAGCGAGCGAGTGAGCGAGCGAGTGAGAGAGCGAGCGGGCGAGTGAGTGAATGAGCGAGCGCTGCATTACCCTGGGATGTGATGTCACTCTCGCTCTCGTGTTGCCGGAGCAACGCTCATCAATCAGGCAGCCTCCACTAATGGGCTCACCGGGGAGGCAGGGCATTTCATTCATTCATTCGCTAGGATCGCTCGCTCACTCATTCATTCACTCACTCGATTCCAATACACATCCATAGTAATGTACTGTACTTCATGTGTCGGTGCGCGTGTCTTATATTGTCCATTACTGCGCATGCTTCCATATATTCACACTCCGGTGGTGTTATTCGCTCTAAACACATTGTGTATAATTTACATTTGTTTACCATTTATTCCGCATTTTACCAGGGTTTAACCCTGCCATGGTGAAAGCGGGGGGCGAGGAGGCGAGCGCAACGGGCTATGAACCCGGCAAACTCAGTTTCATTCCTGGCCACGGCGAACCAAAGTGGCTGAGCGAAATATTAACCGGTTCTGGTCCATTTTTTTCTGCTCCGTCTCTCACTGTGGGCCTCTGTCAAGGAAGGGTTAAAGCGTCTCACTCAGATCTCACAACGTTTCAAAATCTCTCTCTCTCTCCACTTAAATCCATTCATTAGTCTAGCCGGCTGTGTGTCTACCAATCCACGAAACTCCTCCGGACCGAATATCGGCACTGTGGATACATTCTAGATTTGAAGTTTTCGTGACTGCAAGGATCCATACTTTTAGTTTTTTTCGGTAAAGTCACGTACGTAAAAAAACAAATAATAGCAACAATAATAGAAATAAAAAAATTAAAAAAATAGAAATAATAAGAGAAATAAAATATTTATATTAAAATGAAAACAACTAAATTAAATCACGACGTTTCGGGCATAAGCATGCCTCGGCATACTTAAGCGGTTGTTCTTTAGCTGTGTCTGTCCCCCACCTGAAGACGGACGCTTGTGTTGCGCCCGAAACGTCGTGATTTAATTTAGTTGTTTTCAGTTTAATTCATTTTGTTTTCTACCTACGTGACTTTACAGAAAAAAACCAAAAAGTACTGTGGATACACTTTGTCTGCTGAGATTGTTCAGATAATTTCGGTGCTGTAAATATTCAAATGATGAGCATCTTTGTTGAGCTATCATTTATGGTGTGGCCAGGTCGCTTGTGAAAAACAAGTTAACGCCGCAGCGGGGCCTTGCCTGGTAGGATGTGGAAAGTTTAGTCTTGTGTGTTTGGGTGATTTGTTGACTTTTCTTGTGCTTGGTATCGTGTTGTTGTATTGAATAATTATTCTCATTCTGATCTGGGCTAAACGAGCTATGTGGTGATGATGATGTCGTCACGATAGAACAGAGGCACACAGACCACACTGAACGCAACATCTCAACATATTCTTGGTTCTTTCGGTAAAGTCACGCAGAAGGGAATAACAATAATAAAATAATACAAATAAAACATAAGCGTTCGGTAACGTTGTCTTTCCGACAGCTCTGTTTCTTCACCTGAGGACGGCTGCTTGCGTTGTGGCCGAAACGTCGTGAGAATTTTATTTTATTATGTTTTATTTTTATTATTTTATTATTTCCCTTCTACCTGACTTTACCGAAAGAACCAAGGATATGAATACCTGCAGTCACGAAAGCTTTAAATCGAAATTTTACATCTCAACGCATTCGTGAATAACACTCCGTTGTGTGTGGCCTTAAAATAAACAAATGTAGATGATAACCGACGTTTTGGGCAATGGCCCTTCTCCATAGGTCGCGGGTCTCCCACTAGGTCGACTCAGCCTCAAATGAGTTGCCCGGTGCGTGGTGTGTAAACATCGCCGCTGGGGAGACAAAGGCGGTCGGGCGTAGTGCTGGCCACCCACCCCCTCGTGCGCCTTTCCGGCCTTCCCAGGGAGCTGTCGCAAACAGCGCTTGTCCCAAAAGTCTGCTAAGGCTATACGGGGGATCTTTGTCTTTGACGTGAATCGTCTTCTCATACCGGGCTGACAGGTCCACTCTGCAAGATCGCAAACGCGAATTGGCGATCGCACAGCGATGATGCTGCTGCTGTGTTAATGGGAAAGGCAGCTCAGCCTGGAGCAAGAGTGTGTGCTATGTGTGTGTGCAGTGTACATGCTGTGTATGTATGTGCTGTGTGTGTGTGCTGTGTGTGTGTGCTGCATGCATGCTGTGTGTGCTATGTATGTGTGTGCTGTGTGCATGCTGTGTGTGTGTGCAGTGTACATGATGTGTGTGTGTGTGCTGTGTGCGCTGTGTGTGTGGTGTGTGTGCAGTGTACATGCTGTGTATGTGTGTGCTGTGTGGTGCAGTGTACATGCTATGTGTGCTATGTGTGTGTGGTGTGTGTGCAGTGTGCATGCTGTGTATGTGTGTGCTGTGTGTGTGTGTGTGCAGTGTACATGCTGTGTGCGCGCTGTGTGTGTGCAGTGTTCATGCTGTGTGTGCTATGTATGTGTGTGTGTGCAGTGTACATGCTGTGTGTGTGTGTGCTGTGTGTGTGTGTGCTGTGTGTGTGCTACATGCATGCTGTGTGTGCGCGCTGTGTGTGTGAAGTGTACATGCTGTGTGTGTGTGTGCTGTGTGTGTGTGCTGTGTGTGTGCTACATGCATGCTGTGTGTGCGCGCTGTGTGTGTGCAGTGTACATGCTGTGTGTGTGTGTGTGCTGTGTGTGTGCTACATGCATGCTGTGTGTGCGCGCTGTGTGTGTGAAGTGTACATGCTGTGTGTGCTATGTATGTGTGTGTGTGCAGTGTACATGCTGTGTGCGCGCTGTGTGTGTGTGCAGTGTGCATGCTGTGTGCGCTATGTATGTGTGCGCGTGCAGTATGCATGCTGTGTGTGCGCCCTGTGTGTGTGCAGTGTACATGCTGTGTATGTGTGTGCAGTGTACATGATGTGTATGTGTGTGCTGTGTGTGTGCTATGTATGTGTGTGTGCAGCGTGCATGCTGTGTGTCCTGCATACATGCTGCGTGTGTGTGCTCTGTGTGTGCTGCCTACATGCTGTGTGTGTGCTGCCTACATGCTGTGTGTGTGCTGTGTGGTATACATGCTGTGTGCTCTGTGTGCATGGTATACATGCTGTGTGTGTGCTGTGTGGTATACATGCTGTGTGCTCTGTGTGCATGGTATGCATGCTGTGTGTGTGCTGTGTGGTCTTCACCCTGTGTGTATGACCGCTGTGTAGATGCTCCTCGCCAACAGCACTCAAGCCTGTGACGGGGGGCGGGGATCTGTGCCCCGTGCTGTGTGGCGTGTGCACGCAGCGTTGCGCGCAGTGTTTGTTAATCGCCATCAATCGCCGATTGCGCGGAGGCTGTTCTGTTTATGGGAACCGCAGCGGTCACCTGGGGCACAGCAAGCCCGCAGGGAAAGGCGTGAACACCCCGTCCGTGTGAAGTCTTGTGTGTGAAGTCTTGTTGTGTGTGAAGTCTTGTTGTGTGTGATGAGCTGTTGTGTGTGAGGAGCTGTACATTCGGGGGAGCTGCGGCGCAACGGTTAGCGCCACGCCGCGCTACGAACCCGGCCACGCGAGTTCGATTCCCGCTCACGGCCAACGATTATCTGAACCGGTTTTGGACCGCCCCCTAGGTCGACTCAGCCTCGAATCAATAACTCGTTGCGGTGTGTAAACATCGCCGCGAGGGAGACAAAGGCGGCCGGGCGTGGTGTTGGCCGCCCACCCCCCTCGCGTGCCGTGCCGGCCTTCATAGGCGCTGCGCGCTGGCAGCACTTGCCCCGACAAGTCTGTTAAGGCTACACGGGGGTTCTTTGCCTTTGTGACGTGTTGTGCATGTGGTGTGTGTGTGTGTTGCATAAGGAGCGGTGGTGCAGCGGTTAGCGCTACGTTGCGCTACGAACCTGGGCGACACGGGTTCGATTCCCGCTCACGGCCAACACCCACGATTATCTGAACCGGCCCTGTGCCTCCTTTAGGTCGACTCGGCCTCAAATGAGCACCCGGTGCGATGTGTAAACATCGCCATTGGGGAGACAAAGGCGGCCGGGCGTGGTGTTGGCCACCCACTCCCTCGTGTGCCGTGCGGGCGTTCATAGGTGCTCGCTAACGGCACTTGCCCCACCAGTTTGTTAAGGCTACACGGGGGATCTTTGTCTTTGTTGCATGCCATGATGTGCGTGTCGCGTCGCCTGTGCACGGTGTGTGCGTGTGTTGCTGTGCACAACCCGTGGTTGTGACGATAACGACGATGATACAGCGACCATTCATGAGTCCAGCGAAGCTTCAATGAGGCTCAAGACTCCTCCGTTTGTCAGGAGAGTCCTGCCATCTCGACATTTCACCAGCACCGTCAAGGCGCGTTTTGGCCTTTGCGCAGGGGGAGGAAAACAGAGGGGGTGGGGTCAGTGCTGGATTATCCTTGTAGCTACTACACATGTAGTAGCTACACATGTAGTAGCTACACATGTAGTAGCTACACATGCTACTGGCCCCGCACTTCCAAGGGCCCCCACGCAAAATGCTTTCAACCTATCAATTCCGGTTCAGTGATTCTGCACTTGCTCTATTACTATAGTACTATACTGCCTTTGACTTTTACGAACGACTGGGTGTTTAAGGTTAGCGATTTGTCGTATTGTATTTGCAAATGGAATAATACAATTACTTTACTATGCAAATTAAAAATGCGTGTTTTAATATTTACGTGTTTTAAATGTAGGGCCCCTTCATAACATATACTACAGGCCCCGTACTAGCTTAATCCGGCACTGGGTGAGGGGTGGGGGCAGCTGGGAGAGGGGGCTAACACTGCACTTGCCCCAACATACGGAGGAGGCTACACGGGGGCGGTGTGTGCGGTGTACCCCATTTGTCTTCGGTGTGCAGAGGTGGGCGCGTTCTTTGAGATGGGCACCCAGGTGCGCTACTCCTTCCCGGAGCCCGGCCTCGCCGCAGACCCCCTGGGGTGGCATCAGCCGCAGCAGCCGCCCCCTCCCCTGTCCGGCGGGGATCAGCGCGGGGAGCTGTCGGGGGAGCCGGGCGAGGGGAGTTGGCCCGGAGCGGGTCTCGGCGTGGAGCCGGGGGACCGCGTGCGCTTTGGGTTCAGCACGACGCACGCGCCCGCCGTGCTCTTTCACGTGAGCTCGTCCGCCCACGACGAGTTCCTCGCCGTTCTCCTGCATCGCGACGGTGAGGCCTTCGCTCCGCTCGCCCGTCTGAGCGATGGTTCACGTGCGTGTCTGTGCGCGTGTCGCAGCGGCGTCGCGGTTAGCGCTGCGAAGCTCGGCCACCCGAGTTCGATTCCCGCTCACGGCCACCTACACCGGTGATGATTATCTGAGAAACCTGGTGCGGTGTGTAAACATCGCCACTGGGGAGACAAAGGCGGCCGGGCGTGGTGCTGGCCACCCACCCCCTCGTGCGCCGTGCCGGTCTTCATAAGTGTCACTCGCTGACAGCGCTCGCCCCAGCCGCCTGTTAGAGGCTACTCGATGGGTGGCGGTGGGGAAGGGGATCTTTACCTTTGCGTGACTGCCATGCGTCAGGGAGCTTACACGTGCGCCTGGGTTTCGGGAGCACGGAGGAGTCAACGACCTCCGTGGCGGTGGACGTGCGCAACCTGGCCAACGGGCAGCCCCACCTCCTCAACGTGACGCGCCTCGGAGCCGACCTCTACGTGCAGGTAACGCGCACAGCCGGGAGGACGCGCACCCATCCGCTCACCTACCTACCCGCCCGCCCGCTCGCCCGCTCGCTCGGCCACCCAACATCCTGCCTGCTCACCCACCCACCCGCTCGCCCACCCACTAACCTGCCCACCAACCCAGCCAACCCACCCGCTCACCTACCTACCCACCAACCGCCCGCTCGCCCACCCACCAACCTGCCCACCCACCCACCTGCTCGCCCACAGACCAACAAACCTGCCTACTCGCCCACCCACCAACCCACCCACCAACCAACCCACCCGCTCGCCCACCGACCAACCTGCCCACCCACCACCCTGCCTGCTCACCTACCCACCAACTTGCCCACCCACCACCCTGCCTGCTCCCCACCCACCCGCTCGCCCACCCACTAACCTGCCCACCAACCCAGCCAACCCACCCGCTCACCTACCTGCCCACCAACCCGCCCGCTCGCCCACCCACCAACCCACCTACCAACCAACCCACCCGCTCGCCCACCGACCAACCTGCCCACCCACCACCCTACCTGCTCACCTACCCACCAACCTGCCCACCCACCCGCCCGCCCGCTCGCCCGCTCGCCCACAGACCAACCTGCCCACCCACCCACCCACCAACCCAGTCGCTCGCCCACTCTCCAACCTGCCCACACCGAAAGAAAGAGGATGCACGCACGCGTGGATCACAGAGGTCGACACCAGCCGTTGACGAGAGCGAGCAAAGCTCGCGGGCAGGACGCGCCGTGGCCGCAAGGAACGGCGGCCGATGGTCGAGACTGGCGATGGAACGGCAGCGAAAGGAGGGGGGGGAACGATGCATCAGAGCACGTCGGTTATTTTTTATTTGATTGTTGGGTGAACGTGGGTTTGCGACAGCTCTTGTGTATGGTGGGTGGAAGCGGGGGGGGGGAGGGGGGAGTGAGGGGGTGGCGCAGGTGTTTGTGGGTGGTGTTGATAGGAGCGGGGATAATTAATGCGGCTTTTTAAAGATATGCCACTTGGAGTCGTGTCACTCGTCACGTGTGACTCGGTGCGGATCCAAAAGGAGACACGCGGGGGGCGGGCACCACGTGGCCTCTGTGTTGTGCCGGGGCTTGTGTTTCGCTTTGTAGCCGGGCTGCGTTGTGGCCGGCTGGGTTGTGGCCCGAAAAACGGTGTTGTAGCGACAGCTGTGTTATGACCGGTCCCTGTTGTCGATGATCTGTGTTGTGGCGGAAGGGTGGCTAGCTGTGTGTGTTGTGGCTAGCTGTGTGTGTTGTGGCTAGCTGTGTGTGTCTTTGTTGTGGCTGACTGTGTGTGTGTTGTGGCTGGCTGTGTGTGTGTTGTGGCTGTTTGTGTTGTGGCTGGCTGTGTGTGTGTTGTGGCTATCTGTGTGTTGTGGCTGTGTGTGTTTTGGCTGTGTGTGTGTTGTGGTTAGCTGTGTGTGTGTTATGGCTGGCTGTGTGTGTTGTGGTTAGCTGTGTGTGTGTTGTGGCTGTGTGTGTTGTGGCTGTGTGTGTGTTGTGGCTGGATGTGTGTGTTGTGGCTGGATGTGTGTGTTTTGTGGTTAGCTGTGTGTGTTGCGGCTAGCGGAGTTGTAGCGGCTAGAGCGCTGCGCTGCGAACCTGGCGGCCTCAGTTGGATTCCCGCTCACGGCCAACATCGGTGACGATTATCTGAACCGTTTTTTTTTACCTCCACTAGGTCGACTCGGCCTCAAATTAGTACCTGTTTACGGTGTGTAAACATCGCCACTGGGGAGACAAAGGCGGCCGGGTGTGGTTCTGGCCGCCCACCCCCTCGTGTGCCGTGTCGACCTTCACAGGTGCTACTCGCTAACAGCACTTGCCCCAACAGTCTGTTAAAGGCTGTACCTGGGGATCTTTCGCTTTGTCTCTGTTGGGGCTCTTGCTGTGTTGTGGCCGCTGTGTGATGCTGCTGCTGCGGGCTCTGTCCTGGCTCCGCTTTGGAACCGCACAACGTGAGCTGCGAGCTCGCCGAGATAGGGGGGGGGGGGATGGAGTTTGGGGGGGAGCGGGGGGTGCAGCCGTTCTGGCAGCGATGACATGCGCAAATAAGACATTGGCTGTGATTTTCGAGGTCACTTCTGCGAGCGTGCGCACTTACCGCTCACCACTCACCGATCACTGCTCACCGCTCACCACTCGCCGATCACCGCTCACCACTCGCCACTCACCGATCACCGCCCATCACTCACCACTCGCCGCTCACCACTCACCACTCGCCGATCACCGATCACCACTCGCCACTCACCGCTCACCACTCACCGATCACCGCTCACCACTCGCCACTCACCGCTCACCACTCGCCGATCACCGCCCACCACTCACCGATCACCGCCCACCACTCACCACTCGCCGCTCACCACTCACCACTCGCCGATCACCGATCACCACTCGCCACTCACCGCTCACCACTCACCGATCACCGCCCACCACTCACCACTCGCCACTCACCACTCACCACTCGCCGATCACCACTCACCACTCACCGATCACCGCCCACCACTCACCACTCGCCACTCACCACTCACCACTCGCCGATCACCGATCACCACTCGCCGCTCACCACTCGCCGATCACCGATCACCGCCCACCACTCACCGATCACCGCCCACCACTCACCACTCGCCGCTCACCACTCACCACTCACCGCCTCCGCGCGACACCCGCCTCTGCTCAAGGTCCCCGCCGCTCGTGAGGTCGCTCCTCCTTGGCAGCTGCCCCCAACTCTCTGGAAACTCCCTCGGCAGTCCGCCCCGCAGAGGCGCTGATCCTGCGGGCGACACGGGCCGGTGGAATCAGTCGCGTGTGCGGGAGCTCTCGCTCCTATCGTTACCGGCCAAGCCTCAGGTTTATATCGTTTAGCCAGGTGGGAGCCCACGCGGCCAGGGCAGAGCCTCCGAGTGACCCCCGGGGCATCGGTCTGCCGGCGGAGGGTGACGGATTGCCGCGGAGAATACTCAATTGCAATTTCGGAGCCTGGCGATAGTTTGTTTTGTTTGTTTTGTTTTTAGTTCCACCCTCTGACTCTGCCGCGCACAACGACCTGTTCTTATTCGGGCAACGGCGCCAGACCTTGAACGTCCGCCGTGAATCAGAGTGGCACTCGCCACCGGTCGGCACACCCGCAAGTGTTAACCAGGGCGGCCGCGCGGGGTTCGAACCGCGAACCCCGCTGCGACAAGCCGCGACGCGCGCTAAGGCTGGGTCGTGTCGACCCCTCCTCTCCTCCCCCCTCCCCCCTCCCCTCCCTCCCCTCCTCCCCACCTCCCCTCTGCCCTCCTCCCCCCCTCCCCTCCTTAATATTCTCGCGTCAGCCAATTTGCGTCGTTGCGGCTTCTTTCGAAGGGCCGCTCGCATTTCGAGACGCTTTTATATTTTGTTGTTGTTGTTGTAGTTGTTGTTGTTGTCGGGCGAGCGCAGATAGGATAACGTCGCGAAGGCTGCGCCGTGGCAGTGTCCGGATGAACGCGGCTCGTTTGTCAGCGTCCTCCGTGTCCTGCCTCTTGGAGACCCCCCCCCTGCCCCCCCCCCCCCCGATTAGCACGGTTGGCTACGTACGGTGCGAAAGAAGTTCGCCGTACATGCATACACAGTCGTGCGCCGCTCCCTTTTCGTTTACAATTTGTTTTCTTTTCCTTAAAGGCTCTCGCTCTCTCTCTCTCTCGCTCTCTACCCTGCTTTGTTCACCTTGCCAGGATCCTGGCGTCGATTCCTCCACCCTCATTCCGCAATCCGCTAGCCCCGAGGTTTTATTCATACTTTCGCCGCGTTTGCCAAATAGCTGCAGACGGAGTGTGCAGAGAGACGGCGGGGGGGTGGGGGGATTGCAATCGAGGCCAACGCGAATCAGGGAGCTCAGGATGATGAGAAAGGACGCGCGAACGATGATTATTATTGATAGCGGTGCATTGTGTATTTAAACGAAACACTTGGACTGCTTTTATTTGTATTTTACCAGGTAAGGCCCCAATGAGCTGTGTAGCTCTTTTTTCAGAAGCGAGCTGGCCACAAATGATAGCTCGACGAAGTGGCTCATCACGGGGACCTTTAAAGCAGCCAAATAGTCTTACACGCGTGTTTCTCAACGTGAAAACCGGAGAGAGAGCAAAAACACAAACTCCAAATATTCAGGAGGCGTCAGGGTCGGGATCGAACCCACGACCTCCTGTACACCGGGCGAGGGAGTTAACATCTCCTAGCCACCGGGATGATGATGAGAGAGAGAGACACGCAAACTCCAAATATACAGCAGCAGGCGTCAGGGTCGGGATCGAACCCACGACCTCCTGTATACCAGGCGAGGGAGTTAACATCTCCTAGCCACCGTGGCACCCCTTACGCCTCACCGAGTCTCAAGGAACATTTTCAGGAGGGTCCTGACAAAAGTTTTTGCGGTAGGGAGGGCAACGCTGTTACTGCTGTTGCTGCTGATGATGTTCTTGCTGTTGCTGATGTTGTTGCTGATGGTGTTGCTGCTGCTGATGTTGCTGCTGATGTTGCTGCTGATGTTGTTGCTGTTGCTGATGTTGTTGCTGATGGTGTTGCTGCTGCTGATGTTGCTGCTGATGTTGTTGCTGCTGATGATGTTGTTGCTGATGTTGTTGGTGCTGCTGATGTTGCTGCTGATGATGTTGTTGCTGATGGTGTTGGTGCTGCTGATGTTGCTGCTGATGTTGTTGCTGATGGTGTTGCTGCTGCTGATGTTGCTGCTGATGTTGCTGCTGATGTTGCTGCTGATGATGCTGCTGCTGATGTTGTTGCTGATGGTGTTGGTGCTGCTGATGATGCTGCTGCTGATGTTGTTGCTGATGGTGTTGGTGCTGCTGATGTTGCTGCTGATGATGTTGTTGCTGATGGTGTTGGTGCTGCTAATGTTGCTGCTGATGTTGCTGCTGCTGATGTTGTTGCTGATGTTGCTGCTGCTGCTGCTGATGTTTTTGCTGATGTTGCTGATGATGATAATGCCGATGATGTTGCTGCTGCTGATGTTGCTGCTGACGTTGCTGCTGACGACCCAAAAGTTGTACAGCGAACTAGCGCAGATAGGGAGGGTCCTCGCCTGTAAGATCGACAGTTTCGCCAGCATCGATTGAGGGCGAGCCCTGACCCCTGCTGATGAGGCACTTGCGCGTCAAAACCGGCCCGGAGTTTGCTCGTCCTGAATCAACGGCGCTGAGATGACGCGCTCCCAGAAGGCCGTGCGGCTCATGGGATGCGTGGCGAGACGGATCGATGGAGCGGAATGGAGGAGATGTCGTATTGTTGTTGTTAATCTTCTGCAACCATCGACGCCAATGATAATTTAGAGTCATCCAGCAGTGGATTGTTAAAGACCCGACGACGGTGACGATGATGACGATGCCGCTGCGGGTGCCGTGGGGCGCTCTCCGCCGTTAAGCGAAACGCCGCTGGGTGATTCCGTGGCATTTGCGTGGCGTCGTTAGGAGAAAGCGCTGCATTAAACACACTTCATTTACTCGCATCACGCTTCGCTACTGCCCCCCCCCTACACACACCGACACCCGACATTCCCATCGTGTCTCGTCCCAGGCACGCCCAGAGTTGAAGGGAACTCGTGAGCCGCTTCTGACCCCGTCAGAACGTTGAGTAAAACGAAACCACCGTGGCGTCACCACCACCAAAGGGGTTCATTGTGGAGGCAAACGCTTTGGCGGCGGTGGTGGTCGTGATTGTGCTTTGACGGTGCGTTGCGATGATGGTGGTGTCGGCTCGAAAGACGCTGCTGACGGAGGCATGGAGGGGGTTGAGGGGACGGGCAAAGGAAGCTCAGAGGCCATCAGAGAGGTCACCAGCTCAGAGGTCACCAGCTCAGAGGCCATCAGAGAGGTCACCAGCTTAGAGGTCACCAGCTCAGAGGCCACCAGCTGAGAGGTCACCAGCTCAGAGGTCACCAGCTCAGAGGTCACCAGCTCAGAGGCCACCAGCTGAGAGGTCACCAGCTCAGAGGTCACCAGCTCAGAGGCCACCAGCTCAGAGGCCACCAGCTCAGAGGTCACCAGCTCAGAGGTCACCAGCTCAGAGGTCACCAGCTCAGAGGCCACCAGCTGAGAGGTCACCAGAGAGGCCACCAGCTCCTGGCAGGCTTCGAGGCCATCGAGTGCGAGTGTGGTGGTGATGCGAGCCGGGTGTGGGGGAGAGCGAAGTGAAGTTGAGCTTGAGCCATGGAAGCCCTCCCCCCTCCCCCCACCTTCTTGGGTAGCACGGAGAGCTCAAGGAAAGAGATAATTTGCCTGAACATTATTGTAATTGTTCGTATTATGCGCTGGAGAGTGGCACAGCTGGGAGCTGTTCCTGGCCGTGTTTAGCGGCAGTGGAGAGTGGTGTCTGAAATGCTGCGAGGCTGCTCTCCCCTGCTTCCCCCTCCCTCCCCTCCCCGCCCTCCCCCTCCCTCCCCCCCTCCCTCCCCTCCCCTCCCTCCCCTCGTTCCCCTCCCCTCCCTCCCTCCCTCCCCTCCACGCCCTCCCCTCCCTCCCCTCCCCTCCCTCCCTCCCTCCCCTCCCCACCCACCCCCTCGTGTGCCACCGTGCCCGCATTCATAGGTGCTGCTCTCTAACAGCATTTGCCCCAGCAGTCTGTTCAGGCTACACGGGGGATCTGTGTCTTTGTGTCCGTATTGGTCGAGAAGGGTGCACGGATTCAGGGCGTGGTTCTCAACTCGCTGTGACCTCCAGAGTCGTCGTGGCCGCGAACGGCTTCCTGCACGAACGTCTCGTTCGTAGCTACTACTACACGTGTAGCTACTACTACACGTGTTAGTAGCTACTGCACGTGTTGTAGCTACTACACGGGGGAGAGTGGTGGTGGGGCGGGGGTGGATCTTTGATCTTTGTCTCTTATGCGTGTGTGCGTGTGCGTGTGCGCGTGTGCGCGTGTTTGTGTGTCCAAGTTGGATCACTACCCTGCGGTGAGGCACGTCCTGGCCGTCGTCGCGCCGATCCAGATGACCTCTCCCCGCGAGCTCTACCTCGGGCGCGTCCCAGGTGAGTCGGCAGGTCGTGGCCCGGGTCAGCACCGACATGGGGGGCGGATGGGGGTGTGGGGTTGGGGGGGTGCGGGTGGGGTGGATGGGGGGGTGGGGGGGTGTGGGGTTGGTGGGTGGGGTTGGGTGGAAGGGTTGGTGGGCGGTGTTGGGTGGGGTTGGGTGGGGGGTAGGATGGTGGGGGGGGGGGTAAGGGGTGGATGGGGGGGTTGGTGGGCGGGGTGGGGGGGAATTGAAGAATCCAGCACCGTTGGGTTGCCTGCCGCGCCGGGAGATTGAATCGACCACGTGGGATCGCGGGTTGCGGAGTGCACCCGTCCATGGCAGCTCTGGGTGAAGTAACGACACAACAACAACAACAACCAAAACAACAACAACAACACCCCGGCAAGTTATTCAGCGGGCAGGGCGGTGCGGGCACGGTGGTTGACACTCGCTGACCCCCCCACCCATCCACCCATCCCGGACACGTGTGAAGAAAGAGCTTCATAGCTCATCGGATTCCTCCTCCGGTCTCAATAAAGATTCTGATTCTGTGGTGGCACTCGCACCGCACAGCGAGAAGGGTCCTCGTGTTCGACTCGTGACACGGTGCCTCTCTGTGTGTGTGTAGTTTGTGTGTTCTCTCTCTCTCTCTGTGTGGAGTTTGTGTGTTCTCTCTCTCTCTGTGTGTGTGTGTAGTTTGTGTGTTCTCTCTCTGTGTGTGTGTGTAGTGTGTGTGTTCTCTCTCTCTCTGTCTCCACCTCCTGCTCAGCGTGGGCTTCCTCCGGGCTCTCCGATCACCTCCCCAGAGCTCAACAAAAACACACCCCACACACATCCACAGTGCTATATATTAAATAAAGAAAGTGCCTGCAAATCACTCGATTGGGATCACGCAGCAGCAGCAGCAGCAGCTGCATCATCATCGACCCCCTTTCTGCGAAAAAAAACTTGGCAGGACTCTCCTGGCAAAGAGACCTGAGACTCCGGGGAGGGCTAAAACAGCACGCGCGCGGCATCGCACCTGCGGATCTTGTCACGAATGTTTCGGTGTCTCCAGTTTAACAAGTAGCAGTATAGCAGCAGTCGGCTTTCGCGGCCAATGTTAAATTATAAATGTTGTGCCATTGAACCCGCCACCACCCGGCACAGCCAACTAGTAAGGGGTTCAATCTTGATTTGAAGTTTTCGTGACTGCAGGAATCCATACTGTTTGGATCTTTCGGTAAAGTCACGTGGGTAGAAATAAAATTAAACAAATCACGACGTTTCGATCGCCTGATGACGACCGCTTGTGTTGCGATCGGAACGTCGTGATTTGTTTTATTTTATTTCTACCCACGTGACTTTACCGAAAGAACCAAAGAGTCTAGTGAGGTGTTTTGCCACGTAAACAAAACGTGGCCCATTTTGCTCCTGGTACAGCGCTCAACCGGTTGTGTGTTGGGAGAGTAAACCCACTGCAACGTTTACAGGTCGAGCACCGTGACGTTACGCCGGTACTCACAACAAGGCGGCATCGCCAGGCTGGCATCCACGGACTCGAATGAAGAGGGATGCAAAAAAATATAAAAAAAATCTCTGCGCGATCCGACGCGACAAAGAGAGAGCCTCTCGCGCGGTGTCTCCCGATCAGCGACAAAACACGCGGCAGGAAATTCTCCGCGGCGATCCCGCCTGCCATGTTCGCCCGCACGCCTCCTCGGCGCCGCATTTCGGGGTATGCCCGACGTTTCGCCACAGGAGCCTTCTTCAGACGCGTCGATAAGAGCGCCGCAACTTAAACCACCCGAAGCCCGAAAGTAAAAAATCGGAGAACTAATCAGAAGCAGTGGGTAAGAAGTGCTCAGTATCGCTACCGTCTCCTCCCCTCCCCTCCTCCCCTCCACTCCTCCTCCCCCCCCTCCTCCATCTGGCCATGCCACAACCGAGATGTCTCCCTGAGCTCCCTCTCACACCAACAAGATCACAAATTGGTCTCGCAGGGGCTGTTAGGTACGGGGCTCTTAACGCCCCCATTTAGAGTTGAACATGGCTCGATGTGGGATGGTAGAGTGTGGGGGGGGGAGTAGAGGGAGAGAGAGAGGAGGGAGTTAGGGAGGAGAGCGAGCAAGGGGAAGTGTGTGAGTGGCATGCGTTGCTGAGAGAGCAGTGCGGAGAAGTGCGGAGCGCGTAAATTGATGTGTGATATCTCCCCCTCCTCCCACCCCCCTCTCTCTTTCGCACTCTCTCCTCTCTCTCTCAAACATTATCTCTCCCGTCTCGATCGCACTTCTCTCTCTCTCTCTCTCCATCACCCGGGCGTGGAAGCGTTCTGTTAATTAACGACGGCCAATTAAACGGCTGTTGAAATCAATGTTTTTTTTGTGTGTTCTGGGGGAAATGAAAATTGTTGCCTGGATCCCGCGATTGGATGAGAGATTGGCAGTTCTTTAATGACTGCATCTATAACTCTGAACCGGGTGCAAACGACGGTGATGGAGGGAAAACTCAAAGGTGGTAGCGGCAATATTCACTTTCAGAAGGGCAGCTACAAGCCGCTCTCTTGTTCACTGTTGAATCGGTTAAAACTGGTAACCGAATTTGGGCTTTTCTTTTTTTCCAGAGCAACACATTCTAGTTATGTTTATTTTTTAAACTATAATTCATGAAAACAAGCAGTTAACTCCAATTTCTGGTTGTTGTTTTTGATGTAAATAATGTTTTATTATATATATGCAAATTTTGGCTATAGATTGTATTCATTTGTGAACCAACAAATAAAATATTCAATCAATTAAAAAAAGAGAGAGATGTGGGCATCGGCCCAAGCACTCGGCAGGAGAACGAGAGAGTTGAGGAGAGGAACGAGAGAGTTGAGGAGAGAGACGAGAGCGCCGCGATTGTCTTACACACGCGGGCTGTACGATTATCCTACGATGCCAGGGGTTCTTTCTTTTCGCGCTAATCGTTTTTTGGAGTTGTTGTTTTTGTACACCGGAATACTCATCAGCATCCTTGGCCACTCGCGCGAATCTCTTGCCCATTAGAGACATGCACAGTATTTTATACACACACACGCCTCCTCCCCCCTACCACCCCCCGTGTAAGCCTTTAGCAGTTCTGTTTGAGGGCAATTTCCAACAGCGAGTAGCCACCTATGAAGGTCGCCATGGCACACGATGGCTGGGTGGGTGCCGATGTGTGCGCACAGTGTACAGGGTACCCATTTCAGGCCGAGTCGACCTAGGGGAAGACCCGCGACCGATTCGGATAATCGCCGCTCATGATAGGCGTGGGTGGGAATCGAAATCTGATGGCCGGATGAGTAGCGGAGTGCGCTAACCGCTGTGCCACCGCTCCCCCGGTCACTTACACGCGCGTAGGCACACGCGCACTCATCCAAACCATTTATAATTTTTTTACTAAAACAGCACATTTCATTGCCTTAGCTTCACTTGTAGGACAGCATCATTATCCCTAAATACACTGTCATCGGTGGCAATGAGTGTCTCAAGTGGAACCTGGCCTGGCCTGCCTGTAGGTCTACTCAGCCTACAATTCCGAGGGCCCTGCTACGGTGTGACAAGCACCAGTGGGTGGCCAGGACATGATCAAGCCGCTGGCTTCGCCACCACCGCCCCCCCCCGTGTGCCGTGCCGGCCTTAATAGGCGCTCGCTAACAGCCCTTGCCCCAACAGTCCGTGTTAAAAAAAGGCTACACGGGGGGGGGGGGGATCTTTGTTTATTTTTGTGTTTGTCCGCACGCAATTCAAGTGGAGACACAGAGGCTGAGCGTCGTGCTGGACACGTCGCCCTTTCTCGGTGTGCGCCGTGCGGTGCCTTGAATGGGTTCTCGCTGACACCGCTTAGTCTCCCCCCAGCGGGTCCGCACGGCCTGAAGGCCACACCACATCGCACCACATCGCACCACATCGCGCCGCGCAGTCGGCGATGGGAGACGTCGGCGCACGGCTGAGCAAATTGAACTCACGCGCGCGCGCGCGCGAGGCTTAATTGAGCTCTGCGAACAACATTAGCCTGGCCGCTGGCAGAGCAGAGTCGGTGGCACGTGGCTAGTCGTAGACACTGCTCGTTGGGTGTGCAGGGTGCCAACCAGGGCAGCCCCTGCTGGAGCGAAGGCCCCAGCGAGTCGCTCTTTGACCCTCACGGCGGACAGCTCCTTGCTCTAGCGCGGTGTCCTTCTCAGCCTGTCGTGGAATTCGCGCGCCGAGATTTTTTTTTCTATCCGAGCGCGCCCTGTCGGTGTTTTCTTTGTGTGTGTGGAAGTTGTCGATGATCCACCTCGTGGGTGTTTCCGTGTCCTCTCCCACACGTTCACCAACGCCGCGGTCGCTGTGGTGGTGGTCGTCTGATCGCTTAGATGACGAGAGCTTTGGTGAGCCTGGAGTCATGCGAGCCGGATCGTCGCGGTGGTTGTGGTGGTGGTGGTGGCGGTGGTGGTGGCGGTGCTACCACCGAGTCGTTTTGTTCACGGCTAGGTTTCAGATGGAGGCCACCAGCCCCCAAATGAAAGTTGTTGTCTCCATGCTCAAGTGAGCCTTGGGCGATTGTCGTCTTTCAATTTGTCTGCCCGTCCGTTCATCCGTCTGTTCGTCTACGCATCTGTTGATTTGACGATCCGTCCATCGTACTGGACATCGGTGAAAAATAACTTTATAGCTCATAGGATTCCTCCAGTATAAATACAGATTCTGATTCGTATGTCTATTTGTCCGTCTGCCCATCCGTTTGTTCATCTGTCCATCTATTCGTCCATCCGTCCGTCCGTTCATCTGTCCATCTAACCTTCCATCCATCCATCCATCCGTCCGTTCATCTGTCCATCTAACCTTCCATCCATCCGTCCGTCCGTTCATCTGTCCATCTAACCTTCCATCCATCCGTCCGTCCGTTCATCTGTCCATCTAACCTTCCATCCATCCATCCGTCCGTTCATCTGTCCATCTAACCTTCCATCCATCCATCCGTCCGTTCGTTCATCTGTCCATCTAACCTTCCATCCATCCGTTCATCTGTCCATCTAACCTTCCATCCATCCATCCGTCCGCCTGCGTGCCGCCAGACTCGGGCGGCGTGGACGCGGAGGTGCTGCGCGCGAACTCGCCGGGGTTCAGCGGGTGCCTGTCGCGCGTCGAGTTCAACGGCGCGGCGCCGCTCAAGGCGGCCCTGCGCGCCACCCCGCCGCCCTGGGTCACCGTGCGGGGGCGCCTCCTGCAGTCGGGCTGCGGCGCCGTGCCCCTCACCGTGCCCCCAGCCTCCAGCAGCACCCAGCCGTGGGCGCACGGCCTCGGTGAGTCGGCGGGGGGAGGCTCGCGGCCTCGGTGAGTCGCCGGCGGCGGGAGACTCGCGGCGTCGAGCTTGCCGGTGAACGAAGCGCGCGGGGGATTCCATTGGGAGGCAGGAAAGGGGAACGCGTGGCTCGGAGGAGAGGATATCAAAGCGACCACTTAACTATTTTTAAAAAAATTATATTTCTATTTAAAGCTTCTTTCGTGACTGCAGGGATTCATCTTCTTGGTTCTTTCGGTGAAGTCACGTAGAAGGGAAATAATAAAATAATAAAAATTAAACATAAAATTCTCACGACGTTTCGGCCACAACACAAGCAGCCGTCCTCAGGTGAAGAAACAGAGCCGTCGGAAAGACCTCCCACCCAGCTTCAATACGCTGCCAAGCTGAGCAGTGTTCATTGGAGCGCTGTCTTTCCGACAGCTCTGTTTCTTCACCTGAGGACGGCTGCTTGTGTTGTGGCCGAAACGTCGTGAGAATTTTATTTTATTATGTTTTTATTCTGTATTTGACCAGGTAAGGAAAGCCCCGCGGAGCTGTGTGGAGCTCTGTTTCAGAAGCGACTTGTACATCACAAACGAGAGCTCTCCACGACGTGCGGCTTATCATCACCGCGTGGAAATCTCGAGCGGCCGAATACTCGGAACGCGTGAAGTCGATTCTGAATGTGGAGGGGGGGGGGGGGGAACCGGAGGACCCGGAGAAAAATCCACGCGACCACGGGGGAGAGAGAGAGAGAGCTAGACGCAAACTCCTAAATATATACGGCAGCAGGCATCACGGTCGGAGGATTGCGTAATGTGAATTCAGTTTCACGCAAGACACACGGATTTGTAAAAAAGAAAAAACAGCTGTAATGTTAAGAAACCATCCAGCACTTCCTGAAGAAGTAGTCCCCTCCTTTACGCATTTGTCATTATTATAATTACAGGATTATTTTTGGTTCAACACGTAGGCTTTCGCGACCAATATCAGCCATAAATATTTACACGATGTAACCCCCCCAAAAAACCTCCCATGGACTATTATTGTTACGAGTTAAGTTTTTACAGTGTGCAGCAGACCCAACGGAGGGCTTCAGAGCGCCGTACAGAAAAACAAAAGAGAAACAGAACGTCTCGAGTTTATGGAACATATCCGAGGCAGTAAGAATGTTTCGATTTAAAGCTTTCGTGACTGCAGGGATTCATCTTCTTGGATCTTTCGGTAAAGTCACGTAGAAGGGAAGTAATAAAATAATAAAGAATGTTTTTAGTTTCTTTCGAAATGGGAGAATCTCAGCGGTCAGTCGCCAGGTTCTTCCGGCAGAGAGAGAGAGATAGGGAGCCCCAAGTCTGAGGCCCCCAAAAATCCCGAGCCCCGAAATTACACTTCGGCATTATTGGGTCAAAGCGCTGTGATTCCAGCTTGTAATTCGATTCGGAAATCGCCTACGGTATGTTGTGTTTGGTTGTTTTTGTTGTTGCTGGTTGCCTTGTTCGCACCGAGCCGCCTTGCTAAATCTCGTGTGTGTCCGAGTGTGTGTCTTAGTGTGTGTCTGAGTATGTGTCTGAGTATGTGTCTGAGTGTGTGTCTGAGTGTGTGTCTGAGTGTGTTGGGCACCCACCCCCTCGTGTGCCGTACCGGCCTTCATCGGTGCTCGCTCACAGCACTTGACCCAACAGTCTGTTAAGGCTATACGGGGGATCTTTATCTTTGTACTTTGATTGAGTGTGTGTTTGAGTGTGTGTGTGCGCAACAGGGGGTGGGGGCGGTCGTAAAAAGTACTTGACGAAGCCAGCCACCTCAGTTCGATTCCAAGTCACGACTAACATCGGTGACATACGATATATGAAACTTGTCCAGGACCTCCCGTAGGTCGACTCGGCCTTAAATAAGTACCTGGCGTGATGCGATCGCGAAGGTCGGTGCCGAGAAGACGGCCTTAATAGGTGCTCGCTAACAGCGCTTGTGCATCCTTCCGTCTGCTGTTGCTGTTGCAGATGGAATCAACGGAGCGGGCGATGGGGAGCGCGTGTCGAAGGGAAACAACACGAGATCGGCTATTATCGGGGGTGAGTCACTCACTGCACCACACACACTCACTGCACCACACACACTCACTCACACTCATACACTCTCACATTCACTCTCACACTCATACACTCACATTCACTCTCACACCCATACACTCTCACATTCACTCTCACACTCACTCACTCTCACACTCATACACTCTCACATTCACTCTCACACCCATACACTCTCACATTCACTCTCACACTCACTCACACTCATACACTCTCACATTCACTCTCACACTCACTCACTCTCACACTCATACACTCTCACATTCACTCTCACATTCACTCACTCACCCTCTCACACTCACAGACTCACACTCACTCACTCTCACACACACTCACTTACACATACACTCACTCTCACACACTCACTCACACTCACTCTCACACACACTCACTTACACATACACTCACTCTCACACACTCTCTCACACTCACTCACACTCACTCACACACACTCACTCACACTCACAGACTCACACTCACTCACTCACTCTCTCACACTCACAGACTCACACTCACTCACTCTCACATTCATACACTCACACTCACTCACACTCACAGACTCACACTCACACTCACTCTCACATTCATACACTCACACACACTCTCACTCACTCACCCTCTCACACTCACACATTCATACACTCACACACACTCACACTCACTCACTCTCACACACACTCACTTACACATATACTCACTCTCACACACTCTCTCACACTCACTCACTCACACTCACTCACACTCTTACACTCACTCACTCTCACACTTGCAGTCAGTGATCACGGCGATGAGTGTGATGAGGCTGACGACGATATTGTTGGCGATTGCACAGCGACGATGATTTGGGGCTCCATCGCGATGTCGGTGACGAATGCGGAGCGATGATGAAAAACACGTCGTTGTACTGTACTTCTATGCACCTGCGAGTGCGCTCCCCATCTGCGCCAACTCCCGCACGGACCTGGAGTAAGACAAAGCAACGCTCGTGAACGAGACGAGGGTTGTTTAGTAGACTCCTGTTCACAAGAGGGTGGCTGCTGCTGCTTCTGCTGCTGCTGCTTCTGCTGCTGCTGCTTCTGCTGCTGCTGCTGCTTCTGCTGCTGCTGCTGCTTCTGCTGCTGCTGCTGCTTCTGCTGCTGCTGCTGCTTCTGCTGCTGCTGCTGCTTCTGCTGCTGCTGCTGCTTCTGCTGCTGCTGCTGCTTCTGCTGCTGCTGCTGCTTCTGCTTCTGCTGCTGCTTCTGCTGCTGCTGCTGCTTCTGCTGCTGCTGCTGCTTCTGCTGCTGCTGCTGCTTCTGCTTCTGCTGCTGCTGCTGCTTCTGCTGCTGCTGCTGCTGCTTCTGCTGCTGCTGCTGCTGCTTCTGCTGCTGCTGCTGCTTCTGCTGCTGCTGCTGCTGCTTCTGCTGCTGCTGCTGCTGCTTCTGCTGCTGCTGCTGCTGCTTCTGCTGCTGCTGCTGCTGCTGCTGCTTCTGCTGCTGCTGCTTCTGCTGCTGCTGCTGCTTCTGCTGCTGCTGCTGCTGCTTCTGCTGCTGCTGCTGCTGCTTCTGCTGCTGCTGCTGCTGCTTCTGCTGCTGCTGCTGCTTCTGCTGCTGCTGCTTCTGCTGCTGCTGCTGCTTCTGCTGCTGCTGCTGCTTCTGCTGCTGCTGCTGCTGCTTCTGCTGCTGCTGCTGCTGCTGCTTCTGCTGCTGCTGCTGCTTCTGCTTCTGCTGCTGCTGCTGCTTCTGCTGCTGCTGCTGCTGCTTCTGCTGCTGCTGCTGCTTCTGCTGCTGCTGCTGCTGCTTCTGCTGCTGCTGCTGCTTCTGCTGCTGCTGCTGCTGCTTCTGCTGCTGCTGCTGCTGCTTCTGCTGCTGCTGCTGCTGCTTCTGCTGCTGCTGCTGCTGCTTCTGCTGCTGCTGCTGCTTCTGCTGCTGCTGCTGCTGCTGCTTCTGCTGCTGCTGCTGCTTCTGCTGCTGCTGCTGCTGCTGCTGCTTCTGCTGCTGCTGCTGCTGCTGCTGCTTCTGCTGCTGCTGCTGCTGCTGCTGCTGCTTCTGCTGCTGCTGCTGCTGCTGCTTCTGCTGCTGCTGCTGCTGCTGCTTCTGCTGCTGCTGCTGCTGCTGCTTCTGCTGCTGCTGCTGCTTCTGCTGCTGCTGCTGCTGCTTCTGCTGCTGCTGCTGCTGCTTCTGCTGCTGCTGCTGCTTCTGCTGCTGCTGCTGCTTCTGCTGCTGCTGCTGCTTCTGCTGCTGCTGCTTCTGCTGCTGCTGCTGCTTCTGCTGCTGCTGCTGCTTCTGCTGCTGCTGCTTCTGCTGCTGCTTCTGCTGCTGCTGCTGCTTCTGCTGCTGCTGCTGCTTCTGCTGCTGCTGCTGCTTCTGCTGCTGCTGCTGCTGCTGCTTCTGCTGCTGCTGCTGCTTCTGCTGCTGCTGCTGCTTCTGCTGCTGCTGCTGCTTCTGCTGCTGCTGCTGCTTCTGCTGCTGCTGCTGCTTCTGCTGCTGCTGCTGCTGCTTCTGCTGCTGCTGCTGCTGCTGCTTCTGCTGCTGCTGCTGCTGCTTCTGCTGCTGCTGCTGCTTCTGCTGCTGCTGCTGCTTCTGCTGCTGCTGCTGCTTCTGCTGCTGCTGCTTCTGCTGCTGCTGCTGCTTCTGCTGCTGCTGCTGCTTCTGCTGCTGCTGCTGCTTCTGCTGCTGCTGCTGCTTCTGCTGCTGCTGCTGCTTCTGCTGCTGCTGCTGCTTCTGCTGCTGCTGCTGCTTCTGCTGCTGCTGCTGCTGCTGCTGCTGCTTCTGCTGCTGCTGCTTCTGCTGCTGCTGCTGCTTCTGCTGCTGCTGCTTCTGCTGCTGCTGCTGCTTCTGCTGCTGCTGCTGCTTCTGCTGCTTCTGCTGCTGCTGCTTCTGCTGCTGCTTCTGCTGCTTCTGCTGCTGCTGCTTCTGCTGCTGCTGCTGCTTCTGCTGCTGCTGCTGCTGCTGCTTCTGCTGCTGCTGCTTCTGCTGCTGCTGCTGCTTCTGCTGCTGCTTCTGCTGCTGCTGCTGCTGCACGCTGCTACCTGCAACCAAACGCTGTGGAGGCAGCAGTGAGGGTTGTTGGATCACGGGCACAGATGGTGAGGCTGTGAAACTCCCTTCCCCGTGGGCGTCGAGGAGGAGCTCATATCCGAGCTGGCTAGGAGAAGGCGGTACAGCAAACAATACTCTTAGGTTTTTTTCCGGTAAAGTCACGTAGGTAAAAAATTAAAATTAATCAATTATTTTATTTTATTTCTACTATTACTTTTATTAATTTTAATTTTATTTTTTTTACCTACGTGACTTTACCGAAAAAAAACATAAGAGTATGAATCCTTGCAGTCACGAAAGCTTTAAATCTACAGCAAACAATGTTGACTCCACCTGTGGTGCCGTGTGCGTGTGATAGAGTGTTTCCCCCTCGCATGCGTGGGTTCTTCTTCCGGGTGCTCCGGTTTCCTCCCATATGTGCCACCGTGGCGAGATGTTAACTACCTCGCCTGGTATACAGGAGGCCGTGGGTTCGATCCCGACCCTGAAGCCTGCTGTATATTTGTAGTTTGCGTGTCTCTCTCTCATCATCACCACGGTGGCTAGGAGATGTTAACTACCCCGCCTGGTATACAGGAGGTCGTGGGTTCGATCCCGACCCTGAAGCCTGCTGTATATTTGGAGTTTGCGTGTCTCTCTATCATCATCATCACGGTGGCTAGGAGATGTTAACTACCTCGCCTGGTATACAAGAGGTCGTGGGTTTGATCCCGACCCTGACGCTTGCTGTATATTTGGAGTTTGCGTGTCTCTCTCTCAACATCATCACGGTGGCTAGGAGATGTTAGCTGCCTCGCCTGGTGTACAGGAGGTCGTGGGTTCGATCCCGACCCTGTATATTTGGAGTTTGCATGTCTCTCTCTCCATGGTCGCATGGATTTTTCACCAGGTCGTCCGGGTTTCCCCTCCACGTTTAGAAACACGCGTTTAGAGTATTTTGCGACTGCTATAAAAATGTCCACGTGATAAGCAACTTCGTTGAGGTATCATTTGTAGCCAGATCAATTCTGATTTTAAAAAAAGATGTAGAGTTCAGTGGGCCTTACCTGGTAAAAATAAAAAAAAAGTTAGTTCGTGAGTTAGAGTTAGTTAATAAGCCCTCGTTAATTGGCCGATGAAATTTTCCCGCTTGTCTGTGACTCTCAGTCGTTCGCTGTCAGCGAAAATTAGTGAATGCCTTTGGGTGTCACGTTACAAGTTGACGATATTTTTAGATTGTTTTTATTACTTTGCATTAATTACGCAGATTTACGTGATGATGATGATGATGGGGATTTGTATTAGAGTTGCGGATGCATTGAAAATTGACGACGATGATGTTTGATGATGACGCGGGGAATTATTTTTGGACTCAACTTTTATAATGTGGGAATCAACGATGCTGAGTGGGAATTGAACGCATGCGATGATGATGATGACGACAGTGTTTCACAAATCGATGAACCGTGACGATTCTTCTTCTACGACGACGATAACGAATGCAACAGACTACAATTATTTAAAGGAAAACCAATGCCCATAGACTTAGATGGGGTCATGCAAAGTTTGCCTACGGGCATTCCGTCTTCCCAATGTCGTATGCATGTTGAACTTTTTTTGCACCGTACGTAGAACCAACCGTGCTAATCGGAGGTGCGGGGAAGGTCAAAAAACCATGGACATTCCGTTGTCCCCGTGTTAGCCTCTGGGCATTCCGTTTTCCCGATGTCACGTTACGGGCATTCCGTTTACCCCACGTACAAACCTCTGGGCATGTAGGCTTTAGTCTGACTCCGCTTTCACACTGAACCCTCGGCAACCTCCCCCCCCCACCCCTGGCACCTCTCGCAGCAGCAGCTCTCCTCTCCCCGCCTCGTCGATTTCGATTCTCTTCGTTACCTCTCGGCCGCTTCCTCCGCCCCCCGTCCGGTCTCATTAGAGGGCCCCGGGCTTGATCCCCACACCGCCCGCCCCCCCCGGGGGAATTAGCGCAGTAGACGCCACGTGGCCCCGGTGATTCGAGAGGGGGTGGGGCTGGTGTGGGGGGGGTGGTGGGGGGGCTGGTGGGGGGTGGAGTTTGGCGGTGGTGTGCGCTCTGCTCTCCGTAGCGCGCGCGGTAATTCGCGAATGATTCACTCTCAGCTGCGCCTCCACGGGAATGATCCACGCGTTTGATTGCGTTGGCCCCCGGGATGGGAGAGTGTGAAACGAGGGGAGAGACGAGGAGCGGGAGGAGAAGGAGGAGAGTGGGGAGCTTGCAGGGAGAAGGCGAGTGGGGAGCAGAGTGGGGGGAGGGTGGGAGGAGTCGCTCTTGAAAGAGTGGGTGTGTGTGCGCGTTTGATAAGTATCCCTGCTTGGTTTGGGTAAAGTGGGTGTGTGTCTCAGTGTGTGTGTCTCTGGGGAGCGGTAGTGTAGCGGTTAGCGCTACGCTGAACTATGAACCCGGCGATCCGGGTTCGATTCCCGCTCACGGCCAACACCAGTCACGATAATCTGAACCGGTCCTGGACCTCCACCAGGTCGACTCAGCCTCAAATGAGTACCTGGTGAGGTGTGTAAGCATTGCCACTAGGGAGACAAAGGCGGCTGGGGGCGTGGTGTTGGCCACCCACCCCCTCGTGTGCTGTTCCGGCCTTCATAGGTACTCGCTAACAGAACTTGCCCCAAAAGTATGTTAAGGCTATACGGGTGACCTTTGTCTCTGGGCAGCGGTAGTTTATCGATTAGCGCCAAGCTGCGCTACGAACCCGGCAGAGACCCGAGTTCGATTCCCGCTCACGGCCACCACCAGTGACGATTATCTGAACCGGTCCCGGGTCTCCCGTAAGGTCGACTCAGCCTCAAATAAGTAACCCAGAGCAGTGTGGCTCTGGGTTACTCTGGGTTACCCTGGGTTATTCTGGGTTACCCTGGGTTACTCTGGGTTACCCTGGGTTACACCGGGGAGGCAAAGTTGGTCTGAACGTGGTGTCTGCCACCCAACCGCTCGTGCGCCGTGCCGACCGCAATGAATCGGTGCTCTGCAAAAAAGCACTTGCCCCACCAGTCTGTTAAAGGGGTGGGGGTCTTTATCTTTGTACCAAACTTGGCACTGCTCTAAGTCAGTCGTGTTAAGGGTGGTGTGGGTTGGATCAGTTCATTTCACCTGGAGCCAGGAGTTGTTTTTCCGATGCAAAACCAGGAGCCAGGAATTGTTTTCCGACGCAAAACTAGGAGCCAGGAGTTATTTTCCGACGCAAAACAAGGAGTCAGAAGTTATTTTCCGACGCAAAACCAGGAGCCAGGAGTTGTTTTCCGACGCAAAACAAGGAGCCAGGAGTTATTTTCCGACGCAAAACCAGGAGCCAGGAGTTGTTTTTCCGACGCAAAACCAGGAGCCAGGAATTGTTTTCCCGACGCAAAACTAGGAGCCAGGAGTTGTTTTCCGACGCAAAACCAGGAGCCAGGAATTGTTTTCCCGACGCAAAACTAGGAGCCAGGAGTTGTTTTCCGACGCAAAACAAGGAGCCAGAAGTTATTTTCCGATGCAAAACTAGGAGCCTGGAGTTGTTTTTCCGATGCAAAACCAGGAGCCAGGAGTTGTTTTCTGGCGCAAAACCAGGAGCCAGGAGTTTGTTTTCCGACGAAAAACTAGGAGCCAGGAGTTGTTTTTCCGATGCAAAACCAGGAGCCAGGAGTTATTTTCCGACGCAAACCCTGGAGCCTGGAGTTGTTTTCCGATGCAGCAGTAGCAGCATCGGCACGGTTCCGTTGTATCCAGGGGGTTCCAAACGTGCGACTTTTCGACAATTTACACGTCGTACAATTCCACGGGTACCTGAACGAAGTGCCCGCAGTTTCGACATGGAACATCGCGAATAAATAAATAAATAATATCTTACACGCACACTTTGTCATTAACGCCGCCTTGCAACAGGAACATCTCTGCGGTGTGCTTCGCGCTGCTGGTGCTGCTGCTGGTGCTGACGATCCTTCTGCTTGCGCCGCGTGCAGGGGTCATCGCTGCGGTGTGCTTTGCGCTGCTGGCGCTGCTGGCGCTGCTGGCGCGGTGCCTGCTGCGGCACAAGGGCACGTACCACACGCACGAGGTGAAGGGCTCCGACACGGCCGACCACGGCGACTCGGCCATCATGGACCACGACCCGGCCTTCTCGGAGCCCATCGAGGAGAGCAAGAAAGAGTGGTTCATATGAAGGCGCCATCTCTCTCCCGTCCCCACTCCCTTTCCTCCGCCCCCTCCCCACATATCCAGGGGGGGGTGGGGGTGTTGGAGGGAGGGGGTTGTTGGTTCGCGATCTTTTTTTTTTTAGACATTTGGGAGAAGTCGGGGAAGGGTGGGGAAACGGATCAGCAGCGTGTCATGTTTTACGACAATGTACGATAAAACAAAATTAAGTATATATAAAATTGTTCTGATTTGGCACGATACCGACAAGGAGCTAACCTAAACAATTACGAATCACAGTGTACTCCCGAGAGAGGGTTTCATATGCCGATCTCGGAACAACCAAAACAAAAAACAAGGAACGTCAAAGGCTGGTGTTGAGTGGCGTCACGGTGGCGGTGGTCATGCTGACGGCTCGCAACAAACAAGCGCCTGGGTTCGATTCCCCGACCTCGCGTGGTTTTCCATGCGTGGGTTTGTGGCTTCTGCGCCTGTTCCCCACGGGTCCCCTCCGGGTTCTCCGGTTCTCTCCCGTGGCTAAAGAAAAGAAGGGGAGAAAAAAAAACATCGCAATCTTAACCGGGCGTTGGCCAAAATCATCCCGATGCTGAAAAATCGCCCGCGAAACAATGTTTCCGGTCGTCAATTCGGATTACAGCGGTGGCATCGCTACACCCCAAACCCGCCGACTGTGAAAAGTCTGTGGCAGGACCCTCCCGCTAAATTAAAGTCTCGAGACTCGCCGAGCCTTTACGCGGGCAACACAAGCGTCGTAAACGATAATAATAATAAAATAATGTTAAAACGACGCATCGGCGAGGGTTTTCCTTTCGTACAAAGTATACGTTTCGTACGCAATTACAAGTGGCCAAGAGATGTTTGGTGGTGCGCGTAGCGGCTGGGTGGGGACGGCGGGGGGTTACCGCCTTTCCGTGCGGCTGTTTGAGTCGTTACCATCGCGTACACGCGCGGGTTTTCTCCGGGTCCTCCGGCTTTCGCTCCCACGTGGTGAAGAAGATAAAAAACGAAAAAAAACTAATTTAAATAGAATTGGTCAAACATCCCAACCTCGGCAGGACCCCTCGCGATAATTGAGTCTTGAGGCACGGCGAGGTTCCCACCTTGAACGTGCGATGCGCGCCTGACACCAATCGTTGGCGAGCGTTGTCGCGTTCGGGAACATTTGGAGCCCCCACTACAACGATGTTTTGTATAATTGTAACGAATGTTTTTTTTCTTCTATTTTCTAGTTCGGATTGATCCGCCAAAAAAACAATGTTGCGTCGCCGGAAACGATGTAAAACACGAAGTGAGGTTTTTGCTGTTGTTGTTGTTGTTGACTGTGCACCGTGCACCGATCCCAACTGGGACGCACCGATGCAGTCTATCGACTTTGATGCACCAATATAAATCTATCAATTTCGACTCACCAATGTAATATTTCGACTTGGATGCACCAATGTAGTCCATCAACTAAGACCCATCAAAGTAATCGATCAACTTGGATGCACAAATGTAGTCAATCCACTGAGACTCACCAATGCAATCTATCAACTAGGCCTCATCAATGCAATCCATCAACTTAGACTCACCAATGAAATCAATCAACTGAGACCCATCAAAGTAATCGATCAACTTGGATGCACAAATGTAGTCAATCAACTAAGACTCACCAATGCAATCAATTAACTTGGATGCACCGATGCAATCGATCAACATGGACTCGCCAATGTAATCAATTAACTTGGATGCACCAATGTAAATCTATCGCATCACAATGTCACTTCCATGCCCCCCCCCTCCCCCCGCAAAAGAGGACACGTGGTGTCACGCAGCATTGGGAGATGCCACTTTTGTACGCAATGAGGGGGCAATACGTTATTACACGTTTGCGTTACTTTATTACGCAATGTTTACGTTATTACACGTGTACGCTACGTTATTACATGTTTACGTTACGTTATTACATGTTTATGTTACGTTACTCCATGTTTACGTTACGTTGTTACACGTTTACGTTACGTTATTACACAATGGTTACGCTATTACACGTTTCTGTTACACTATTACGCAATGTTTACGTTACGTTATTATACAACGGTTACGTTATTACACAACGTTTACATTACGTTATTACACGTTTACGTTACGTTATTACGCAAGGTTTACGTTATTGCACAACGTTTACTTTACGTTATTGCACATTTACTTTACCACAACGGATACGTGTGGATGGTGGAACACGTTGGGTTCCTTTGTCATCGTCAACATTGGGAAAAGAATTGCAACCCGGGGCCTGCTCCAGGAATCTCGGTGGTAACCCCAGGAATCTCGGTGGTAACCCCAGAAATCTCGGTGGTAACCCCAGAAATCTCGGTGGTAACCCCAGGAATCTCGGTGGTAACCACAGGAATCTCGGGGTAACCCCAGAAATCTCGGTGATCACCCCAGGAATCGAGGAGTAGCTCTAGGAATTTCTGGGCGGCCTCCAGGTGGCGGGCAGCACAGGGCCGTTTGACTCTCCGCGACTTTGCTGAAATAGGACGAGATTTGCTTTTTTTTATTTTTTCACGCGATGTATTTAGTTACCTATTTATCTACTTCTCGATGTATTTACTTATTTTTATACCTGAATCCCGGAGAGGGAAGTCGGGGGAGAGTTGCGAGCTGAGACGGTTTTTTGGCACAGCCATTGAAGCCCATTCTGTTGCTGTGTTCATAGCGATTCATTCTCGCTTGGGGCATTACCGTTTACCGGGCTGTAGTCGGTTCATCGTCATTTTCCGCTTCAGCGGCGCGCGCGTGCGTGTGTGCGCGCGCGCGTGGCACAAACCGAACCGCACGGCTTGCAATTACAGATGAAGGACGAAGGGTCTTAAGTTCTCTCCGACGCGCGTTCGGGTCGGCACGACGGCCGACGTTTCGCTCCAGGAACTACCTAATCCAGATCGGGAGCCGATGCGGTTGTTAATTTTTTTTTCCACTCCCGGAAGCGCGCGGAGCGAAACGTCGGACGTCGCTTCGCAGGGAGCGCTCGGCACGACCCCGGGGCAACACGCACCGGATCGATGCACGGCACGAACCGCGCTGCCCCGTCGGCCAGAGGCGATGACGCAGTTGCGCCCGCGGTAGGCAGTACAGCAAGTAGGTTTACTCGGTGTCGATCTGTGCTGCAGTAGCTGTTGGACGGTTCCGTTCTCGTCCGTGTGAGCGGTCTGTCGAACCGCTCCGGTTTCCTCCCACTCGCAAAAGTTGGCGACAAGACGCGAGGGAGGGATTTCTTCTCAGTTGCCCTCGTTGGGGAAAGGACAAAAAAAAACCGAGGAGTCTTGAGGCTCAGGGAGGCCTTCCTGGGTGAGTAAAGCGTGGCTCGTGTTCTAGACCCGACCTGAGAATGAGGTAGCTAGACCACAACCGTGTCGCCGGTATGACAAAAAGAGGCGATTTAAAAGAAAACGTTGAAAAAGAATTACAATTTCCGAGTGCCAAATATAGGGGTTTAAACTCACCGACGTACGCACGTGCGTTTTTGTTTGTGTTACCTTGTTAGCGACAGTTTACAGAACGGTAAAACAAGTCCAATCATCGTCCTCGTCATCAATGCTTTAATGTGGCATTGATGTGGCTTTTGTATGTGTGGGGAGGAGTGGGGAGGAGGAGGGGGGGTTAGGGTGAAATGGTTATGATCAAAGTCTGAACCGTGCGGTCAGAATTTGAGAATCCTGCGACAGTCGGGGATGACACTTTGAGTAGGGATCGTATGGAGCAAGGTTGGGGGGGGGGCATCGTTTTGACAACAGTGGCCGCAGCAACTTTCGCCGGTTCTCAGCGTTTGCCAACGATGGGTTTTGGTTGGCTTTTTGGCCAAAAAAATACAGGTCCTTCCAGGCAATATCTTGCACAGAGAGAGAGAGCGAGCGAGATACAGAGACACCACACACACCTACACAGGTGCCTCCTTACAAACAGTTAACAGCTATATTCCAAGAATGGTTAAATGTGTGTGTGTACGTTGAACTTCTTTTGCACCGTACGTAGCCAACCGCGCTAATCGGAGGTGCGGGGGAAGGACAGCAAACTGAACGCAAAAAGCAGTTCTCTAAAGACATCGAACGGTGTCTTCTTTTAAGCTGGGGTAGTGGTCGTTAAGGAATGTTTCAAACATTTAATTGTCAGCGAAGTAAGTCGTAGGCCTGGGCAGGCATGTTCAAATCTGAGAAGGATGATGGCCGATGGTCGAGACTGATGATGGATTGGCAGCCAAAGGGAGAGAACCCCCATCGGGAATGGGACATCCATCCCTCGAGAGGGAGATGGAGCGTCGGAATCGGCACGTGTGCAGGCGGTCGATGGAATTTTGCATCGCGGGACCACGAGGGATGGAGAGACGCCTTGACGAGTAGGCCTTCATCCAGCAGTGGAGAGATATTGCAGGCTGATTGTGAGGTCAGGAGATCGGTAGCCGATTGGCCAAATGGCAGGTGGCGATGCGCGTGGGTTCGTGGATCGAACGGAGATCACCCCCGGAGGTGGCCATGAGGTGGCCGTATAACAGCAAACGAGTTCACGAACTCATCTATGCGGACTCTTCGGTGTTTTTCCGTCGTAGGTGTGGTGGGTTTTCTCTGGGTACTCAAGTATCCTCACACATATGAAGCAAAGCCCTTCTTCGTCGAAACAATGATTTTGCCAAACATTCCAGTGTATCGGGACCTTCCAGGAAAACTTGCTTTTTTAGGTCTTGAGACTCGCGTGTGGCTTTCACGACTTTCATAATGGGCGCCGCGGTGGCTAGGAGATGTTAACTCCCTCGCCTGGTATGCAGGAGGTCGTGGGTTAGATTCCGACCCTGACGCCTGCTGCTGTATATTTGGAGTTTGAATGTTCACCCCGTGATCACGTGGATTTTTCTCCAACTTTAAAAACATGCATAGAGAGTATTTATCTGCTTTGAATTTCCACGTGATTTAGACACTTTGTTGAGCTATCATTTGCGATGACCAGGTTTCTTCTGAATAAGAAACCTGGTAAAACCTGGTAAAATAAAGAGTTTAGTTTTTCAAGCATATTTATTTATTTTCATTAAAGTTTCCTCTAGCCCAAGATTCTACGATACAAACAACATGTTCCGTTACAAATGTTTCCCAAAAGTTAATCGCAACCAGAGCTTAATTTGACAAGGTATATTTTTCAAAAATCTCCACCCCCCCCCCACTCCCCCACACTCATTTGACAGTGGGGAGGGAACGCGGGGGAATTGTTTTCCGGAGCTAAGGCCCCCGACAGCTCCCGACTGAAATGCAGCCATCGGTGTCGAACCTTCTTTGTCCTAGCGCCGACAGGTGTAGTTTACAGTTGCCCATAACCCGGGCAGTGTGTTGTGTGCTGTAACCCGCTGTACATAATTAAACAAAAAAAAGTGTTTAATAATATTGTAATATTATTACTGTAATTGGTAACGGTGGTGGTGACAACATTAACAATAACGGTGCAGTGTGTGGCGTTTGTCGCTGTCCGTGTGTTTAATCGACGTAATTTGGGGGGGTGGTGGTGGTGGAGGGGGGTGAGGTGGAATTGCGTGATTAAAAGTTGTGCCGCGGGGCGCTTTGGCTGCCCAGTCGTACGCCGCCGACCTCCGTCTGAGTCCATGTCCTTGCTGTGTGTCCCTCGTTATCCACACACACACGCCACAGATAGAGCGCAGCGTCGCATGTACGAAACCTCACGGCCTCATCCAGGCCACCATCTCAACAAAACTGAACGTTTTGGACACTTTTTTTCAATATGAAAATAAATAAACTGCTGACTTAAAATGTGGCCACCCCAACACGGCGCGGCAACAGTGAAGCAACGACGCAAACTTGTAGACAAGTTTCCGTTCTTGTTAGGATTCACCAGTACAGTCATCGATGTTTGCTGCTGCTGCTGCCATATGTTAAACCCTGTGTCGCCTGCACGATGCCGAGTAGCTATCGAGTGTACGGACAGGGACCGCATGGGCTGGAGGGATTCATGCGCTGGGCTATGGAGAGGGCGGATTAGAATTAAGTAGGGGAACCTATTCATTCCCTGCACCACGGCCCATTGTGCCATCCACGCATCGCCACTTCCCTCGGGTTTCATGGTCGCAGGCTGCGGCGTGAATACCGTGCAGGAGAAGTTACTTAATAATAATGACTACAATCTTGATTTGAAGCTTTCCTGACTGCAGGTAAAGTCACGTAGGTGACTTTATCGAAAGAACCAAAGATTGCCACATTTATAAATCGATTTTCATCAAGGATTACAAAGCGCTGTACAGGACACAGCAGCAGCAGACACTCAGCATGAAAATAATATAAATACATTTTCAAAATAATTTCACTAAATGAACTAAAAGTTTAATAAGCGGTAGCCTCCAGTAGGCTAATGGCGTGTCACCGCCCTAACATCCTCGACTCGATCAAGATTGAGCCACATGTGGAATTTATCAAAGGGACATCGCAACACGTGAAGTTATATTCAAACCAGTGATGCGACTCTGTGTGTGTGTGATATCACTTCTAGACTTCCCAATGACGCCTGCAAGCAGCTGCTGCCGCTGGGTTAACTGCTAATCTCCAGGGCAATAATTGTCATACAGAGAGAGATAAAGAGAGGTGCCTTCTTCCAAAAGTGTACCAGCTACTTTCCAAGAACGGTTAGATGTTATTTTTAATTAATCTGCAAGAGTGGCCATTAAAGGGTTCTTTATAGGAGGCGGCTTTCTTTTTGGTTTTGTCTGTTGAGCTTCAAACCAGCAGCAGCAAGAGCCTCCGGAGGAGAGGTACGATCTGCACCCCAACCTGACCGTGGCTGGTTCGCTAGGTACGGGGCGAAAGAAGTTCAACATGCAGCCATCCCTTGCCAATCACGGTGTGTGTGTGTGTAGGGGGGCGGGGGGGGGGTCAGGAACCTAACCCCCGCGGTTGGCGAGGGATTTCTGTACATCATGACTGTCGGCGCCAGGACAAACAAAAAGGGGCCTTTTATCCCACGTAGCGCCTCCAGCCCCCCTAACCCTATCCGAATATTGAACGATGATAAAAGTGGGCTTGGCGAAACCATACGTCATGGCTCGAGGACATTACGGCATCGGCGGAGTTTGACTTCTGTACATGGTGCTTAAAAACAATGTTAACACTTAGATGGGACTATCGTTTTTAATGGGAAAAGAACGGAAAATATAGACACCGTAACGTGATATCAAATGTAAGTTAATAGCTTCAAAGAGTCTCCCACTTGTTCACCATCGTTGTCAACACGTTGCCTGGAATCTTCTCCAGGTGGTCTCCAGAACCCAGAGGCACATGTCGTGTGGCATTGTTTCAAAATTCTCAAAAGTGTTAACATTTTTTTTGAAGCACCCTGTATTTGCGGGGGTGGGTGGGTGGGGGTTCGTCTTGTCCCACACATTACGAATCTCGAGAGTATGTAACTAATTTATTTTAAATCTTAATTGTAAACTAATTGAAATCAATTTATGAAGGTGGGGTGTTATCCATGCGGCGGGAGCCAAAGGCAGCCCGCAAGGCTCGGGATAATTTTCACCACGACCGTGAGTCACGATGCTTGTGGTGCACCTCAATTGAGATGTGTAAGTGTACCTTCGGAGGGGGGGGGGAATGCATCGATCTATCGCTATTATTTTACCGGGTAATGCGCGCCCACTGAACCACAGAGCTCTTTTTCAGAAGCCACCCCTGGCCATCACAAATAATAACTCTCAAGGGAAGTGGCTTATCACGCGTTGCGGAAATGTGGAGATAAAAAACCGGAGGACCCCGAGAAAAGTCCACGCGGCCACGGAAAGAAAGTTCACACTCAACCTCTAAATATAAAACGGGCATCGTCAATGTCGGGATAGAATCCAACGACCTCCTGCATACCAGGTTAACATCTCCTCGCCACCGTGGCACCCCGGGTGGTGGTCGGGGGCAGGGCCGGTAGCCGTGATTGGAGATCCACCAAAAAACAAAACGGTTGAGGACCAAAGGGAAGAGGGAGCCTTTGAGAATTCACTCACCGCTCGTGTCACGAGCCCCTTTCGTGAGCAGCTGTTGATTATTTGTAAGCTTAGTGCGCCCTCTGGCGTACACGCCACGAACCGCGTGGTAAGAATTCAGAATAACTGCACATTTCCAATGCTCTACGTATGCCCCTCCGCGTGACATGTTTTTTTACGCAACTCATCAGAGACACAGCCTTGCGGGAGCTCGTAATTTCGTCAGCATTGTTGGTTCAACAACGACAAAACCGTCCCGAATCCGCACGGTGTTCTGGAAAACACGGAACGCTGGGCCACGATTGGCCCACAGCGTTGTTGGCCCAACGTCGAATGTTTACCGGAGTGGTGAGGCCCTCATCCAGCAGTGGATGGACACAAGGGCTGTGCACATTAATCACTGGACGGTCGCTTTGGGTGTCACCCCCGTCGTCTGCGTGGTGATGGCTTTCCTTCGGCGATCTGGGATGAGCGATCACGGTGGCTAGGAGATGTTAACTACCTCGCCTAGTATACAGGAGGTCCGTGGGTTCGATCCCGACGCCTGCTTAATATATTTCAAGTTTGCGTGTCTCTCTCTCTCCCCGTGGTCGCGTGGATTTTTCTCCGGGTCCTCCGTTTTTTTCCTCCACATGAATAATCAACATCACGCGTTTAGAGCAATTGGCTGCCGTTAGAAATTTACACATAATCCACTTCATTCTTCATTGAGATATAATTTGTGATAGCCTGGTCGCTTCTGAAAAATCGTTAAATAGCCCAGTGGGTCTGACCTGGAAAAATACATTTGTTTTCAATCGTCTAGTTTAGATCTCCGCTTGAATCCCACACGAAGCCGAACTCTCGTTGATAATGGAATCCATGGCCAAACATGTCAATTCGGCAGGACCCTCCCGGAAACAAGGGTCTTGAGACTCGATGGAGGTGTTCCTGACGAATGTATGGTGCATTGATGAAGTTTATAAAATAACACGGATGGCTAAAAAACAGAGACACATGGCGAAGCCGGTAGCACGAACAATTAACGGATAGATGAACACATTGATCATACATCAAACAAGTAATAAAACCTTCGAAGTTATTCATTCGTTGTTTTATATCAACATTCATTCGTCATTCCCCAATTCGTTCCTCGCCCCATGAGCTCCACGCGATTTGGTGACATTTAAACAACGACGCAATGACGTCGACGGTAAGGTAGGAATACCGGTGACGTCACAGCAGCGATCCTCCAATCAGAGTGCGGCATTTAGTAATTCCCTCGGTCCATTTAATGTGGCGCTTACCTTTGGAGCAAACCATTTATGGCACACGCGCAAGGGAGGGGGGGAACAATCAGGCAAAGCAAATTTCACAAGCTAAAACCATGGAGACGTCCAATATTTACGTAATTTTGCGTGCGGTAATACTGTTTACAGATATAAATTAATAATAGTTATTGACCCGAAGCAATATTTTGATGACATAAGGTATTATTGAGCAACGCCTCCCCCCCTAAGGTTAAGGCTATTTTTAGCTGCGCCGGCTCGCCTTTATAAAGGGTGGTGAGTGGACCGCGCTCTATTCGCTACTGAACTCATTTGCTGGAATAAAGATAGTCTACGTATTTGGAGAGGAGACTTATCAAGCGCTACGGTGGAGTGAAGCAGAACCTCGGAGCCAGCCTCCGTTATAGATTTCTTCCAACCGAGATTTTTCATACCTCGGCGTATTTACCGGCCTCGCCTAGAAGCCACTACCGGGAGAGGTGAGGGATACACGGCGAGGATTGATAGGCCGCGGCGGGTGGCGGTCCGCGGTCGCGCCCGAGTGCGGTCAAGGTTTGTTTGTTGACGATGGCGGCTGTGATTAATTACTATTTATTATTATTGTTATGGTTACTGGTGACGGCGTTGTTGTTAGTGTGGTGTATTTGTTAATTCAACTGCCTAGCCGATACATTGTTTACACGATAAACCTATAGATAAACCTATAGAGGATTCGTCTAGATTTAGGCACCCACCCACCCACCCACTTGTTGGTGAACATGAATAATGTAGTGAGCGGGGCTTATCTGTGACCGCGTTTAACAAAAGCCTCTTTTTTTCAACCTATAATAAGTCGTGTTTATTTAAGTGTTAATCGTGTGGACGGACAAATGTACACCGCCTATAAACAGCAGCGCCACTGAGGGCCGTGATTTTCTCTTTCGTGTACAGTACGTGCACGTACAGTGTGGCTTTGTCGGATCACTGCTTGATGAGGGCCACCCCATCCCGTACGGGTCGTAGGGTGGTTTGACCATACTTCACCACGCTGGTCCGTGCTGGTTGGATCAATTGGGGAGAGCATAGCTATACAAAGACGTGGTTTTGAATGCAACTACCCTCGTAGCATTGTGCGTAGTACAACGCACAGCGAGGTGGGACAGGCAAACAGTGTGTGTGTGTGTGTTACGTGTGTGTGTGTCAAGTGGAGTAAGATAAAATAATGTCCATGTGCACGTTGATACTCCCAATCGGCATAATCTCTCTGAGCCATTGTGTTCGAAGACGACGCTCTTTTTGGGAGGCGGGGGTGAACGCGCGGTGGTAAGACACAAAAGTGAATGTCGTCATCGTTTACGAGGTGTGTTCATCACCTTTCTCACAAGCGGCATCATCGTCGTCAAGTCCACTCTAGAGGTGTTTTGGGTTAGATAGCGTAACTATCAAAAATGTGTCGTTAAACCCGCCACCACCCGACACAGCCGATTACCAGTCAGGGTTTGTGGCGTAAACAAAAGGTGCCAATTCGTCACTGGTACAGCAACACCAGTGTGTCGGAGAGTACACACCCCCACTACAAACATTTACAATTCGACTACAGTGACGTTTCGCCTGTAATTACAACCAACATCATCAGGCGGGACAACCGGGGTTGTGGCGGGTTTAACGACGCATTTATATTGACGCGATCTTAACCCAAAAAACCTCTACTACGGATATCATATTTGTCGCGAAATTCTACTACGTGTTAAACTCACAGTGACAGTATGAATAGTATTAATACATCTTTAAAGGTTGCAATACTCATAATTAAGTTACCGTGCGACGTTTTCTCCTCTATCGATCCGATAGCCAGTTGCTTTAACGGGGATTGGTCCATGGGAGACCTGCAGGTAGTTTTTAAAAAGTTTTTTTTTCAAGTTCTTTCCCAAACGGGTTAACTTCATCTCCATCATCAATATAAATATACAATGCTTAACTGTTACAGTATTTGCATATTGAGGTCGTGCGTCTAATGGCCCAAAGGGGCAGTTTGCATAAAACATCTGAAATGAAAAATGTACAGTACGGTATTTTACATCGATTTATATTGGATATAGATGTGTAAATTTGCGTTGTTTTAGGCACTGATACCAAGTTATTATTGATTTATTTATAAAGGGGACCTGTTCTGTAAGGTAAAACGCGCATGATGAAATGCGTTAGAAGCTATACTATTAAAATAGGTGACCTACATATTGCACTGATTGTATACACACGTGGTATCTATTTAACTGTATAATATTCTGGAAATACAATGTGTCGAATTAGGATGCGTTTGGAATATGATCACGTTTAATTTTAAAACATTTAAAGTAATTTGCTGTCTACAAGACCATCTTCTTGTCTGACGTTTTTCTCCAAGCGCTGTAGCAAGGATCCGAAGAAGCTCCCAACACTTGGAGCGACATCAACCGACATCTCCTTACACCGATGATTCATTATTTACATCTTGTGTTGTGTCCATCATTCTTAAAATCCCTCTCGTCTCCTGCTCATATTTGTCGCTTTATCTCTCTCTCTCTCACGACCTGTTTCCCACCACTTACGATGTTACATTTCGAAGCTCTATATTATAACCTTGCATTGCTGTAATGAGCCTCTGATAACATCACCTGCAATGAGCCCAAAACTCATCACCTATCAACACTAAACGGTGTTGGATGTGGATAGTTGCTTGGATGGGTGACTACCGTGCACAACAGGTTTTATGTATCTTGAACTTCTTTTGCGCCGTACGTAGCCAACCGTGATAATTGGAGGTGGGGGGGGGGGGGACTACAAATTAAACACAAAAGTGGTTCTAAACAAATGAGTTAATTTAGAAAATCTTAAAGGTTGCTGCTATAGGCTGCGGGAGCTATGTGGTGGGCAACAAAGGACATTGGAGCAAAATGCATTGCTCTCCCACCCACGCACCCCGCTATCACTAACCCGCACAGACCAGCACGGTGAAGTAAGGTCAAAATAATCCCCATGACCCGCACAGTGTTGGGAGGCCCTCATCCGGCAGTGGATTGAAAAAGGGCTGCACAAGATCGAAGGATAGGGTCAACAACTTGGAAGTTAATAAAATAAAAAAGCGAGAAAGTGCATCGGACCTAATTAATAAAAGAGGTTGTAATGTGGTGGGCACATGTTTTGCATGGAGGTAAGGTGGTTACCAAGGCAATTGGCATGGCACCCAGAGGTTGGAGAACATATGAAATGTTACAAAGGCAAACCTTAAGGGGGTCTCGGTGTGTCGACTTTGTGACAATTCTAGGATCTAGCAGATGTCGTCTTTATCCTGATCTATCGGTGTCGTGTTATGAGATGAAGTAGCCATTCTTATCTCTCACTCAGCAAGTGCGATCCTTTGTGTTTGGGAGCGATCTATGGAAGAGAATACCTTAGACCTACCTTCAAAGTGACCGTTTGTCCAAACTACTTTCCCATTCACCCTACTCGAGAGAGTAATGTTTGTCAACCCGATATTTTGAATTCTCAGAGCTGTAATTTAGGCAGCTGAAGTGCAGGTACAAATATAAATGTTTGATGTGGATTTTTGTGCAATCACTGGTGATCTCGGGCTGAGACCAACTCGCTCCACTTGAGAATACGCTTTTAATCTCAGGTGGCAGAAACGGGAATTGGAACCCAAAATCTCAATGCCGCCAGTTCACCGCCCTGACCTCTGAGCCACCCCACCGAACTTAACGTTTCTTAACCGTCTTCTCCCCTGCGCTTCACCGCAGGATAGCGCACAGCGGCGCCGCTCCCAGCAATGATGGCGGCGGGTTCGGTGCCCAACGAGAACCTCCCCACGTACAAGCTGGTGGTGGTGGGCGACGGCGGCGTGGGCAAGAGCGCCCTCACCATCCAGTTCTTTCAGAAGATCTTCGTGGCCGACTACGACCCGACCATCGAGGACTCGTACCTCAAGCACACGGAGATCGACGGCCAGTGGGCCATCCTTGATGGTATGACCGACCGCTCGCTCGCTCCTCCTGCCGGGTGACGTCATTTGAACCCCTCCCCGGCGTTTGGGTGAATTTACAGAATCCGTGGATTGTGGTTCGATTTGTAAATGTACTCACATTGAGGCCACTAGTGTCTGCAGGTGTCGCGTAAATATATATCGACCCAGTATATAATGGACAAAAAATATCCGGGCAGTTGCCGGCAACACGACTACTATTTATCTTTCTAAGGCAGCATTAGTTGATGGTAGAGTATGCTTTATTACTTTAAATATGCAGCTGGTGAGCTTCCCCAACAGTTGAGCTTACAGGAGGGAGGTGTAAAGATTCGTCACCTCCCGGCAATTCGGTGAATCGTCGCGATTTGGTGTTGCGGGTTGATTCAGGAGTACATTAAAAAAAAGGGTTTAGGTTCATGGGAAAGTCTGCAGTAGCAGAAGGCGTTGCGTGAACCCATTGCATACGACGTGAGTGATTCGAAAAATTGTTAGTTTTTAATGCCCTGGATTCAATGTATGCTTTGCGATATTAATTGATTCACTTATCAAGCAAGGCGCTGTTGCACCCCAGTCGTTGTCGCTACGATTTAACAGAGTACGACCAATTTACGATGCAGATTTAACGATGGGGGAAAAAAACGCTTCGGAGCTTGGGATATTTCGGTTCTTGGCCCTCAGTTTTATAACGCTCTGTGTGAAGAACCTGCACCTGAGACTCTCTCCCAATTAAGAAGAAACTAAAACATTCTCATTTCCTGTAATATGTTGGATTAAATTAAATAGTTTTTTTCTGTACTGCTCTCTGAAGCTCTCCGTTTGGTCTGCTGCGCCTTGTAAAAATGTAAATGAATAAATCAATTGATCTGTTTAACATAATTTTTTATAGCTCCCGATACATGTATATAATCACACCCAGACAGATTAGATCATTATATTATTATTATTTTTTAATTCGTACACCTGTTTTATATATATATAAAACAGGTTCACGTGATCCAAAGGCACAAATGTCCACCACAGTTGAAGACAATGGATCGATCCTCGAATTGAATCATGACCCCCGAAACGTCACAATCACATCAGCAGGGGCTCCAGTCCATCCATTATAGTGGCACTCGTGAAAAAAAAAAAACCCCAACTCGTTCAAAATTGGCCAAACATCCCAGTGCATGACCGTCCGGAAAGAGTCTTGGTGAGGCTTGCCTGGCTAAAAGAACTCGATGAGGCTTGCTTGGCTAAGAGAACTCTGTGAGGCTTGCCTGGCTAAAAGAACTCGATGAGGCTTGCTTGGCTAAGAGAACTCGGTGAGGCTTGCCTGGCTAAAAGAACTCTGTGAGGCTTGCTTGGCTAAGAGAACTCCGTGAGGCTTGCCTGGCTAAGAGAACTCGGTGAGGCTTGCCTGGCTAAAATAACTCGATGAGGCTTGCCTGGCTAAAAGAACTCGATGAGGCTTGCCTGGCTAAAAGAACTCGATGAGGCTTGCTTGGCTGAGAGAACTCCGTGAGGCTTGCTTGGCTAAAAGAACTCGGTGAGGCTTGCCTGGCTAAAATAACTCGATGAGGCTTGCTTGGCTAAGAGAACTCCGTGAGGCTTGCCTGGCTAAAAGAACTCGGTGAGGCTTGCCTGGCTAACTCGATGAGGCTTGCTTGGCTAAGCAGGGGGGGGGGGGGGCGTTCCTCGCTGTGGTGCTGTTGCTGCTCTACTCTCTCCTCGTGGAGTGCAGCGTGGGCGAGATGGGCCGTGGGTCACTCGGGGAGTTAAAAGCTGAGCCTGTGCCAATGGCGACCGTCCAGCACTTGCAGAGGTTTTTGGTTTTTGAATGCTGGGCACTGGTCCAGGATCACATTATGTTGTCAAGCGCGGTTAGTTTATTGCCTCGGTGTGGTCGGCAAATGACTGCGCAAACAAAAGCTCATGGCACGTGTTCAGGTTTGAATAATATTACAGCTAGCCCCAGCTCTTGATCATACATTTTTTTGTGCGTGCGCGTTGAGTAAATACGTAAACATTGATTGATTGCAAATCAATTGCGCTGCCCGTGATGCACGCATTGCAATGACCTCTTGGTAGGCGCTCCGCCTCAACGGCGCGGCCTCGGCTTCTATCATCTCCCATCCTCCTCTGTTCTCTCCCCCGCTCTTCATTTCCGTTGCAACTTGGGATTGTTATTAATTGCGTTCCCTGGAACCGCTTGAAACAAACTGGCGACCGGTTTTCCCGCACGTATAGCAACGCCCGGCGCAATAAAAGCAAAGCGTTGACCTCTTTTTCTTTTTGTTTTCCACTGAAAGATGGAAGGCAGCTGCCACTTTTGGTGTGTAATGTGGTTGGCCACCGCACTAGACTCGCAATAGACTCGCAATCCATGGTCACCGGTTCGATTCCATCTCGCGGCACAGCCGTTGAAACGGTGGCGCACGTTAGGTCGCGTAAATATAAAAATGTGTCGTTAACCCACCACCACCCGACACAGCCAATCAGTCAGGTGTGTTGGAGAGCAACTAATTGACTGTGTCCATTGGCGGTGGGTTTTTCCGCCATCTTAACCCCCCCAAAAAAAACACCTTGATCATGGACGATATTGGTGGAGAAAGCCTCCTACGTGTTAAAGTGGCGCAAGTATCTTCTCTGCTCTCCGCCGCTGGTCACCCAGCGGTGTAGATGGGTGCAACACAGTTGGTCGATCGGCGGGTCGTGTGCGGTGGTGGTGTTGACGGTGGCTGCTCTCACCACTTCCAAGGCGTGTGGCTGGTGTGGAACGAGGCCCTTCCGCCTGCGGTGGCTTGAGGAAAGCAATTGCAGGGGCTGCACCTGTACCTTTAATCGGCAATCGATTTCAGGACCGGGAAATACACCTGACAGCGGCATCGACGTTTAACAACATAATTGAAGCGAGTATGCGACTGCCTCGCTGTCTAAAAAATGTATTTAAAAAAATACGCCCACTTTGTGGACAACGTGCTGAGGTGGCGTTATACTTGTGCGCTATGCAAGTCCGTATTGTATTGGCTCACAGACGCCCAGAGACCAGCAGAGACTAATCGACGCTCACGTCGGGATCCATATGCTCCTTCAGAGAGCCATATACTCCCTGAAAGACCCATATCACATAGACCCATATATTCACAAAAAAAACCTGTGTAGACTTGCGTAGATGCTTATATACCCACAGAGACCCATAAGATTTTCGTTGAGATGTATGACCGTCTAAGAAAATTACTACGCCCACCGTTTCCGTGCAGCAGGTTTTGAGACGCTGTCGCACTCAGAGATTGCGTAAATCCACGACATGGCGTATTCGAGTGCTTCGTAGCGTATTCAGTGTTCGCACTGTAAGAGTTGTTTTGGTGGCCTCGGGCTCCACTGCCCACGGAAAACTTTTTCCGCTGCTCTCACCCGACCGCCCGCCCGCCGTCGGCGCGCGCGCACAACCTCCGCGTTTGGTCGGCTAGCCTTCAACACTTCACGTGGCCTCAAAATGCGTCCGGCACAGGCACCGTGGTGACGTCACCGTCACTTGGTGACACATGGTGGGTATTGGTATTGGCCGTCGTCCTGGGGGTCGCCTTTTTTTTACGAGAAACTACGGCTTGGTAAATGGTAGATAAATAAAATACTCAAAGCCGCCAAGGTCGCGATGAAACGATACCGGATTCAGCTCTCATTATCATGCTTTCACAAATAGCCGTCGGATGTGTTTTAGTTTTGGCCTGTGTTCCGCATTGGTGTCCGACGTTTTGCCCCAAGCGCCGTAAGATTTTTCAGGTGCGCACTGCAACACGAAAGCACATCAACGGTGAGATTTACAGAGCAACTGCGAAAATCTCTGCAGGGCTTTTATTTTTTACTTACGAACGTCGATTCTAAGCAAAGTGCACTCTTAATATTTATCGGCTGCAAGCAATTTGACCGATGTTTTTGGAGGTGGCTGGGTAGCTGCGAGCTCGCTGCTTCAGTCCTGGGCTGGAATCCGGGCTTTAATTCTCCCGTCCAGTCACAAGCCACCAATAATTTTTCCACTTTTGCTCGTGCGACGCAAAAGCGCTCACTTTACCGTTACCGTTTAATCACTCGTGTATTGACAAAGGTGCAGTTTGCGTAAACACGGGCCACAACCCTTCATCAATCAACTGCTGGACGACGGCCTCTCTGCGCAGGTGTTTGTCGCGGGAGTTGTTTTGGCCACACTTCGCCACGTTGATTTGGTACCGGTTGGTTAAAGGGTGTACCCCCAGGGACCTGTTTAGATGGCGCGGCGAAGGCCAGGTCGGCGGGTCCATAGTGCGGCGCGTTGAAACTCTGCGCCACCACCGTAACACCCACGGTGACCGACGATCTTCCAGAGGGGTGTAGTGCGTGCGTGCGTTTCGACGTTAACGTGTCTCCGTGGAGAATGGTGCCAACTTTGTGGCGTCTTAAATCGGCACGCACTTCTGTTGCATGTCGAGCCGTCTTGGCGTGGTCGGGGTAGCCCCATTAAAATATAATTAACGCCTTGTTCGGCGCAGCCGTTATTACGAATTATTCAGGCGCCTTCATTTCACGGCAGGTCCATTTTTTTTTCTTGAAGCGGCGTCGATCTTGTGGGGATGGCACTCCATTTCTCGGAGGCACAATTTTTAACCGGTCTCTACGTATGCTGTGAAACAACAATAGGCTGCGCTTTCCGAGTGTGTGCTGTACCACCTTTGTATATTGTCCTCAAGTGCACGCAGACCAAATATTTACAACTGCCACCGCCGCTACCCCCCACCACTCTTATCGCCGGCGACCTCCCACCCGCGATAAAATGCGCCGTGCTGCGAGCGACGCGGCGTTTACATCGACGGACGTTGACCCCCCCTCCCCTGGGCCAGAGACCACGGTTCTCGGGAACCCGTGGGGGGGAGGGGCGGAATTTGAGCCGGCGTTTCGTCATTGGTGAACTTGAAGGCACTTTAATCGCAGGTCGACGTGTGGCTGGATTCGAACCGAGGATCTCGGTGGTGTCGGCTCGGCAACTCTGACCTCGGAGCCACGTGCTCGTCACACGCACGCAGCTGTAATTTGTATAAGTCCGTTTACGTCTCATTATGAAAGCCATATGCTTGTATCGGACAGATCGGGGACTTGCAGAGAACGCACGACCTAGATACGCATCTGCACGATAAGATCTCTTTTGTGTTTTTTTTAGTCGCACCATTCTCAACGACAACGAAATTGACGGCGCCATTAGCCCTGTTGCTTGATGTGTGCCAAGGGAATATAAATAATAAAACGTGGAACAAAAGCCCTAATGGAATAGCCGCGCGGGGTCAGACGCCCGCTTTATTAAGCGGGCGTTCTCGCCCTGCGGATGTCGGATCCGCTGGGTGTGGTCGCCCCTTAATGGCTTCTCCAGGGTTGCGAGGTCGTTTCTATTAGTCCTGATTTGGCAAATCATTGCCGTCTTGGGCAAGGCGCTATGCGAAGGCTGTGTCGACACCGCGTCATTGGCCTTCATCCTCGGCCTTCATCCTCGGCCTTCATACTCGGCCTTCATCGTCAGCCGTTCTTTAGGCATGCGCTGGCCGATTCACATTTGTGTTGGTACACCGGGTATCCCTTTGCTGTTGCGTCAAAGATGGTCACCGCATCGGGCGCTTTCAGATGCGATTCTTCGGCCGTTTGGAACGCTCTTTTCTTCATCTATTAGGAAGCCACTGGAGCTGTGCACTTTTAAATCCTCGAGATTGAAAACTCATTTCTTTAGAACTTTCCCGCACCTGCAGTTAGCGCGGTTGGGGGTACGTACGGTGCGAAAAAAAGTTCAACAAACATACATGTCAATGGGCTTTCGTGTCCATGTGTTATAGCACTCTTGTCGTTGAACTGCTGAATGAGTGACGTCCAATGCCATGTGGGGTCGTAGGGGTTATTTCACCATACGTTACCACACTGGCCGTTAATAGTTTCTCGCTAACAGCACTTGTCTCCCAATAGCAGAGGTCGCAAACGGGTTTTGATTCCTTACCCGTACCCGTACCCGGCCGCACCAGGGTCGCAATCGGGTACCCGTAACCTACCCGATACCCGGCTACCCGTACCCGGCCGGGTAAAGGGTAGGGTACGGGTAGCCGATTGCGACCTCTGGGATGAAGCCATGTTGCAGGCGCGGGTGGGTTGATTCTAGGAACTTGAATTGTGAGAAGAGACAAGACGTTGGGAAATGAGTGACAAACGGTGACTCACCAGTGACTCAAGGCCTACACGTACCCGGCCGCACCAGGGTCGCAAACGGGTACCCGGCCGGGCACGGGTAGCCGGGTATCGGGTAGGGTACAGGTATCGGGTAGGGTACGGGTATCGGGTACCCGGTTGCGACCTCTGCCCAATAGTCTGGTAAAGGCTGCACACGGGGAACTCGCGTCTCTTTTTAGGCTTTCTAACTCTGATTGAAAGAGTTAACGCATTAGCTTTGTGTAATGCGGGGTTATGATAACGCTCGTTAAAAATCATCAAATGCGAACAAAACATTTGTGTAAAAGGTGTGTTGCTATTTGGGAATTGCCCTATGGACAACTTTCCCACTTGCTTACTTGGAGACCAATAAAAAAAATAACTTGGAAACCAATAATGGTGGCGAATTATTTTAGCCGGTTCTGGGCCTTCCCTAGGTCGACTCGGCCTTAAATGCATACCCTGTACAGCGTATGAACATTGGACGAAGGCGGCCGGGCATGGTATTAACCACCCACCCCCTTCGTGTACCTTGCCGGCCTTCGTAGGTGCTACTCCGCTAACGGCGCTTGCCCCAACAGTCTGTTACAGCCTATATACGTGGGGGGATCTTTGTCTTTGTGCCCACTGCAGTGCTGGACACAGCCGGACAGGAGGAGTTCAGCGCCATGCGCGAGCAGTACATGCGCACGGGCGACGGCTTCCTCATCGTCTACTCGGTCACTGACCGCACCAGCTTCGAGCACATCGACAAGTTCCACCAGCTCATCCTGCGCGTCAAGGACAAGTGAGTGTGTCGGCGTGGGGGCAGCCCCCGTCGCTGTTATCGATAGATCTTCGGGATCCGTCGATAACAGCGATGGTTTAGTACTACGTGTAGGTATCCCCGAGTATTCTTACAGTGTGAGGTTATCGCAGAGAAAGGTGCGTTTTTTTGCTTTTCTTCACAGAAGTAGTCGGTAGTTTTACAGCAGGGGTGGTGGGCGTCGACGTTGCCGTGTGTGTGATCCCGATTGAGTCCTGCGTGATTCGAACCTCCGCAACAAGCGTAGGGGGCTGCTTGCACGCTTGGAATTACATAGAGAGACGGAAAGAGGATCGTGTGAATCGGAGGGCATTTACACGTCGCAGACATCAAGCCTACCATACATAATAACGTTTTTTTGGGTTTAGATCGCGTTATTTATAAATGTGTCGCAACCCTCCACCACCCGACACGGCCAATCAGTAAAAAAAATGTGTCACGTGGACAAAAGACAAATACTCTTTGATTCTTTCGGTAAAGTCACGTAGGTGAGAAAAAAATGAAAATAACCCTGTCCTCTTCCCCACCCCACCGCCCCCCGCAGGGACTCGTTCCCCATGGTGCTGGTGGCTAACAAGGTGGACCTGCTGCACCTTCGCAAGATCTCCTCCGAGCAGGGTCGCGACATGGCGGCCAAGTACAACGTGAGGACAGCGGTCGTAGCGCCCCGGCACAAGATAATACGTTATTTTGTTCATTGGATATGCAGTAATACCCCGGTTTCCGTCAGGGATGCGTTTCCTGAAAGTACGTGACGACGTCAATCGAAGCGATGTTCACAGGGGTAGGCAGGTGGAGGCGAAGGCCGAGAGGTGACGGAAAACAAGGAGGGAGGGACGATGATGACGCTGGCAGCGACGTAGGTGTGGGTTGAGGCAACGCAAATCGGGTAGCGGTGTTAATTAAGTGACGACGTATTTGCGAAATTACGTAAAAGAGGGAAGACGTAAATTCGGGGTATTCCTGAATTCCAGGGTCGGAATATATTATTTGACCTCCCGACCCCACCACCTCTTGTGTTTGCTTAACCCTGCATCCATTTTGGGTCCTTATTTTCTCGCAGCTGTAAGCATGTTGGGAGTCGGCCAATTACTCATGTACCTTACAGACAAAAGCCAATTTGAACGATGCAGTTAAAAAATCTTTGGCAGATGCCCTAACCCTGCATAGCATCATGGCACTGCTTGGGGTAGTGGCAGGCGAGTCCTATTTATTGCCTTCAGTAGAAACGCGTAAACCCTCGGGGGTTTCCAAAATGACGCTTAAGAATTCTGTCGTGCAGATTCCGTACATTGAGACGAGCGCCAAGGACCCGCCGCTGAACGTCGACCAGGCCTTCCACGAGCTCGTGCGAGTCATCCGGTAAGCGACGGCGCGGTTATCGTGTGTGTAAAAAATTAACCCGTAAAAACAAAGTTTTTCACTATAAATCCTTTATATGTAAGATCACCTCTTGACATGCCCCGTATATTCCCGAGGGCACTAGCGTTGACCCGCTTTACCACTTTCAAGAACTTGGCGGCTTCAATTTAACTGCTCTATAAATAGTCTCCATTGTACAGCGTGGGGGCAGGGATTTCATGCCATGTGGTTAGTCAACATTTGCGTCATCATGAAACGGGTGGCTAGAGTCCTCTCGTCCTCTGGCTTGAGATGGCTGCCACCTATGGGTCAGATGATTGTCTGCCACCATTAAGCAATTGGTGCAAAAAATGTCAGCTCGATTGGATCACGGGAAGTGGGTTAAAAAACGACCGAAAGATTTGCACGGTCGTAAGCAAGCAAGCACACAAGCACGCAAACAAGCAAGCAAGTGAACTTAATATAAAGGATTAAAAAAATATATAATTACAAAAATGATCTCGTTGTGAAAATCTTTCTTTGTGTGCATTGCCGATAACTGAATGGGAGGGCGGGAAGGTTGGCTGATTTCCGTGAAGTATTGGTGGGGTAAAGTATTTTCTCCGAGATGTCTGGTCGGCAATGGAAAGGGGTATGCTAAATTAACCTCTTGGAGCGTCAATCTCTCGCAGTCGGTGCCGTGAGCAAGCAGTTGCAGGGTTGCACCTTTACCTTGCCACTTAGAAACGAGGCGTGAATGCCCCACACGGGGACTTGGACCGCCGTGCGGTTTGCAGGTTCGCGTGTGCCAATCGGTGCATTCGCTCGACCGAAAACGGCTCCCGGTTTACCGGTTGACGTTCCGCTACCAAAATTTTATATATTTTTTCCCCCCAAGTCGCATTACCGGTCGTGAGGTCGGCGTAGCCCCATGAGATCAAGCGCACCGTGTCGGCCTCAGTCGGTCCTCTCGGCTCTTGGCACTCGCTCGAGGGAATCATCGCTTTGTTTGTCTTCTGCAGGGAGCAGGTTCCAGAGAAGAAGAACAAGAAGAGGGAGAAGTGGCGGAGAGAGAGAACTCCCAGCGTGCAGTGCCATTGCATGCTCATGTGACGCCCTCATTCCTCCGTGCACCCGTACACATCTGGCACACGCACGCACAGACGCGTGTGCAATCGCATTGTTGTGGTCAGCCTTGTCAGGACTCATTTCCCATCTGCCCCGTTCCCCACTGAGGCCAATATCGCCCATGATACCAAACCCCGTCCCCTCCCATTACAGTACGCCACGTCTTCGCGATGAGGCTGCGAAGCAGCGCGGATTTGTTTCAGCGGGGTTTGTGAAATGTAAAGAGGGCGGGCGGGCTGGCTGGCGGGCTGGCGGGTGGGCTGGCGGGCGCTCACAATTGCGGCGATCGTGGTGGGTGTACACGAAAGTGGTGGGCGTAATCGACGGGCGGACGAACCTGTGGACGGTGCGAGCGTCGGCGGTTGAGTCTGGTTCTGGGGGTGGGGGGGGCGGGGCGTGGCGCAGGGTTTGCGAGACTGTGGCGTGGGCTATCCAGTGTGTGCAGCCCCATGGGTCGACGGGTCGGACGCCTAGGCGCCGGGCTTTGTAGAAGAGACATTTAATTTCGTTGCAGCGGGGGGGGGGGGGGCCCGTGCCCGTGCCCGTGCTAATCATGGTTGGCGACTAGCGAAAGATCGCGATGGCTTGCGGGGTGCGCACCTCCTTCTCAAGCGCCTTTCTACGCTACTCAGCGACGTGCATTTGCCCACCCCCGTTAACTTATCGTTTTGAAACGTGGCAAGTAATTGTACTTTTACCATTGCAATGATTTTTCTGCGAGCCATTGCAAGGATTTTTTTGCGAGCAGCGCACTTTCGTGTTGTTATTCGATGCCGTGTTGGAGGGCATGGAGAGAAAGCCTCAGTGGCGAGGAACGGTTTGTTTTGAGAATCGTGTGTAGAATGTGATTGTGTCGTAATTTGTTTTGTAGTTGAATTGTCCTTTTTACATGAACAACACTAAACAGTGCCTCCCGAAAAGAGCTGCTTCACCAACGTCGCACGGATGACCGGTGATGTTCAGACTGAAGGTATTGAGTTTGTGTTTAGAAAACCACAACTCCCTTTGCGACTCAATATTAGCCAAGACATTGGAAAACCTTTTTTTTTGCCAAAACCAGGTGGGGCAGAGCAAATGTTAAATATGTGATGCCTTTTTTGTAAGTCCAGTATATACCGTTGTGTTTCAATATTGTGGCACCAATCCCGTCATTTGGGCAGTGTTTGGCGCAGTGGTTAATTGCATATTGCTATAAGCCTGGCAAGCAGAGTTCGTTTCCTGGCAATTCGATGGTGAATGCTATCTGACCCCAGTCTACACTCACCAGTATTATGAAGTAGAGGTCGTTCAAGCAATGACCAACAACACGGCGTGGGGGGAGGCCTCATCCAGTAGTGGGTTGACAACGGTCTCTAAAAATACATATAAAAATGTAAAAAATGCCCCAAGTTTTATTCCTGGCCACAACCAATTAGCCAGGCGTTAGTGGCCTTTTAATCTTGACGTGAGGGTTGGTGGCGGTCGCACGAACTCCGGAGGTGGGGGGGGGGGGCAGACGTCGAGGTGCTGCTATACCTTGGCGTGTCCAGGAGAATGCGGTACAGCAAAAATGTGGACTCCACAGGTTTAAGTCCGTGTGGTATAGAGCGTTTCCCCCTCGCGTGCTTGGGTTTTCTCCAAGCGCTCTGGTTTCTTCCCACATGTAAACCACTCATTAATTGGCCAATAACACCTTGATATAGAGGACCGCAGAGCTTGGGCAATCGTTGGAGCCTGCTCTCCACGTGGTCGCCTTGCCGCTACTGCGGCTGCGCGCGTTACAAATTTAGATGGAAAAATGTTTTTGCAACTTATTCGAATGTCCGTGGCCAGCGATATCTGAACCGGTTCTGGGCCCCTCCTTCACCCCGCACTGACCTGCGCGGTGAAGTATGGTCGAACAAATTCCCACGGCCGACACGGCGGTGGGGAAAGGGGGGGGGGGCCCTTCGCACAGTGGGATTGGCAAAAGGCTGTGAGATGAATACGAAATAGGAAGCTATTTGAAAGTTTGGTTATTCGCCACCCTTTGTGAAAGAGGTTAGCTGTGCCTCGCAAAGTTCTCCGTTTGCTAAGTGAAGGACTTTTAAAATTGAATGTAAACGTTTAGGAGGGCGACTGCTGTGTGTAGGGTCGGCGTGGCCCAATCAGCTTCTTCACTCTCCGATCTTGTAAACCACTGCAGCCTGTTCACCGTTGAACACAAGTCGGTCGGTTGTGGCAGTAATCACTACATGCAGGGCAAAATGCATTTGCTGTCTAAGGAGTTTTAACAATAAACGAAAGGTGAATTTGTCTTCTCGTGTTGTGGTTGGGTCCGGGTTGCAGGCTAAATCTTGCGTGACTTTTAGGATGAGTTCCCAGTGTTGGGGCCAGCCCCCGGTCACTTTATGCGTGTTACGTCTGGTGGAGTTCTGCGGGCGTGAGACAATTTCAGCAGCGACCACACTGGGTTCGCGGTGACTTTGTCTTTATTTTGAGGATGGAACACCAAGAGGGCTTTCGCCGAGTCGTGCATGGTTGGCTACGTACGGTGCGAAAGAAGTTCAACATACAGTGACTAAAGTGTAATTTACGCAAATCCAGTGCACACTCACACCTACTACACCCGAGCACGTTCCCGAACTCGTACTTTTGAAGAAACGTTGCCTCAACCACCAACAGGCACCAGGGCTGGTTTGGAAAGCCATCCGGATGTCCGCCAAATTAATTAGAATTTCACTGGTGGGGTCTCGCATCTCACACACACGCACGTGATTTTACGCCATCCTTTGTTACATTATAAGAATAGGTTTTACCCTTTCTGGCAATAAAACAGATGTGTTAAGATGTTAAAACACCAAACTGAAACCTTTTGCAAGGAATCATGTCTGCATTAACCACAATACTGCATGCTCTGATAGTATATGCATTGTCTTTGAAACTGATTGGTCCACACCAGAGACCGCTTTCTTTTATTGCCAGAAAGGCTAACACCATTTTTATATATACCTTGCTACTGGCAAGGGAGGCCCCATGATGTATTTGTCACATTGTTGGGTTCTAGAGATCGGTGTGGATCCCGAGGGACCCACGACTGTTATCCGACCAGAACCCCTCTTCACCAGAGACTCTTCGTGGCCTCCAACACCACAACAATCCACCAGATGGCAGCAACTCCTATCAATTCAGCACGATATGCCAGACACCAACGGCGACTTGACACCATCCAGCAAGCACAATATTTCACCACATCCAGCGCAGTGTTCGTCACTAATTTTCAGAGTTGGGGGAGGGGGCACCACTTTCGCCGGGACGACATCATCAGCGTGAGAGAGCCCCCCACACATTTGAAACCGTTGGGGGTTTGGCAGCAGCACGATGATGATGATGATGGGGGCGAGTTCACGTGTTGTGTGTTGTCGGTGGGCCCTCACTAATTGGCCACAAGGGGCCGCCAATATGCCAGTGGGCCTTGCAATGAAGAACACTCACTGATACAGCAGTCGTAACACCAATGTTCACACTAGGCCTCGGCAAGGTAAGGTAAATGACCCTTTTTACTGGGTAAAAGGGTAGAGGTAAAGGTGTCGACATGCCAAGGGGTAAGGTAAAAGGTAGGGTAAAGGTAGCGCGAAGTATTACCCGATAAATACGGTGCCTTGTTTACCGCTAGAAGCTCCGTGGCGCAGTCCGTGGCCTCCATTTAATAAGTAATATTTAAAACAAACGTTATTAAAAACACGCTTTTATTAAATGTACTAGTAATGGCAGAATTCCACGACTCCAGGAAGTGGCACCGAAGCTTGCCATCACGTAAGGGGCCCGTGGTGATTCACAGCAAAACGTGAGTTGAGCGTGGACAAAGATCGTTTAAAAATATGTATTTTTGTTAGTGATATAACATAGTATTGTCACCATTATGACATACATATACCAAGTTTGCAGTCGATACCACATCAGGAAGTGGGTTAAAATTGAGTTGCAAGATTTGAGGATACAACGACAACAATGACAATAACGACAACAACAGACAGAGTGAGTTCAAAGAAAGCGTGTAAAATTGGAATAATCGAGAGTATTCTATATGATTAAAGCGCTCTACCTAGCATTTACCGTTATAACCCTTTTTCATGTCGTAGTACCCCAGTAATTACCCTGCAATTTGTATGGGGTAAGGGTAAAAGGTAGGCTCGTTGCTTTTCACCTTTTACCTTACCAGCTAAAGGGTAAAAGGTAAGGGTAGAGTGATTGTATTGTGGTAAGGTAAAAGGTAGGGTAAAGGTAGGCTCGTTGTTTTTACCTTTTAACTTTCACCTTACCGAGGCCTGGTTCACAGCACAGTCCACAGCAAGTTCGGTAGCATCGCTATCTCCCTTGCCACAAGGGGGCGGTAGAGAGGTCAGTCTTCTTGTGATCCTTCGGCTTGCCTCTCACCCTGCCGCGTGATGTATGCCGGTCCCTGGTGACTCTGTATAGCCCTTGCAATGCACACGGGGAGTCCCCCTATCACTTTTCGAGATTAAAAACGAATTTCTTCTTCAAAAAATGCTTTCGTTTGCTGCCCTTCGCCCGGTACCTCCGATTTTGCTGATCGGTTGGCTACGTACGGTGCGAAAGAAGTTTAACATACACGTACATACACGCATACTCCAAGGACTCGTGTACAGCAAGTATGTTGAGCTGCTACACACTAATAACACTACTGATGGTATTGTAACTAATTATAAAAGGCTCTTATTATTTTGGTTTCCGACCCCTTGTGATTTAATGTGACACGGTGGCTGGGATGTCAACTCCCTCGCCTGGTATACAGGAGGTCGTGGGTTCTATCCCGACCCTGACGCCTGTTGTATATTTGGAGTTTGCGTGTCTCTCTCTCCATAATCATCATCACGGTGGCTAGGAGATGTGAACTCCCTCGCCTGGTATGCAGGAGGTCGTGGGTTCTACCCCGACCTTAGATTAGTTTGCGGCTGTGAATGTCCAAATGATGGACCACTTCGTTGAGCTATCATTTGTGGTAGTCAAATTGCTTCTTAAAAATAAGTCAAAACCTCAGTGGGCTTTGCCTGGTAGGATGGGGATGGTTTAACACATTCCTGCGGAGGGAGCTGGTAGGAACGTTGGGTTGCTCGGTCAATGGCCAGGGTCAACGGCGGCGTGGTGTATTCCGCAAATATGCCCGACTGTGATGGCGGGCACAAGCCGGCGTGAGTAGGTTAAACGTTGAGTTTTATAAGGGCACCACGGGGTGACCAGCCCCTCCCCACCCAGCCCTACCCCTCACCCAGCCCCACCCTCCCCGCGCAGCCCATCTCCACCCTCCCCACCCAGCCGTTCCCTCCCCACCCAGCCCCTCCCTGCACGACGGACGGACGGACACAATAATCCCCTGTGGGTTGGTGTAACCAGGAGGTTCCTACCAGTACTATTTGTACGTGTTTAAGTGATTTGTTTACCTTTCTTGTACTTTGCACGACTATCGAGTTTATTTATTTATTTTTGTTGTTGTAAAGTTCTTACCCCGTGCTCCTACTGGACATCTGTGAAAAAGAGCTTTATAGCTCATCGGATTCGTCCAGTATAAATACACATTCTGATTATATAGTTAACCCCCTATGAGTGAACAGTCTTGTACTCCATCCACTCTCCCCGTGTAAGGGAAGAGTTTCATCCTCCAAGCCACTCTGTGTAAGTGACCGGTCTTGTCCTCCATCCACGCTCCCAGTGTAAGTTAATAGTCTCATTCATCCACTCTCTCCGTGTAAGTGAAGAGTCTTCGCCTCTATCCACTCCGTGTAAGTGCACAGTATTATCCCCCATTCACTCTGTGTAAGTGAACAGTCTTCATCTCCATCCACTCTGTAAGTGAACAGTCTTCGTCTCCATCTACTCTCTCCGTGTAAGTGGCCAGTCTTGTCGTCCATCCACTCTGTAAGTGAACAGTATTGTCCCCCATCCACTCTGTAAGTGAACAGTCATCTCCATCCACTCTGTGTAAGTGAGCAATATTGTCCCCCATCCACCCTCTGTCTCTCTCTTTCTGCTCTACGCGTGAACAGTTTTGTTCGCCATCGCGTCGTTCTCCCCAGCCCCCACGTGACCTGCCCCTCGCCATATTCGCCTGTGGGGCGAGGGGACTCAGCCACTCGGCCCAGCGAGACTCAGTCACTTAGCCCGGGGTGACTAACCACTCAACCTGGGTACTCAGTCACTCAGCCACTTAGACACTCAGCCCAGGGCCACTCAGTCACTCAGCCCAGGGCCACTCAGCCTGAGTACTCAGTCACTCAGCCCAGAGTCACTCAGCCACTCAGTCACTCAGCCACTCAGTCACTCAGCCACTCAGCCCAGGATCACTCAGCCACTCAGTCACTCAGCCCAGGGCCACTCAGTCACTCAGCCACTCAGCCACTCAGCCCAGGGTCACACAGCCACTCAGTCACTCAGTCACTCAGCCACTCAGCCCAGGGCCACTCAGTCACTCAACCCAGGGTGACTCAGCCACTCAGTCACTCAGCCCAGGGTCACTCAGTCACTCAGCCACTCAGCCCAGGGTGACTCAGCCACTCAGCCCAGGGTCACTCAGTCACTCAGACACTCAGCCCAGGGCCACTCAGTCACTCAGCCACTCAACCCAGGGTGACTCAACCACTCAGCCACTCAGCCCAGGGTCACACAGCCACTCAGTCACTCAGCCACTCAGTCACTCAGCTCAGGGTGACTCAGCCACTCAACCCAGGTGCTCGGTCACTTAGCAAGGAACTCAGCACTCAGTCGGGGTAATCAGTCACTTGAGCCGATCAGTCAGTCACTTGGTGAATCAGTCACTCGGTGAGTCAGTCACTCAGCGATTGAGACACGCACACAAGCAGTCGGTACAGCGCGTCAGCCATCTAGGCACCAAGTCCGTGCTCAAGTCAAGCCGCACGTGGTCACTAGGGCATTAGCTCAGTCGCACACCCGCCCCGGTACTCAACCAGGGAGTCGGTGACGGAGTTTGCGGGGCCGACACACGGAGGACGAAGCCCCGGAGAAGATTCGCCCAATACATCGGCTCAGCCCAGCCCGGCGAGGTGAGTAGTTGACTGCCTTGCCCCGTGCCTTGCATGTGTCAGTCACTCCGTGTGTGTGTGTGTCTCTGACTGGCTTATCTGTCTCCCGGTGTCCGTCTTTTTGTTCGTCTGTCTACTTGTGGCTACGTGCAGTAGCTGTGTGTGCCTGTTTAACTGTACCCGTGCCTGCCCGTGTCTCTCTGTGTCAGTCACTCTGTCGACCGACTTGTGCCTGCTACGGTGATGTCTGTGTCAGTCAGCCTCGTTGTTCAGTCTGCCTACCTACCAGCGACTATCAGTCTACCTGTGTCTGTGTAAGCCTGCTGGTCTACCTGTCTTCCAACCTGTCTGCCTGCCTGCCTGTGTCTGTGTAAGCCTGCCGGTCTACCTGTCTTCCTACCTGTCTGCCTGCCTGTGTCTGTGTAAGCCTGCTGGTCTACCTGTACCTGCCTACCTGTGCTGGTCTACCTGTACCTGCCTATTCGTGTCCACGTCCGTCCGTCTCCCTGTGTTGTTGTTGTCAGTCTGCACGCACACACCTGTTGTCACGCACACACCTGTTGTAATGATGCACACTTGTTGCCATGCACACCTGTTGCCACGCACACACCTGTTGTCATGCACACCTGTTGCCACCCACACACCTTTTGCCACGCACACACCTGTTGTCATGCACACCTGTTGCCACGCACACACCTGTTGTCATGCACACCTGTTGTCATGCACACCTGTTGCCACCCACACACTTGTTGTCATGCACACCTGTTGCCACCCACACACCTTTTGCCACGCACACACCTGTTGTCATGCACACCTGTTGCCACCCCACACACCTGTTGCCATGCACACCTGTTGCCATGCACAAACCTGTTGCCATGCACACCTATCAGTATGTGAACCAAGTTGTCTACCTTACCCGTGCCTGTGTCGGTCCACCTGTCCGCCTCCGAGTGTCTGTGCGAGTCAGCCTGTCTGTCCGCCGGTGTGTGTGTGCTCACCTTACCCTTGTAGTTAGTTGGCATCTACCCAACTCGTCGTGAGTTCTCCTACCTGTCGCGTCTCGGCCACCTGCAACGCCGAGGAGTCCGTGGGATCAGTTGTACCACAACGTGTCTACTACACCTGCCAAACCTCGTCTCGCCCACTTACCTGCCCAGCTACAGCTCCCTCACCTGTCTAGCTGTAGCTGTCTCACCTGTCTAGCTGTAGCTGTCTCTCCTGTCTAGCTGTAGCTGTCTCACCTGTCTAGCTGTAGCTGTCTCTCCTGTCTAGCTGTAGCTGTCTCTCCTGTCTAGCTGTAGCTGTCTCACCTGTCTAGCTGTAGCTGTCTCTCCTGTCTAGCTGTCTCACCTGTCTAGCTGTAGCTGTCTCACCTGTCTAGCTGTAGCCGTCTCACCTGTCTAGCTGTAGCTGTCTCACCTGTCTAGCTGTAGCTGTCTCACCTGTCTAGCTGTAGCTGTCTCTCCTGTCTAGCTGTCTCACCTGTCTAGCTGTAGCTGTTTCACCTGTCTAGCTGTCTCACCTGTCTAGCTGTAGCTGTCTCACCTGTCTAGCTGTAGCTGTCTCACCTGTCTAGCTGTAGCTGTCTCACCTATCTAGCTGTAGCTGTCTCACCTGTCTAGCTGTAGCCGTCTCACCTGTCTAGCTGTAGCTGTCTCACCTGTCTAGCTGTCTCACCTGTCTAGCTGTAGCTGTCTCTCCTGTCTAGCTGTAGCTGTCTCACCTGTCTAGCTGTAGCTGTCTCACCTGTCTAGTTGTAGCTGCCTCACCTGTCTAGCTGTAGCTGTCTCACCTGTCTAGCTGTCTCACCTGTCTAGCTGTAGCTGTCTCATCTGTCTAGCTGTTTCACCTGTCTAGCTGTAGCTGTCTCTCCTGTCTAGCTGTAGCTGTCTCACCTGTCTAGCTGTCTCTCCTGTCTAGCTGTAGCTGTCTCACCTGTCTAGCTGTCTCACCTGTCTAGCTGTAGCTGTCTCTCCTGTCTAGCTGTAGCTGTCTCACCTGTCTAGCTGTAGCTGTCTCTCCTGTCTAGTTGTAGCTGCCTCACCTGTCTAGCTGTAGCTGTCTCACCTGTCTAGCTGTAGCTGTCTCTCCTGTCTAGCTGTAGCTGTCTCACCTGTCTAGCTGTAGCTGTCTCACCTGTCTAGCTGTAGCTGTCTCACCTGTCTAGCTGTAGCTGTCTCTCCTGTCTAGTTGTAGCTGTCTCACCTGTCTAGCTGTAGCTGTCTCTCCTGTCTAGCTGTAGCTGTCTCACCTGTCTAGCTGTAGCTGTCTCTCCTGTCTAGTTGTAGCTGTCTCTCCTGTCTAGCTGTAGCTGTCTCATCTGTCTAGCTGTAGCTGTCTCTCCTGTCTAGCTGTAGCTGTCTCTCCTGTCTAGCTGTAGCTGTCTCACCTGTCTAGCTGTAGCTGTCTCACCTGTCTAGCTGTAGCTGTCTCTCCTGTCTAGCTGTAGCTGTCTCTCCTGTGTAGCTGTAGCTGTCTCACCTGTCTAGCTGTAGCTGTCTCTCCTGTCTAGCTGTAGCTGTCTCACCTGTCTAGCTGTCTCACCTGTCTAGCTGTAGCTGTCTCACCTGTCTAGCTGTAGCTGTCTCACCTGTCTAGCTGTAGCTGTCTCTCCTGTCTAGCTGTCTCACCTGTCTAGCTGTCTCACCTGTCTAGCTGTAGCTGTCTCACCTGTCTAGCTGTAGCTGTCTCATCTGTGTAGCTGTAGCTGTCTCACCTGTCTACTTTTTTGCTGATTGGCCGTGTCGGGTGGTGGAAGGTTACGACACATTTATAAATAACGCGATCTAACCAAAAAACGTTTATTATGAATAATATTGGTCGCGAAATCCTACACGTGTTGAACTGATGCGTACTTCTCATGGCCGTGTTAAGACGTCCCTTTAAAAACAATCGATGTCCTAAGTCGCTTTTCAAGTGACTGCTACACCGCCAACGGAATCGACTGTACACACTCGCCGCCCGCCATTACACCTAATGGGTAACTATTAGCGAGATGAGAAGTGCTGTGACCAAACCTTTGCAGTCCTATAGCCCTTGGCCGAAACCCTGACCCTAACGAACGAGCCCTATCATTGGCCGAAACCCTGACCCTAACAAACGAGCCCTATCATTTTACACTTAAGCATGGAATCTTAGGCCCGCACCCGTCAACCCATACAGTTTTCAGGTCTATACCCTGCCGGCAAACATTGTTTTGTCTTTTTTCGTTTTAAAGCTTTCGTGACTGCAGGGATTCATCTTCTTGGTTCTTTCGGTAAAGTCACGTAGAAGGGAAATAATAAAATAACATAAATTAAACATTAAATAAAATTCTCACGACGTTTCGGCCACAACGCAAGCAGCCGTCCTCAGGTGAAGAACAGGTCTGTCGGAAAGACATTCAGACGCTGTCTTTCCGACAACCCTGTTCTTCACCTGAGGACGGATGCTTGCGTTGTGGCCGAAACGTCGTGAGAATTGTATTATATTATGTTTTATTTTTATTATTTCTCTTCTGCCTGACTTTACCGAAAGAACCAAGAAGATTGTTTTGTCTGTTTGTGTTTTTCCCTTGTGATGGGACTTTGTCGGATGAACGTTGATGTTTATAAGGGCACGGGGTGAACAATAAGGTCTGAATTGGTCTGTGATAAGTTAGGCACTGATAAGGGGTTGAAAGGTATGTAACCCTAGCACTAATCCTGATGTACCTGGCTCTAACCCTTGCCAAGGTTAGCTTTACCATGATACATCTTAGCCCTAAGCCTGATATAAACCTAGTACTTACCCTAACTCTAGCCCTAGCCATAACCTTATCACTATAGCAAGTCTTACCCTAACGTTAACAATCTTGGCCCTGACTCTGGCCATGTAACACTTCCCCTAACAAGTCCAGCTCTTACCCTAACCCAGTTGTTCGTGAACTTTACTGCAGACTTGCATCCCTTTGGTTCGCAAACGTAATTAAAAAAAGCTAATAAATACACAGGGTTTGATGAAACAAAGGAAGTTGTTACTTACATGCCCCGAGCTGAATTTGTGTTTAGATGATTTACCTTCTAAAAAAAAATCTGACCGTGTCTCGCACTCCCAGAAAGGGCATCTCGCACCTCCAGGTTAAGAAACACTGCTCTAACCCTAACCATAATACTGACATTAACTATTCCCTAACAGATGTAGCCCCAACTCTTGCATGTTTAACCCTAACATGCCTAGCCCTAACCAGAATACGTTTTGGTTTTTCGTGATTAAATGTAGTTGTTTTTCATGTATTATTTACCTACGTGACTTTACCGACAAACCCAAAGAGTATGAATCTTTGCAGTCACGAAAACTTCAAATCTAGAATCCGAATACGTTTGTCATCCAAATCCCAACATGCTTAGTCCTAACATTAGCATGCCTTCACATGGCCAGCCCTAACCGTATCAAGCCTATTCCTGGCCTTAACTCGAATAATCCTACCTTGAACACACCCTAACATGCCCAGGCCAAACCCTAACATGCATAGCCCTCGCCTTAACTCTAACATGCCTAGCCCTAAAACAACCTAACCATGCCCAGTCCAAACTCTAACATGCCTAACCCTAGCCATCACCTAAACCTGCCTAGCCCTAGCCTTAACTCTAACACACCCAAACATTCCCAGCCCTAACATGCCTAGCTCCAGCTCTTACTCTTACACATCTTACCCAGCCATGCGTACCCCTGGCTGTAAGTCCGCTCACCTCTCACACAAGATAACCATGACTCTCAACAAGATAACCGTGAGAGATGACCATGACTGTAACAAGCGCCACGGTGGCGAATTGTTCAACGCCTCGCCTGGTTTTCAGGAAGTCGTGGGTTCGATCCCGACCCTGCAACTTGTATATTTGGAGTTTGTGTGTTCTCCCCGTCCTCGCATGGATTTATCAGTTTTTTCCCTCCCCATTTAGAATCAACATCACGCGTTCCGAGTATTTGACTGCTATAAGTTTCCACGTGATAAGCCACTTCGTTGAGCTAGCATTTGTGGTCAAGTCGCTTCTGAAAAAAAGGCTACATAGCTCAGTGGGCCTTACCTGGTAAGAGAAAACAAATAGTTTAAATATAACCGTGACATGACCATGACTCTTTTACACGCGCTCGCTCGCTGCCCGTCAATTCCCGTACGACTGCCTCCGCCGTCGCGCTCAAACCGCAGAATATAGAAATCTAATTTCATCGTTTCCCATTTTCCTGCCCCTTCTCATTGTCGTTTTCCATCGCGGCGCCGACTGGGCAAGTAAGCGGAACGTGAAAGTGACGCAACCGTAGACGAACGAGAATTTTGTAACGGGGCCGCGGAGAAACGCCGTCGTCCGTGTTGCGTGCCAGTGAAGGGACGCGGCGGCGGTGTGCCAATGTGCCCACCTGCGCTCACCACAGGGTCTGCATTCCTTCTCCCCTCTGCCGTCTTATCTTGACGTCTCATAGCCTCGGGGGAGGGCGTATTCTCAGTCACAGCTCTCGGCTCCTGTTTGCAAAGACGGAGGCTCGGAGCGAGCGGGTTCAGCCGTGTGGCTCGGGGAAGGCTCGCAGAAATCCCGAGCGCGGCTCAGAGCCAGCTCAAGTTGAGCGCAGGGCTTTGAGCCGGCTCACTCGAGCCAGAGCCCCGGCGTGAGGCGAGCCGCGACTACGAATACGGCCCTTGAGAGTGCCGTGCAACGTGCATTCACACGGCGTCCGAATACAGCCGCGTCCCAAGACGCCGTACGGAAACAATGGGAGTATAAACCTTCTATGTTTATTCACTGCAGGAAAAAAGCGGCAGTCGTCCGTAGGCGGGAGTTAAAAAGAGGACCTATACTTGAAGAGGAACGGGGGAGTGGACAGCACGGATGGCTGGGGGGGGAGTGTTGGGGGGAGTTCCAGGCGACTGAGGCAGCAGTGGAGAATGAGCGGCTTTTTGCTGAGCGAAGGTTGATTGGGGTGTTTCAACAAAGCCTTGGGTGCTGGAGCTGGAGAGTGTGTGGAGGGGCGAGTGGAGTGAGATGATTGGGGAGAGGCAGGAGAGTGTGTTGGAGGGGAGTGGAGTGATATGAGAGGGGAGAGGCAGGAGAGTGCGTGGAGGGGAGTAGAGTGAGATGAGAGGGAGAGGTAGGGGAGTGCGTGGAGGGGAGTGGAGTGAGATGAGAGGGGAGAGGCAGGAGAGTGCGTGGAGGGGAGTAGAGTGAGATGAGAGGGAGAGGTAGGGGAGTGCGTGGAGGGGAGTGGAGTGAGATGAGAGGGGAGAGGCAGGAGAGGGCGTGGAGGGGAGTAGAGTGAGATGAGAGGGAGAGGTAGGGGAGTGCGTGGAGGGGAGTGGAGTGAGATGAGAGGGGAGAGGCAGGAGAGTGTGTGGAGGGGAGTAGAGTGAGATGAGAGGGGAGAGGCAGGAGAGTGCGTGGAGGGGAGTAGAGTGAGATGAGAGGGGAGAGGCAGGAGAGTGTGTGGAGGGGAGTAGAGTGAGGTGAGAGGGGAGAGGCAGGAGAGTGCGTGGAGGGGAGTAGAGTGAGATGATTGGGGAGAGGCAGGTAGGAGCGAGTCCATGGACTATCAATAAAGACTCAGTACTTGGCCCTTTACTTGGGAGAACCATGGCAGAAGGTAACCGTCATTTCCAAAAAGGAGGATGAAGAGACTTGGGCAGAAGACGTCGCTAGAAGGGATGTCGGCCGTTGGCCGAGACTAATGACAGAGTGACAGCCGAAGGAGGGAGCGTGCCCCACCGATAGTACGTCCACCGCGCAAGTTCTTTTTTTTTGGGGGGGGGGGGGGGGTTACGAAATCGGCTCGTGGTGCACCAGGAGCTCGGTGAATCGTCGCACCGCGGCGGTGCCGTGAGACGTGGCGACGGCTCTTGGGGGGAGGCCCTCATCCGGCAGCGGATACGTCGCGGCTGAGGTCGGTGATGATAATAATGATGAGCATAGGCGTACCTCGGCGCCGTAAATGAGGACCGCAGATGAACCGCAGATGAACGCGCAAAACGTCCGCGGCGTAGGCGGGGCGTCAACAAAGCGTCCGAGCCAGCGCCTGCGTTAGTCACACGTGACAGGGCGGCGGCGGCAGTGGCAAAGCCGTTCAAACGCCGGCGGGGGTTTTGGATATTTTGAGAGCGGACCTCAGAGGTTGGGTGTCAGCTGCGCATCATCGATCGAGCTATTAACTCGTTGAGTCGTTCCGTCGGCTTAATTATTACGCCGCTCGTGCAAAAAGGATCGACCTATTTCGGTCCTTCGTTTGGGCGTTTCGTGCGCGCAGTTGTCCGCTCGGCAAGACGCAGAGGGAAGGAAGCGGTGGCGAAATAATGGTGGCTTCAATTTGTATGGGCTGTGATGACCTCTGTGTGTTTTTCTAGTGTCTCATTGATTCATTGACTGATGCAATCATTCATGCAATATCCATCAGAAGGAAGGAACCAATTTCAGGGTTAATTGGCAGCGACAACCTCCCCTTGCTTGCTTTCAGTCTCATGCAATTACTCTTCCGCGCATTCATTCCGTAATCTAGCAGATGGAAGGACGCGACGTGGAGCTCTGCGATGGCATCATTGACCGCCGCGTTTCGTATGAACCGTTCTGAGCCAGGCCCTCGGTTGGTGGAAGGGGTGGGGGGGCAGCAGTAGAACCGGGCATGGAACGGTCCGACGATGCCGCTAAGGAACGTGAACTTGGGTGGGTGGGTGGTGGTGGTGGTGGGGGACAAAGCGACGCTTGGCGGTGCAGGGCCCAACCCGCCACGGCCAACTCCTCTCAAGCGCCGGCGCTGCATCTGAACGTAACAGTCCGGGGGAACATTCACGGCGCTGGCGATTTGACGGCTCTCTGTAACCACCACCCCCCCTCCAGCCTGCCCGCCCCCCCCCGGCCTGCTCTCCCGTGCGTTGGGGACTTCGCTGGGGGAGGGCGGAGGAAGAGGTAGAGGAGTAGAGTTTCCGTGGAGCGGCTCGTAGTTTCCACTTGAGATCGTTAGGCGATTCCCCCGGGCCACCCGGATGGCGACACGGCCAGTACAGTGCGGTCGGGTCGGCACAGATGCTTATCGTGGCGTCCTGGGGGGCAGGGCTGGGGGGGCGGGGGGGGGCAATGCCGAACATAAACATTTTCAAACCGCAAACGAAAACATCACTGTACCTCCTCCTCGTCCTCGTGGTGGCGGTGCGTGTGCGTGCGCGACCGTCGCCAACTCGAGTGGCCGAATCGAGAATCCTGCAGCGCCTCGTGGGTGGACGCCCCGGCGGAGCGGTGGCACGGCGGTTAGCGCAGCAGCGAGTTCCGCGCCGATGGCCCCTCGCTCGGTTCGATTCCCGTCCGCGGTTGATATCGGGCGGCGAGCAATCTCCGAAACTGGTCCTTGGGGCCGGGGCGGGGGGGGGCGGCACTTTTCCCCGACGTTTCGCCATTGCACCAGATAAGGCCCCCACTGAGCTATATAACTCGTTTTTCAGGAGCGACCTGGCCACAAATGGTAGCTCAACTAAGTGGCTTGTAGTCACGTGCACATTTATAACAGCCAAATACTCTTAAACGCACGTTGATTCTACATTCGGAGGGAGAAACCGGAGGACCCGGAGAAAGATCCACGGGGAAAGAGAGAGAGAGAGAGATGCTAACTCCAAATATACAGCAGCAGGCATCGTCAGGGTCGGGAACGAACCCACGACCTCCTGTATACCTGGCGAGTTGGTTAACATCTCGCAAACCTTGGCGCGGCCCAGCGGTGGCGTGATTGCCGCCTGTTGCGTAGATTCGCGGTTCGATCCCGGCCAGTCACCCCGGTTAATACTGTGGGGGGGGGGGGTGGCGGATTAATCATGGCGCAATATGGGACCTTTCGTGCCAGTATCAAAATATAACAATAGGTGTTACCCTTTCTGGCCATACAACAGCTGTGTGAACATGTTACAACACCAAACATAATCACAATACTTGTAGGTGCTCACCCCGAGCTATGCATGCCCTGATAGTGGTATTGGCCTTGTGGTGATCTCCTTTTGGCATTCTCTGGTCTAACACTGTGTCTGATGTGGTGTGGACCAATCGGTTTCAAAGACAATGCCAGATATAATTACCAGAGCATGTTTTTTGTTTGCATGTTCACCACAAGTGCGTGTGGTTAATGCAGACGAGATTCGTTGAAAAAGGGGATTCTGTTTGGTGTTTTAACATCTTAACACAGCTGTTTTAGTGCCAGAAAGAGGTCAAATCTCTTCTTATAAATCAAGGCACACTCTGCGCCCGTCTGCTGCACGGTGGACGTGAAAATAGTCGCGTGACACCGTTCACAAGAGGAGGCCATTGCTTGCCGGCGCCGCCAATTACTCGACTGGCATAACACGCAGCAGCATGCGCCCCCACACCACCCCTCCCCCCGGACTGCGAAATGACGACAGGCCTGTGAAACGCAGCAGCGCCATCCATCGTGCCTATCCTCGGAGCCACGAGAGCACCGATCGTACGGACGGACAGACGTTTGATCGGAAAAGGCATTGTCCGGGTGAAATATTTCGATTGAAAACGACAAGGGCGACGAAAACCGCACCGACGCGCGGGCATAACGGTGGGTAGCCGGCGCAGGAGATCATTGGCGCTGGCCGCTGCACCCTGGGAGCTGCATTCAGGAAGCAATACAGACTTCCTGCACTTCCCCCCCCCCCCGCGGGGAACGTGGCACGGCGATGACAGCGCCAGCGTTCGAAACGGACGTCCCCTCCCTGCACGCAAGGCGCAGCAGGCGGCTCTGGGATAGAGTTTGAGGTTTCGTGGGTGGTGGCGGTGGTGGTGGTGGCGGTGGTTGTGTGGGGGTAGTGGATGCGGGACGCGTGCGACAGACCGAGAAGAGCCTTCCGTATTTTTGTTCGCTTGTGAAATGACGAGCGGTGAAGCCAACCGGCAAACCTTTTGCCGAGCAGAGCGGGGTTACCGGTTTTCTCCGAACGTCGCGGACCGATAACCTGTTTCTGGTGCGATTTTTAGGAGGAACCCGGTTGATTGGCGCTCGCAAAAGTACGACGGCAACAAAAACACGTGGTACATTTGCCCCACCCCCCCACGCCCATTTTCAGTTAAAGGTGCCATGCTGTGATGGGTCGCTCACGCTGCTGCGGGTGGAAGGGCCTCCACTGGGAGGGTATTTGGCCTACTCTTCCACGCTGACACGACGTCGTGCAAGGAAGGGATTGGCCCGCCCTACTCACCACTGCTCTTTCGAAACGGTCAGGGTCGTATGAGGTCGTCGCGACGTGCCGCTGATAGCCAGGGTCTATCCACTGCTGGGCGAAGGCCTCCCCATGCCGCGGATCTGCGACGTCGGTGCACCGAACTCGTCGCTCCGAATCGCCGTTGTGGTTGTTTCCCTCTCTCTCTCTCCCCCACCTTTGGCTGTCGTTCCATCGTCGGCCTCGGCCGCCGTTCGCCATTCGTTTCCACCCGACGTTGTTTCCCAATCGTCGGCGATCGAGCGAGGTTGTCGCCAAGAGAAAAACATTCTTCCTGGTTAGGGGGAGTTCCCGGTAACGCCGAACGTGGGCAGAACGGATAAGCGGCAAGGGTTGGCCACTGCGCGCCGGCTTCGCGGTTCCAATTTGCCAAAACGTTCAACACCGACAAAAATGTACGCCGCAGATTTGCCCGTTCGAGATCGCACAAAGCGGCATCGCCCCCATTCGCGAATCGACTGCGGGGCCGCGTCCGTGACACGCGGTGGGTGCTCGCTCCTTCGTGGATGGCCCTTGCGCCGTGAGAAACCTCGCGCCAATGCCAGATGTGCAAAATCATTATTGTCGTCGTCATCGCCGCCGCCAGGAGAGAAGGGGCGCGTTGGGACGTTTGCGATTGGTAGGGATGCAAAGGGTTAAAGAAAACAAGCACGAGCATGCAAACATTCCAGAAGGGGCCCCGGTCTTGTTAATAATCCCAACATTCAACCGGATGCCACAGGAATAGCATCAGTCAACAAACTTATCACGCAGACGGATCCCATGGGGGCTCGCAACACGACGATCGTACAAAACAAGTCAACGGTGCGCTAGTTCTCGTCAACACGCGTATAGATTGTATCGTACTAAGTAACATATTCAACCTAACGTACCGTGCAACACGTTCCCTTGGGGGGGGGGAGGGGGGTGTGTGGAGGAGGGAGTCTCGTTAATATACGACTGGATTCCTCCCGTACCAGCCAAGTCAACAAACAGATCGCATGGGGGTCCAGTGTTGTTCAAGTACAACCCAATCCCGTAGCACTGAGTTATCAACAAACTCTTCATCGTGCAGGCAGAGATCGCGTGGTTGGGGGTACGGCGGGGTGGGGGGGTGTTGGTGGTGGTGGTTGTGGGGGGGGTGTCCACGGAGGTGTGTGTATCGGAGCGCGCGTTCCCATTGGTGGATATCCGAGTGATGCTTCGAGTAGCCTTCGCTTTGGCTCTCGGTTTCGCCCGCCCGCTCGCCCGCCCACTCGTGGAACGCCCAGCCACACTCACCTCTTCCTCCGCTGCGTGCGCGTGGCTCCCGTTGCGGGGTTGGGGCTCGCTCGCTCGCTCGTCGTGGGCAGTCGAAGGATAATGCGCCTCTCGTAAGGTCAGAGCGACGTCGGTGGTGGCACGAGCCCGTGGCGCCCCCCCCCTTCCCACCACCACTAGCAGAAGTCTGTGTCCTTGGTCGATTTACACCTTCGTTCGTGAGCGTCGCGGGGGTCGGGCCGTTTTTGCGCGCTGCGCCGAGGGCGGCCGCGCCAGCGTCTTGGTTCCATGAGAGACGCACGCAATTCATTGCTGCGTACGTAGGTCGCAGCCAGCGTGCTGGAGTGCAGCCGGGCGCTGTTCGCGTTCGCACGACGTCCGATGTGTCGCCCCATGTGCTGTGGAAGCTTCTTCAGGCACTGAACTGTCCGACGTTTTGCTTCTCTTGCTGGGAGCTTCTTCAGGAGCTGAACTGTCCGACGTTTCGCTTCTATTGCTGGGAGCTTCTTCAGGCACTGGACTGTCCGACGTTTTGCTTCTCTTGCTGGGAGCTTCTTCAGGCACTGAACTGTCCGACGTTTTGCTTCTCTTGCTGGGAGCTTCTTCAGGAGCTGACCTGTCCGACGTTTTGCTTCTCTTGCTGGGAGCTTCTTCAGGAGCTGACCTGTCCAACGTTTTGCTTCTCTTGCTGGGAGCTTCTTCAGGAGCTGACCTGTCCGACGTTTTGCTTCTCTTGCTGGGAGCTTCTTCAGGCACTGAACTGTCCGACGTTTCGCTTCTCTTGCTGGGAGCTTCTTCAGGAGCTGAACTGTCCGACGTTTCGCTTCTCTTGCTGGGAGCTTCTTCAGGCACTGGACTGTCCAACGTTTTGCTTCTCTTGCTGGGAGCTTCTTCAGGAGCTGAACTGTCCGACGTTTCGCTTCTCTTGCTGGGAGCTTCTTCAGGAGCTGAACTGTCCAACGTTTCGCTTCTCTTCCTGGGAGCTTCTTCAGGAGCTGAGCTGTCCGACGTTTTGCTTCTCTTCCTGGGAGCTTCTTCAGGAGCTGAACTGTCCGACGTTTCGCTTCTCTTGCTGGGAGCTTCTTTAGGAACTGAACTGTCCAACGTTTCGCTTCTCTTGCTGGGAGCTTCTTCAGGAGCTTAACTATCTGACGTTTCGCTTCTCTTGCTGGGAGCTTCTTCAGGCGCTGGACTGTCCGACGTTTCGCTTCTCTTCCTGGGAGCTTCTTCAGGAGCTGAGCTGTCCGACGTTTTGCTTCTCTTCCTGGGAGCTTCTTCAGGAGTTGAACTGTCTGACATCGGACGTCGTGCCAAGCAAAATGCGTCTCGGTAGAACCCGCAGGGACTTGAGAGCGCTGTAAACATATTTCTAGTTCTATGGTTTTTATATTTTACTTTCATCTTGGCAGACTCTCTTGGCGGCCGAGTGAACTCTTTGGTGACCGTGGCTGTTCGTGGGGGGCCAGGCGGCCGGGGATGGGATCGGTCGTGGAAAACAAACGTGCGCGTTTGTCGTCGTTGAAAGGGGCTCGAACAAAAACGACAGTTTTTTATTTATTTGACCAGGTAAGGGGCCCCGCTGATCTATGCAGCTCTTTTATTCAGAAGCGTCCTGGCCACCACAAATGCGAGCTCAACGGAAGTGGCCTGTCACGTGGGAATCTAAAGCGGTCGCCAAATATTGTGAACGCGCGATGTTGATTCTAAATGCGGAGGGGGGCGAAAAACAGCGAAGGTGACCGTGCGTCCGTAGTTGGGGAGGTGCGGACGTGTGGTGCGCGTGTACCCGGGGTGACCGCGATCATGGGTTTGCTTCGTTTATCCTTGAGATTTATTTTTTTCTCTCGCGAGTTTCAACACCCGTCGGCCCGGAGAGTCGTCCCACTGCGTCGGGATCGTTGTGATCGTTGGGACCGCTTCGGTCGAACAAGAGTTTTGGCTTCGTGCGGGGAGGGACAAACCCGAGAAAAAGCCTCCGCGATTACGACCGCGGTGTCCGATCGAATATCTGCACGGATGGGTTCAAGAATCCCGTTCCGCTGCCCCACGACAATGGGTAGGCCACATCGCAGCCTGCCGCCGCTCGGTATACCCAGGCGCCGCACAGACAGATGCAAGAATCTGGAATCTCTTGCTGCGCTGCCATTTCTATGCCACCTTGCCAACGATGAAAAGCAGAGGAGCCCAGCAGCCAGGCACAGACCAGGCTGAGCCCTGCTTGGTAATCGCCTAAACCAAAAGCGCAGGCTCTCGCGGTCGCGCCGTTACGGCGTTCACGCGTCGGCACCGCGCGTCGTTCGGCACGGTGTCCGACGTTCCGCCCCGCGTGCCGGGAGCTTCCGAACCACGTTGGATTTGATCCCCAGGGTTAGACGGAGGCCACCAATCGAGATCAAACCGAGCAGCCGAGGAGGCTCTCCCCCGGCGCGCGGAGCCAAACGTCGGACGCCGAACGACGCGCGGGGCACGACCCGAAAGCTTCGTGTGCGAGCCGTACAGCGGCGGCGCAACCGCGCACCCGCCCATCGCGCCCCGCAGGCGTTGCAGGAGGCTGTCGCGAGAGGTGTGCAGGCCGCACGCGAAAGAGTGGGGGAGGGAGTGGGGGAGGAGAGAGTGGGGGGGGAGAGAAAGAGAGAGAGGTGAGTGAGAGAGGGAGAGGGAGGGAGGGATGGGAGAGCTTTGCGGCGAGCGGGGTTTGTCACGTCGAGCAGGACCGGCGAGCGACGAGCGCAGGGTTGGGCGTGTGTGGGGTGAGTGGGCTGGGTGGGTGGGGGGGGAGAGAAGGTGAGACCTCGGGGTGTGCGCTTGACGTAAGCGTGCCCTGCCCCGGTCCGCACTCTCGCACGGCTCACAGCGATGGTATGTGCGTGCGCCGTTGCCGTGAGTTGGCAGGCCCTGGCTGCCGCCGCCGCCGCCGCCACACAATAAACTCGTTTCTCAAAACAAACTCGGCTTGCCGCTCGGGGCCGTGCTTGCGTGCGTGCGCAGGCTTGTTGGCTTTGCCGCGGCCGATAATTCGCTTTGGTTTATCTCGTGCCGAAATCACGACGGCTGCAGGTTCTGCGAGCGCTTTGCCGTTTTGGTCTTGGGCCGACTCGTTCCCGTTGGCTCCTCGAACGAACAACGAACTAACGCTGCTGCGTGTTCCCCTCGTTTTTTCAAAGTTATTATTATAATATATCTGCTGTTACCCGCCGTCCGTCCGCGCTTCTTGAATTAAAATGTCAGTCTTGGGGGCCTTTTTCACCATACTTCACCGCGCCGGTCAGCGCGTGCGGGTTCCGCGAAGGGTTTGGAATCGAACCCGGGTTTGCCGAGTTCACGTGGCTTCCTCGCCGCCGCTCCATTTGCTTCCTGTCATCAAGAATTTCTCAAACCGTCGGAGCCATCGCACGTGGTGGAGCATCACCGAGTCTCCTGCCGCACTGGGATGTCTGGCCGTGTCCATGATCCCAGTGTTTTGCTTCCTGTGGGGGGAATGCCACACGTACGAAGGAGGAGGAACACTCAAAACTCTGCACGCTTTGGATTTATGAATTCGTTGCTGTGCCTGCAGCAAAACCCCGGGACGTAGGCACGGTGGCTCGGAGATGTTAACTACCTCGCCTGGTACACAGGAGGTCGTGGGTTCGATCTCGATCCTGATACCTGCTGCTGTATATTTGGAGTTTGCGTGTCTCTCTCTCTCCGTGGTCGTGTGGATTTTTCTCCGGGTCCTCCGGTTTTTCCCTCCACATTAAAATCAACATCACGCGCTTCGAGTATATGGCTGCTCTAAATTCCCACGTGACAATAAGCCACTTGGTTGTGCTATCATTTGTATCCAGATCGCTTCTGTAAAAGAGCTACATAGCTCAGTGGGCCATAACCTGGTAAAATAAAAAATAGTTTCGTTTAAGTTTGAGTTGTATTCCCACGCAGTCTGTCATCCAAGCACATTGCTAACCAGGCCCAACCTTAGCTTAGCTTTCAGACGCGGAATGAGAGCGGGCGCACCCGGGCTCGATGTTGTCATGCACTGGTGCTTGCCGCAATCACTTTGCGATCGTCCGTCCAAGCGACGTCGTGTGTTTATTTTCGTCATTCATGGGCGGGGGGGTGGCGGTAGTTGCAAAGCTACGACGAGGCGTTGTGTGGCGCGGGACTTCCCGTCGGTTAAAAGCCTCGGCCACTCCGCGGGCTCTAAAGCGTGCACCTAACCTGGCGCGGTGACCATCTGCGCCACTCCGGCGCAGCTCGGCAATTGCTCAATTCGACCTTCGCCCCCTCCCCCCCCCACCCCGGGAGAGGAATCTGCGCCGCTTGAATGACTGTGCCGCCTGTACATGTCCTGTTCAAGTCGCGCGTGTGTACTCAACAACGGGTAAGCAACACGCTTAAAATGTGTTTTAATTTAACGCGGACTCAAACGCACACACGGACTCAACCGCAAACACGAACTCTACCACACACACGCACTCAGCAATTCTTGTGTTGACAAAATAAAATATAGAAGCTGTTTTTATTTTGCCAGGAAAGGCCCCGCTGAGCAGAAGCGACCTGGCCGCATGATAGCCCAACGAAGTGGCTTATCACGTGGGCATCAATAGCAGCCAAATACTCTAAAACGCGTGATGTTGACCCTAAATGTGGAGGGCAAAACCGGAGGACCCAAACAAAATCCACGTGACCTCGGGGAGAGAGAGACACGCAAACTCCAAATACACAACGGGCATCATGGTCGGGATCGAACCCACGACCTCTTGCGCACCGGGCGAGGTAGTTAACATCTCGCCACCGTGGCGCAACTAAGCAACGGGTTAACACGAGTCCAGCTTCAACGACGAGTGGCGTCGTCGTCGTCGTCGTTATCGCGAGCCGCTGCCCACCAACCGCCGGATGAAGGCTTCCCCACGCCGTCGCCATCCCTCCTGGTCCCTGCCGATCGCCCTGACGCCTCCGTCAGGGTATTGCGTTGACCACAGCACTATCGCTGCCCACAACAACAACCGCCATTCGCAACTGAGTGTGCCAGGCTATGTGCACGCTGAGGGCACGTGAAGCGTCGAACGCCCGCAGGCAGGAGGTCACGGGGCAGACCCAGGTGCCATGGGTCGACTGACTGAGATGACGCTGCGCACGTGCGCGCGCACGCACGCAGGCACGCACGCACGCACACACACACGCACACACACGCACGCACACGCACGCACACGCACGCACGCACGCACACACGTGCAGGAAATGGACAGGCAGTCCGGGGAAGGTTGGGGGGGCGGCTGCCATAAGCAAAGGTAGTTGTTGCGAAAGTCTGTCGGGGAAAACTTTGACCAATATCCAATTCTCAGAACCGTGCGTAGCAGCCCCCGCGCCCCTTCCCTGATCGACCAATCCTCCCCCTCCTCTCCGTCCCTTCCCCACCCTGACCTCAGCCCTCCCCGAAAAACGCGACAGGGCATTGACATCCGCAGCGGGGGGGGAGGGGGGGTTAAACACATTTATTTTTGTTTACACTCGTCGAGTTGGTGTCGTGCTATCAGGCGTCCGCGGCACGAGATGACAGAGTTTATATCTGGAACGTGGGGGAGTGACTCCTACCACTTGGTTGGAAAGTGAACATTGGTCGCTGGATGGATAGACTTGCCAACTCTGCCATCGGCATGAGGAATTCCTACCACTGGCTCGGGGATGAGCCCCGATGCGTCTGTGCTCGCTACAGCGGGGAAATCGCGTCGACTTGGTGAAGAGAACGGCCTGTGGAAGCAGACGCCGGGGAGCTTCTTCTGATGTGGCGCTCTCAGTCGTGTCCTCGGGCCGAGCCGTGCGTTGTTCGGCACGCTGACGCTCATTCGGTTCCCGTAGAGCTGGGGTGTCAAACTCAATCGGACGGTGGGCCGGTTTGGATTCAAATGCAACCTCCAGCAGGCCACACAGTTGGGGCCAACGAGAATTAAATGCATGATGAATACGGTATTTATTTACCCTTTCAAAATCCGAAAAGAGAGTTGATTTATTTTTTTCCTCGGCAGAGCCCGCCAATTCCTCCGTTTCAACGTCCGGTTTAAATGCAGGTTGAATTTAGGTAGAAGCTTAAAATGTATATATATATATTTTTAAATATAGCCATGAAAATGTAAACACGTGGCGGGCCGAAAGGAAGGGGACTCGGGGAAGCGGGTCCGGCCCGCGGGCCGTGCGCTTGCCACCGCTGCCGTCGGGGCTCCCAGCAGCACGCGGAGCGAAACGTCGGGCTCCGTGCCGAGCAGCTCGCGGCGCAAACCTGAACACGCGTCGGGAGAGAGCCGTGCGAGCAGCTACAACCGCGAGGAACCCACGCGGTGGAATTGTTTCCTTTGCACCGCACGGAGCCAAACCCCCGTGCCAATCGTCTGGGAGCGACGCCCCCGGCCGTCGGGACAGACCGATTTAAACATTCCCCGCTGATGTTGGCCACCGATGTCCCGGTGAGCTTGCCATGGCAGGAGCCGTGCCTCTCGCGACTGTTGGGGGGGGGGGGGGGGGGGGGGCCCCCTTTGGCCCCCCCCCCCGCTGCCGACGAACCTCAAGCCGCCGCCGGTGGAAAATCCACATTCCTCTGGCAGAGACCATTTCTTCCGTACCAGCGATGGCCGCCGCGGTTGACGTCAATGCGCGGGGGGATCCTATTGCCGTTTTTTGACGCTTGCGGTTCTTGGCCCGACAGTGGCGAGACGCTATTTTTAAAGTTTCCGGCTTCGAGAGAAAGGCAAACACGAGCGGCGCAGCGGTAACGGTTGGCGGAGAAGCGGCGGTGCGTCTCCTCGACCGGCGGCTCTTTCCGCCCTGACGCCGGGACTCTTCTGCCCGTCTGGTTTGGCGCAAACGCAGGGAACGTCGCCCGCCGCCCCCCCCCCCCACACGACCGTGGGGGTTATCGCGCGGACACCGGCACGTCGCTGTCGATCGTGTACCCTCCTAGCGCTCGGGGAATCTCCAGACTGCACGTCCGGAGGTCGCCGGTTCGACCTCCCGGCCCCCGCCGGTTCGACCTCCTGGCCCCCACAGTTCTAACGATTGGGCACGTTTCTGAAATTCTCACTCTTCCCCACCCCCTCTGTCCGCCCAGCGGTGTCAAATGGTTCTAGATTTGAAGCTTTCGTGACTGCAAGGATTCATATTCTTAGGTTTTTTCGGTAAAGTCACGTAGGTAAAAAATAAAAATTCATAACATAAAAAATAAAATAAAAATCACGACGTTTCGGAGGCAACACAAGCTTCCGTCTTCAGGTGGAACCGTCACAGCACGATAGCTGTATCAAGTGAGAGAAATTCCAAGAAAACAGTCCTTGTATATATACTGGTTGAGGGTGGGAGGAGCCAAGGGTTCACCGCGCCGCGGTCAGTGAATGGGCAGGTGGCACGCGGTGGGGACTAACCGCGCGGCACAACCCGGCCGTTGGGATCGCCGCGTGGGGCCTCGGTGGTGGTGGAGCGGTGGCGCAGCGGTCGGCGCGCCCGGCTTCCCCGGCCGCGGCTGAAACACCGCTGGCGAGAGCGATCTTTCCGAACCGGGCCTCGGTGACCTGAATTGACCCGGCGAACCGTAACGACCCCGGCGCGGCGTGGGTAGGCCTCCGTCCGCTCCGTGCGTTGGGTCGGCCGGTCGCTGTGTACACATTGTCGTCGTTGCTTCCGATAGGGCCGGTGAGCTGAGACTGGGAATTTTCTCGACGTTGTTTCGCCGCGGGTGGGGGGGGTGCTGGAGTTTGTTTGGCTATCGGGATGGAGAGTCCGTGCGTTGCAACAGCGGTGAACAAACGGAAAGAAAATCGGGAAAGTGATTGAAATCTCTCTCGATGGCCGCCTCGTTTTGATTGGGGCCATGCTCTCCACGCTCGGTTCTTAATTTTCAATTGTACAGTCCGGATTCAATTCGCGGCTGAACGAAGGCCCCATCCTCCTCACCCCCCCCCCCACCAACAATCCTAACCAACCCCCCATCCACCTCACGCCGTCGGACACCGCTCGCCACGCGGGTGGCAGCTGTGGCCGGGAATCGAACCCGTGCCGCCGGGTTCGTAGCGCGTTGGCACTAACCGTTTCGCCACCGCGGCACCGCCGCCGCACCCCAATCGCAGTGTGTCGGTGGTTAGAGCCCTCCTGCCAAGTTGCTACCCGAGAACATTGATGGCGAGATTGTGAGCGCAATAACCACCAACCCCATCGTGGCTTGCAGAGAGCCAGCCACGCACACTCGCTCGCTTGTACCTGCGTGTGTACGTCTGTGCGGGGAGGGGGGGGGGGAGCGGTGGTGCAGCGGTTAGCGCACTGCGCGACGAAACCTGGAGACCCCGTGACGATTATCTGAACCGGTCCCTGGACCTCTCCTAGGTCGACTCGGCCTGACATGAGTACCTGGTGCAGTGTGTAAACATCACGACTGGGGAGACAAAGGCTGCCGAGTGTTGTGCTGGCCACCCACCCCCTCGTGTGCCGTCATAGTTGCTACTCGCGAATGGCATTTGCCGCACATATACGGGGGAGCTTTGTTTTTTTGTGTGGACGTGTATGTGTGTATAGACTGTACTTTGGGGCAAGAGCTGTTAACGCTTTTTGTGGGAGCACAAAAATACAATGTAACGGCGGATTTGTGTGTTAAAGTCTATACTGGGACGTCTTTAGACTTCGAACTTTTGTGACTGCAGGAATTCATAGTCTTGGTTCTTTCGGTAAAGTCACGTAGATGAATAAGACCGCTTGTGTTGCGATGGAAACGTCGTAGGTTTTTTGCTTTTAATTTAGATTTTTGTTTTCTATCTACGTGACTTTACCGAAAGAACCAATAATATGGGACATCTTAGTTTTTGTGTGTGTGTGTACTTGTGTGTTTTTGTGTGTGTGTGCTTGTGTGTGCTTGCGTGTGTGTGTTTGTGAGTTCATGTCGTCACAACTGGGGTGGTGGCATAGCAGTTGGCACGCTGCGCTACGAACCCGGTGACCCGCGTTCGATTCCTGCTGATGCCCAACACCGGTGGCGATTATCTGAACCAGTCCCGGGCCTCCGCTAGATCGACCCAAATGAGTAGCTGGTGCGGTGCGTAAACATCGCCGCTAGAGGCAAAGGCGGCCGGGCGTGGTAATGGCCATCCACCCCCTCGTGTGCCATTCCGGCCTTCATAGGTGCCGCTCGCCAACCGCACTTGCCCCGACAGTCTGGTAAGGCTACACGGGGGATCTTTGTCGTTGTCTCCGTGCAGGCTGGCGGCACACAGGCATGAGCGCGCGCTTCCGGCTGCCGGCGGCGGGGGTGCACGGCGGGAAGCCGGGCGAGCCGAGCCGCGACCGGGATGGCGTGACGGTGGCCTGCAGCGTGAGCCTGCTCGACGGCTCGCGGCACGTCTTCGCCGTCAACGTGAGTGCCGCGCCGCTCCACATTGAGATGCACCGCGACACGCCGTGCCACGCCGTGCCATTCCGAGCCACGCCGTACCATACCGTGCCGCGTGCAGACACACCATGCCGCACCGTACCACACTGTGCCACGCCGTGCCACATTGAGACAAACCGTGCCATGCTGTCCCACGCTGTGCCATGCCGTCTCATGCCATGCCACACTGTGCCACACCATGCCACATTGAGACACACCGTGCCACATTGAGATACACCGTGCCATGCTGTCCCACACCGTGCCACACCATGCCACGCCCTGCCACGCCGTGCCACGCTGTGCCATGCTGTGCCATTCTGAGCCACGCTGTACCACGCCTTGCCGCATTGAGACACACCGCGCCACGCTGACTCGCACCATATCTCACCGTGCCACGCCACACAACACCGTGCTCCTCCAAACATCACTGTGCGTAGCCTGATTAAAAGTTGCTCGAAGTTGTCCTCTTGCGGTTGCTTCTTTAGAGAGTGATTGCCCCCCCCCCCCCACCGTGGCGAACGGCGCCACGGCGCTGCAACCTCAAACTCGCACCGGGGGAGCGTACGTGCTGCGCGGTGTGTTTATCAACATCTAAGGCGAGAGAGGCTTCCCGCAACCAACCGGTCGGCCTACCGCCTCCCACTGCAGATCTCAAAAATGTTACTGTCCGGGCAGCGCGCCACGCAACGGAGGCGCCCCCTCCTCCTCCTCCGCTGCGTGTTTGCGCCGCTGCCGCCAACGACGAAGGAATGCCGCCCCGGAGAGAGAGGGCGGCGGAGGGCACCGCCCCCCTCCTCATCTCTCGGCCGCAGCGCACCTGCGGTTTGGGTGACGCCCCCCCCTACCCCCCCTACCCCCCCACTATTCACCACCTCCCCATCTACTCCCCCGACCCCATCGCCTCCCCGCTGTCGTGACCGCTCCCAAAACCGCCACGCCACACGCACCCGCCCGCTGACGACAACAAAGCCCCCCCCCCCCCCCCCCCTGTGTAAGATTTCGCGGCTGTGCCGTCCGTGTAGCTGTCGACGTATCCGGGGTATGGCAACCCCGTTCCTAGCTCACTGCACCTGATGGCAATTCCTGGCAAAGCACGTCGCCGTGATTGACGAACCCACACGCTCACCGATTCGCACTAATCGCTCGATCGCTCGCTCGCCGGCGGTGATCGGACGCCTTCTCGTCACTCCCCATGTCGCTAGCGCCGTGCTTACTGTTGCCACGAACTTTGCTCGTTGATTCCTCCGCCCATGCTGCTGACTCGGTCGACCAGATTGACAGCTTTGTCGCATCCGCACCGTGTTCAACCACCACCGCTGCTGCAGGTCACAGCATCGGACACACGCGTACACCCTCTCACTCGCTCACCAACCCGCTCGCTCGCTCACTACAACTATTTCCTATCTGCTTCTTCCCTCCCATTGCTCGACTTGATAATTCCTTACAATTTCGATTTAAAGCTTTCGTGACTGCAGGGATTCATCTTCTTGGTTCTTTCGGTAAAGTCACGTAGAATGGAAATAATAAAATAATAAAAATAAAACATTATAAAATAATTCTCACGACGTTTCGGCCACAAGGCAAGCAACCGTCCTCAGGTGAAGAACAGGTCTGTCGAGAAGACAGAGTGTTTCATTCTCGACAGACCTGTTCTTTACCTGAGGACGGCTGCTTGCGTTGTGGCCGAAACGTCGTGAGAATTATTTTATTATGTTTTATTTTTATTATTTTATTATTTCCCTTCTACGTAACTTTACCGAAAGAACCAAGAAGATGAATTCCTCACAAGCCTGCTCAACCCAATAAGACCCACCGACTCGTCCTTTACAACATCAACGCTTCCTGCTTGGTGCTGGTCGCCCGTCGTCTTTGCGTTTGGCAACCGCGAGTCAAAAAGAAAAACCGTCCGATGCGTTTTTAGGTTTGCGCCGCCACGTTGCTTGGCACGATGTCCGACGTTTCACTCCCAGTGCATACGCTTTGTCAGGAATTCGCAGTACATTCTGAAAACTCACAAGGGGGGTGGGCGGTGGACGGGAGAGTGAGGCTAGTGGCCGAGCCACATGGTCACTGTGTTTTTAGCGGAGAGCGGGCGAGCGTGCGGGCGTGCGGGCTGCTTCGCCGTCATTTACTTGCTGATGGTTGGCAGTCGTGGGGAGGGCAGGTCAAGGGAGAGTTCTGTTGCAAATTCATTTTTCCTGTCAGCGATGTGGGGGGCGGGGGGCGCGAGAGTTGCAGTCGCGCGCGATTGACGGCCGGCAGAAGAAGGCACTGCTAGTACTGCTGCTGTTACTGCTGCTGGTACTGCTGCTGCTGCTGGTGCTGTTGCTGCTAGTACTGTTGCTGTTGATGCTGCTGATATTGCTGCTGATACTGCTGCTGCTGGTGCTGTTGCTGCTAGTACTGTTGCTGGTGCTGATGCTGCTAGTACTGCTGCTGCTGCTGTTACTGCTGCTGATACTGCTGCTGATACTGCTGTTGCTGGTGCTGATGCTGCTAGTACTGCTGCTGCTGTTACTGCTGCTGCTGGTGCTGATGCTGCTAGTACTGCTGCTGATACTGCTGCTGATACTGCTGCTGCTGGTGCTGTTGCTGCTAGTACTGTTGCTGGTGCTGTTGCTGCTGCTGTTACTGCTGCTGCTGGTGCTGCTGCTGCTGCTGGTGCTGCTGCTGGTGCTGCTGGTGCTGTTGCTGCTGCTGTTACTGCTGCTGCTGGTGCTGCTGCTGGTGCTGCTGCTGCTGCTGGTGCTGTTGCTGCTAGTACTGTTGCTGGTGCTGTTGCTGCTGCTGTTACTGCTGGTGCTGCTGCTGCTGCTGGTGCTGCTGCTGATACTGCTGCTGATACTGCTGCTGCTGGTGCTGTTGCTGCTAGTACTGTTGCTGGTGCTGCTGCTGGCACTGTCGGATGTGATTGGGAGGGAAGGTGGAGGGAGCAGTGGTACATTCCTCCGCTTAGTCATACGGGTGAGTTAATGGTTATATAGCCAACCACGCTTACGTAATGCTTGGATTGTTTTTGTTACTTTATGACGGAAGGTTGTGTTTTTTTTGCGTGTTATGATTACTCAAAAGTGGTCGTTCTATGGAGATATTATAGCCCCTGTCATAGGGATGTGGAATTTCCACCACTGGCTCAGGTTTGTCGACGGAGCACCACCAAGCGCTCAGTTAAGCATCAGGGATGCTTACCACCCAGCGTGGCCCAGAGGTAGCAGCGGTTTGCGGTTTAAACAAAAAACTAAACTATGTTTATTTTTCCAAGTAAGGCCCACAGAGCTACGTAGCTCTCTTTCAGAAGTCACGTGGTCACAATTGATAGCTCAACGAAGTGGCTTATCACGTGGACATTTATGACAGCCAATGAGTCTTCACGCTTGTTGATTTTTTAATGTGGAGGAAAAAACCGGAGGACCTGGAGAAAAATCCACACGACCACTGGGAGAGAGAACGCGCAAACTCTAAATATACAACAGGCGTCAGGGACGGGATCGAACCCACGACCTCCTGCATACCAGGCGAGGTAGTGAACATCTCCTAGCCACCGTGGAGCTTGTTAAAGTCACGGTGATCTTATGACTATCTTGTTAGAGTCACGGTGATCTTGTGTGAGAGGTGAGCAGGCTGACAGCCAGAGATACGCGTGGCTGGGTAAGATGTGTTAGAGTAAGGGCTGGAGCTAGGCACGTTCGGGCTGGGAATGTTAGGGTGTGTTAGAGCTAGGGCTAGGCTTGTTAGAGTTACGGCTAGGGCTAGGCAAGTCTGGTGATGGCTCGGGTTAGGCATGTTATTACTTGCGGTGTGTTCATGGTAGATACACGCTGTCTGCTTCACGTCGGACGTCACCGGTTTCCCCTGGTGTCATTTGCGAGAAGTGGCCAATTCCGTGCCGGTGTCACTTTCCAAATTTACCATTTTCGGGGAAATAAATTATCCACATATTTGGGACTGCACATTGGAATCATTGCCCCGGATCGGTTTTATTCATCTGAAGCGTGCGCCTGTGCTTCAGTGGTCGTATGGTGGGAGCGGGGGGGGGGAAGTGGGGGAGGGAGGGGGGGTTCACGTGAACCGATTGTAGAGAAACGCATCCAAGCGGAACAGAATCGATCCTTTGCCCGCACAACTCGCTGCGTGCGTGCGTGTCTACGTACGCATGCATGTTGAACTTCTTTCGCAGCGTACGTAGGCAACCGTGCTCATCGGAGGTGCGGGGGGCAACGTTTGGTGCGCGTGTGAATAGATGGGAATCGGTGCGTCGGTCCCGGGCGCGTGCCTCGTGCATTCGCTCTGTGGGCACTGTAGTTAGAAGGGACCGGACGTCAATAATTAAGTCGGGTCGTCACATCTGGCGGTGGCGCCCGCACGAGGGTGGGGGGGGGCCCTCTTGAGTAATTGGCCTCGACTGGGAAGTGCCGTTCGTTGTCGATGGCCCAAACGGCTTTGCGGAGCATTCATGAGAAGGACCCCAGCAGCGTCTCTTGCGAACGCTTTAACCCGCAATCAACTGGAACCATTGAGTTTTTATAATTAGAACCGCTGAGACAAAGTGCCCCGTATCGAGGGATACCCTCGGTAATCCAACGTGTGCTTGGCAGTGGCACGCGGCTTGGCGAATAAAAAACCACTCACTGGCAGTAGGGGGGGGAGGTGGGTGAGGGTCGCGTATCGCCGCGTATGTTTTCGCAGTCTCGCCGCACTACGGGAACGTTACCAACGAGGGCGGTCCGCCGGCCAAAGTACGAGCCAGGCCGGGCCCTGCGTAGGAATCGCACGGCCCAGAAGCCTCCACTCACCCAGGCGCAGCGTACAGCCGTCCGATGTGCTTCGTTTGGGTGGTGCCGCTCTTTGTTCGGCACGATGTCCGACGTTTCGCTGCACGCCTTCCCTCTGCACATTCGCAGCGTCACCTCCATCGTCTCCTTCAAGAGTCACTTAAAAACTCACCTCGACGACTTGACTTTTCGAGCGACTCTGAGCTTGGCTCCGCGCCTCTGAGTTGCGGCCGTTCCGTCCGCAAATTTGCGCGCGTTACAAATTGCATTCTTATTATACCATCATTATTATTATTACGTGCCCGGGGGGGTCTTCTTCAGGCACGCGCGGTTGAACCCCTGAAATGCACGTCACAGAGCTCATGCTTGACGAGCGTTTGGCAGTGCCGTGAAGTGTCCGTTTTTTGTTTTTTTCCGGCCGTTATTTTAATTCGTGTTTTTGTCAATAAAGCAAGCGAGCGCCGTGTCCCAGAGACACGGACGCATCCAGAGAGTAGAAGCCAGTGGTGATCTGAAGCAGGAACGAGAAGCAGAGGAGAGAGAGGAAGAGAAGGAGGAAGAGAGAGTGGCGGGCGGGCGGGCGGCGGGGAGGGGGGGGCAGGAACACAACTGCAAATGTCAAAAGAGGACTGGGCTGACTAATTCGTCGGCACTAAAGCGCGCTCTTCACAACGCAGTCATTATGGGTGTTTGAAAGGCACCCTCTGAATGAAAACGTTATCTTGCAACAGTGATGGCACTCAGTTTTGTTGATGGCGGTGGAGGGGTGGGGGGGCGCGCGGCGGAATTTTTGTACGTGTGCCGATTGGCATCTCGTTCGTTCAATAACTTTTTCAGAAATAGGAACACGTGTAGCTGCTTGCACGCGCTGGGGCTTTTGGCGACCTGTCGGCTTTCCGGCCGCGGTTTCCCCCCCGCCCGCCCGCCCGCCTGCCCGCCCACCTCCCCACGTGGAGACCCTGAACCCCACGGTAGTGGCGCGGGGGAGGGGGGCGATCTACAGTGGCGTGCCTCGACGCCAGGCAGCGCTTGACCACCGGGAGGCGCAGGCGGTAGTTTCCGTGAACCCGTCCCCGAGCGCACACGCAGTCGGCCCCGCTCGTTCACCGGGGACCGATACCCCCGCCCCGAGGGAGCCTACGTTCGCTTCCAAACTCGGGCGCCTGCCTGCCTTTCTGTCCGTGCGGAGTTTTTGTGTTCTCGCCCCCCTTGCGTGTACCCCCTCCGGGGTTCTCCGATTTCCTCCCGTAGCCAAATAAGATTAAAACAAATCTATTTAACTGGTATTGGCCAAACGTCCCAACGCTGAAAGGCGACACCGCGGGATTAACTCGGCCGAGGTTCCGCACGGCAACGACGACGTCGCTGCGTGCTGGCAGGCTCCAGATAGCCACCCGCCTGTGCAACACTGCCGCGCCTGCCATCGCGATCGCCCCGCGCTATGAGAATGGCTCGGAATACCAAACGTATTAAATTATCGCGATTGTTGGGAACGCAATGCTGTCTGCCCCGGCCGCCGCCGCCGCTGCCGCTGCTACTGCTGGGTACGGCCTCTGCGTAAGTCGTGGATTGAATTCAAACTCGTGCCTCGAGTGCATTCGGGAAGCGGTGGTGGCGTGCCTGCAAATTGCATCGCTTCGCGAAAAATACCCGTGGGCACTCTTCCAGCGGTCGTTTTTCTGAATTTCCAGCAAACCGCACGTTCCTTCTTTCGCACAAGTGTAACTTCCTGGAAATCACGCCGAAACGTTGGAGAGCTGTGTGCTGGGAGCTGCCACGCACGCGCGCGCACCACCTGTGGTTCATCGGCCAGTCATCTCAGTCAGTCGACCCACGGCACCTGGGTCCGTCCAGTCATCTCTTTCTGGCGGGCGTTCGACACCTCACCTGGCCTTAACGTGCACAGAGCCTGGCGCAAGCGGCGTGGTGACGTCACCGCCACTTAGTGGCAAATGGCGGGTGTGCGCACACACACACAAATGAGTAGCTGGTGCGATGTGTAAACATCGCCACTGGGGAGCCAAAAGCGGTCGGGCGTGGTGCCGGCCACCCACCCCCTCGTGTGCCGTGCCGGCCTTCATAGGTGCTGCTCGCTAACAGCACTTGCCCCAACAGTCTGGTAAGACTACACGGGGAGGGATCTTTGTGTGAGTATGAGAGCGCTATCACGGGCTCGCATCTGCTGCATGGCCACTCCCAGCGACCCACTTGGTGACCTGCAGCTCGAGCCAGACCCCTTTCCACTTACCCAATCGCTTGCCTGCACGCCCCGCCACCACACCGCCCATCATCCGCGGTTTTGGTTGCGAGGCGTGCTGAGAGGTGGAGATGGAGAGAGAGGCGGGCAGAGAGAGCTTGACGCGGTGATTGGAGAAAGCGCGCTCTTCAGCAACGTCTGTATTCGTTGTTGAGAAAATTGAAAGCAACGTTGCTAGGGGCACCACGGTACCGAGATGTTAACTCCCTCGCCTGGTATACAGGAGGTCGTGGATTCGATCCAAACCCCGATGCCTGTTGTATATTTAGAGTTTGCGGTGTCTCTCTCTCCCCGTGGTCCCGTGGATTTTTCTCCGGGTACTCCGGTTTTTCCCTCCACATTTATAATCAATATGCATTTGGAGTATTTTGGTTGCTATGAATTTTACCCTGAAAAAGCCACTTCGTTGGGTTATCATTTGTGACCAGATCGCTTCTGAAAAAGAGCAGCATAGCTCAGTGGGCCTTAGCTGGTAAGATAACAATTGTTTTAGAGTTGTTTTTATTATAGTCTCCAAACAAGGGAGATTTGAAGCAGTGTACGCCAACTGCTGCGACGTTACGCAGCATAAACTTGGACATCCACGTGCATATGTAGCCACTTTTGCTACTACGATAATCTGGCACTGACGTGGGGGGGGGGAGGGCATCGTGCCGAACCAGGCACAGTGCACACACCGCAACCCCCAGATTGCGTGGCGGAGGAGAAGCTGAACGGCGCAACCTGCGGAAGAAGTTAAAACGCACGTGGTTGTACCGCTGTTTCGCTCGGCCGCTCAGAGAAACAACGGGTGCAGCATTTCCCCCAGCCCACCCACCCCCACCTATGCACCCACCCCAATGCGACCCACCCAGCCACCCTCCACCTGACCCACCCAGCCAGCCCACTCGTCCTCCTCCGAGTCGGCGCGGTGCAATCGCTCCCTTGCGTGCGGGGACCTCTGAGCAGCGCACGGCTGTTCATCTCCGCGGCCATGGCGTGGTAAAAGCACGTGGGGGCGTGGGGGTTTGTTGGGAGCTTGGTTGCGGTTGGGCGTGCGGGGGTGGGGATTCCTGTTTTAAATTACTGCCCAGCAGATGCACGGTAGTTAAACGCTTCTTGGAAAACCCGATACGCCAGCGAGCGGCAAATTTACTCCCAAAAGTGGCCGGCACTTTTTTTTTACGACGTAAATCTGTTCCGTAACGTTTCGCGGGATTGAGGTCGTGCCGTATTTGTTGTACCGTGGTAACAGGAATTAATAATCGGAATTTCCTCGTGGCCGTGGCTGCTTCGCGCTGCCGGCAAGGTCACGGCCCTCGCTGCTGTCGTCCCGGTGCCACTATGCTCACTCCGCAGCTGGATGAAGGCGGCCCAAGCGAGCCACCCCCCCCCCCCGTTCCTTGCACACGCGGCCAGATTTCCTCGCTCCATCTGCTCTGCGGTGGAGAAATGTTAGCTACCTCGCCTTGCATGCAGGAGTTCGTAGGTTCGATCCCGACCCTGACGCCTGCTGCTGTATATTTGGAGTTTGCGGTGTCTCTCTCTCTCTCATCATCACCACGGTGGCTAGGAGATGTTAACTACCTCGCCTTGCATGCAGGAGGTCGTAGGTTCGATCCCGACCCTGACGCCTGCTGCTGTATATTTGGAGTTTACGTGTCTCTCTCTCCATCATCATCACGGTGGCTAGGAGATGTTAACTACCTCGCCTTGCATGCAGGAGGTTGTGGGTTTGATCCCGACCCTGACGCCTGCTGCTGTATATTTGGAGTTTACGTGTCTCTCTCTCTCTCCCTGTGGTCGTGTGGATTTTTCTCCGGGTCCTCCGGTTTCTCCGGTTTCTCCCTCCGAATTTTACGTGCGTTTAGAGTATTTGGTTGCTATAAATTTCCGCGTGATAAGCCACTTCATTGAGCTATCATTTGGGGCCAGGTCACTTCTCAATGGGTACCTTACCTGGTTAAATAAAAAATTGTTGAGTTTTAGTTTGCTCGGCGGCCGTCAAATTTTGGAAACTCGCCGCATTCTTTAGGCTGCAAACGACAGCCACCTTGGAGATGGAACGATGGAATCGGCTTGCGTGCGGAAGCGAGATGGATCGTTGGACCGCGTGACCCCTTGAGCGACGACGATGACGGCGGCGACGGCGACCACCGCATTTTATTTTGTCGAACGACAATCACGAGATTGGACAAACTCGCCGCGGTTGTTTTGTGTTTTGCCGCGTGGCAGCCTCGGACCCGCTTGGACGCTCGCGAGCACGCCGGGGGGAGGAGGGGGAGGGGAGGAGGGGGGGCGGGCCCCCGCTCTTGCTCGTTTGCGAGCGCGGGCGACATGTGGCGTGCACGAAACCGGGGACCCACTTAGAGGCGAGCGTGATGGATTGCCCCGGAGCGGGAGCCTCAAATGCCCCCCGGGGAGCCGTTCTTATCGACGCCCCCGCCGCGCGCTCCATGCGCTTGCGCTGGGGGAGGGGGGGGAGGGGGGGTGGGGGGAGGGGGGCTCTCTCCCTACCCACAGTGGCTGCCACCCTCCGCCCCCCCCCCCCCATTTTTCTCTTCTCCTCTCTACCCCGCCGCCCTTTCCTGCTGCTGTTTCGCAAACCTTCACCCCCCCCGTTCTCTCCCGCTAATTTGCCCCCACCCCACTGCCACCCGCTATCCTCTTGCCCCCCAATGTTGCTATCGTCTATTCCCTTGCCTCCTGTCACTCTCTCTGTTGCCTCCCCTCCTCTCCCATCCCGCGCCCTCTTCCCCTGCCAGCCTCTGTCCTACCACCTCCAGACACTGCCCCTGAGCCCCGTTGCCCCTTTGCTGGCGCTCCCACGTGCCGCCGGCCCCCGTATATTGTGCCAGTCGCTCTCCCCATCTGCTGCCCTCCGTCCGATCTCCCCATCCCATTACCCTCCTCCATTCGAGTCTCTGCCCCCTATCCCGCCGCACGCCATGCTGCAACCCCCTACTACCGCCCCCTATCCCAAGGTTCTCCTACGCCATCACCCCCCCCCCCCCCCTTATTGACTGCCCCCATGCCGTTATTCCTCAACCCGCACCTCCATATTCCACTGACACTCACTGCTGCCCCATATCCCAACCTCCAATCCTATTGCCCCGACTGACGTCTCCATATCTCCGCCGCCTGTTCTGCAGACCAGCGATTCCACCCCCTATCCCACTACCACCACTACCACCACCACCACTACCACCACCACTCCTCCCTGTTGCCCTCACGCAGTCCCAGCCATATGTTCGCTGTAATCCTCGTAAGTGGCTTGTTCGCTTGTTTTGGAAAGCTCACGCGCGCGCACGCTCGCAGGAACATACACACGTACACAAAGACACGCGTCCCCCGTGTAGCCTTTAACAGACTTTTGGGGCAAGTGCTGTTAGCATGCAATCTCAATGGAGAATGACAGGGCGATATGGTCAACAACACACCCGATCTCCTTTGTCTTCCCAATGCTTATCCTGCCAGGTACTCATTTAAGGCTGAGTCGACCTAGGGAAGGCCCAGGAATGGTTCAGATATTCGTCACCATGATTGGCTGCGAGCGAAAATTTTACTTGGGTCACCGGATTCGCAGCGAAGCGCGGGAACCGCTACACTACCGCTCCAAAACAAACAAACACACGCACACACGCGCACACACACACACCACGCGCACACACACACACCACGCGCACACACGCACACACACGCACACACGCACGCACACACACGCACACACACGCACACACGCACACACACGCACACACACGCACACACGCACACACACACACGCGCGCACACGCACACACGCACACACACACGCGCGCACACGCACACATGCACACACGCGCACACACGCACACACGCACACACGCACGCACACACACGCACACACGCGCACACACGCACACACACGCACACACACGCACACGCACACACACACACACGCGCACACACGCACGGGGTGGCGGGACGATGGCCCACATCTGCCCGAGCGCTCGCACCAATTAGCGCTCGGTGGGCGAGGGCCGCGGGTCGTTAGGGTTCGGAGCAAGCTGACCGAGCATGGATCGGGGGAAGGGGGGATGGGTGGTGGTGGGTGGTGGGAGGGGAGGAGGGGAGGGGGTCCCCTTCGCTGATGATTTGCTCTTCACTCTACCTACTGTGGCCGGTTCGATGGTTTCATTCTCCCCGAACTGCGCTGGTGATGTTCCCGAACCTTCTCTTGAACGAGCACAAATAATCGTGATAATATTATTTCGTAGTTTCATATTCTTACAGCGCAAAGCCATCACAGGTGGATATAGTCTTCTGTAGTTTCACAGCGGAGGCGGGGGGGGGGGCAATGTTGTTGTGTGTAATCCAAATAGAGTAGGTTGCAAGTGGATTTTCAGCATTGGGATGTTTGGCCAATACCAGTTCCATTGTATGTTTCTTTCTAGCTATGGGAGGAAAACGGAGAACCCAGAGAAAACCCATGCAGAACAGGGGGCGAAACATGCAAACTCCACGCTGAAAGGCAGGCGGCCCAAGTCTGGAATCAAACCCAGTCCTTTCTGTCTGTGAGGCGCGAGCATTACCACTGCGCCCCCCCCCCCCCCCTTGCCGCCCTGATTCTAGGATCGATCGTTCACAAGCGACGAGCACCGTCGTTCATTCGCTCGAAAAGACGTTTTGACGGCGGCACGCTTCGGGGTGTTCTCTCGGCTTCGTCCCTGGCTCCGGGAGTCGCGTGCGCCGAGTCCGCTGTCCGCCGACCGTGCTGAGCGCTGCGCTGCCGTGCCGAGCGCTCTCTCACTCTTTCTCTCTCCGTGTGCGTGGCCTTCAGAAGCAGGAGAATGCCCAGATGCTGCTGGACTACGTCTGCACGTACCTGCAGCTGGCTGAGCGCGATTTCTTCGGGCTGCAGATCCCGGGAGAGGGCAAGGCCGGCCCGGTGGGTAAACGCGCGCGGGCTGACCGCAGAAGCGCCTCTGACCTCTTCTTCACGTGTGCTCCACGGGATGAGTGAACTTCCTCTCCCGTCTTCGACGCGTCGTCTTTTCGCCGTCGCCGCCGCTGTTGCCTCCGCGGTCAACTGATAGTTGAGTGCGTTTGGCGATGTCGTTCTCATCGCGTGGGGCCGGAGCAAAGGCAGGGTGCTGCTGCGTTTCGCACACTCGGTCCGCGGTGGTCTCATGGTCGTGGGCAGCGACATAGCAGCTGCTGATGCGGCAGCTGCTGCTGCGTTTGTAATCCTCATTTAGTGATTTTGAACGTGACGCCGATAGACAAACCACTCCCCCCCCCCCCCCCGCTCTTTAACGTCCGCTGTGAAGCGGGTGGCCCAGTCAGTCGCCCCTCGGTTGACGTTTTTAATCCGTTCCACAAAATAACTGTTCATAGAATTCAATTGTAAGTTGAAAAATAAGTAAAAATCACTGAGGCCTTCACGACTAATTTTATTAGTGATAAAGATTTTTGGGTTAGGTCGCAATAGAACCCAAAAACCTTTATTATGAAAAATCACCCAGTCTGCAAGCGAGCTTTTTCCACTGCCAAAATAGAAAACGTAACAATGTAAACAAAGCCAAGTCGAGGTGTAAACGCTCATAAATGGCCATCGCTGATTGGCTGAGGGCATGGCTCAGCCCCACTTTCGAGCGCTCAGATTGGTCGAAATTGGTTACCACTAGTCAAAATGTTAACGTTAGTCAAAATGTTAACGTTAGTCGAAATCATGGTGTCCTCTATGGGAGGCGAAACCTTAACCGAAAAACCGTGAACCGATGTCACTGTTAACCGAGGGACTACTGCACACGCCCCGCAGCGATGACCAGGGCGAACGCACCGCCCCTCGAATCATTCCGTCGGATGATTCCACGCCGTCTCCTTCTGCTCTGCTTTTCCTCCTCCTGCTCGCTCTCGAGTGTGGGTTATCGCTCATCGTCGCCATTCACTCGAAATCCGTGACACCTGTCCAGGCCACACTATTAACGCGAGCGCTCGTGCGTACACAAAGAATCCAGATGCAAGTTGATTTTATGCAACGTCCAAATGCGATCACATGTCACGACGCCCCACAGAAATGGGGGGGGGGGGGCATGTTTATTTTATAGGGCGGCATTCGCGGGTCTCTGTGATGCGAGTCTATTGGTCTCTATGCTAATCTATGGGTCTCTATGCCAGTCTTTGGGTCTCTGTGATGCAAGTCTGTTGGTCTCTATGCGAGTGTATGGGTCTCTATGTTGCGAGTCTATGGGTCTCTATGCCAGTCTGTGCGTCTCTATACGAAGTCTATGGGTCTCTATGGAAGTATGAGTCTCTGTGTGAGTCCCTCCCCTGTGGGAACCTGTGGGTCTCTGCGTGGGTCTCTGCGTGAGTCTATGAATCTCTGTGAATGTATCAGTCTTGATGTGAGTATACAGCTCTGTGTGAGTGTATGGGGGGATATCTGTGTGAGTGCGTGGCTCTGTTGAGTGAATACACTGGTCAACAAAAAAAAACATTTTTTCTGGCCTGGACTTTTGCAGCTGTTTTAGACTAATTTCAGGGTGCTGATTCCAAATCTGATCTCAGATTTGCTCTATCACATCTCATTTTTATGCTATCGGCATACCCCATTTTCATTGATTTTACCCGAAATTAACTCTGTCACTTATGATTGCAAGTTGTGCGAGTCAGTGACTGCTTTAGTGTTAAAATATGGTGCTCTATTTTTAGGATAGTGTGTTTATAATATAATTTTATGTAGATATCCACATTTATTTAATATTTTTCTTCTGCAGTTTTTATTGAAAATGCAATATTTGATATCTCAAAAACCTGATGTGATAGACAAAAACTAATGCCACATTTGGAATCAGCACCCCAAAATTACCTTAAAACCGTTAGAATACCTTATGCCAGAAAAAAGTGTGTTGACCAGTGATATCGATAGGAGCCTGTCGGCAAAGCAGGAGCCGATGTACTTGCGCCTGAGTTTCATTCCTGGCGCCGCAGGCTTTGTTAGCGCCGTTGGAGTGAGTGTGAAGCTGAGCGTGATGTTGTCGCTCGCTCTCTCCCCGCAGAAATGGCTCGATCCAAGCAAGCCGATCAAGAAGCAGCTCGGAAGTAAGTACGCCGTCCCCCTCGGCACACCACATCCTGTATACCGCTTGCTTGTGGCTGCGGCCCCCGCTCCTTGGTCACTTGCCCGCCACCCGATCAAGTTCTTCCGGTGACGGGGAAAGAAAACAATTTAATTCGTTGAGAATTTAAATCCCTGACGTGTGCACAAAAATTTTAATTTACGTTTATCAAGGTTAGCGCTCACTTGAGTCTCAAGACTTTTTTTCCTGAGGTTCCTTGCATGGGGGGGGGGGGGAGAGGTTTGGCCCCGAATTGGTGTTAGAAACGGGCTCTTTACTGCACGTGGGAGAAACTCAGGAGCGCCCGGAGAAAACCCACCACGCATCCGAAGACGGATCCACGATCCCACTTGCCGTACGGTCCCATCTACCGGCCACCTCCCAGGCCAGCGGTGGGCGTTTTTGGCTTTTCACAAACCTCTGCGTGATCCAGCAACCCCTTGCCTCCAGAAAACACCGCGACCCAAACAGCAAGTCTTGGTACATCGGAGAGTATCGGTTCATCTTGATTCGGGAAAGCATCGTTTCGTCTTCAAGACCTCCCAGCCCATTAGCGGGTTTTTGGCTTTTCACAAACCTCTGCGTGATCCAGCAACCCCTTGCCTCCAGAAAACACCGCGACCCAAACAGCAAGTCTTGGTACATCGGAGAGTATCGGTTCATCTTGATTCGGGAAAGCATCGTTTCGTCTTCAAGACCTCCCAGTCCATTAGCGGGTTTTTGGCTTTTCACAAACCTCTGCGTGATCCAGCAACCCCTTGCCTCCAGAAAGCGCCGCAGTGGCCGGTTTGATGACTTCCAGCGGGCAAAGCGGTACCCGGTTGAAAACGTCCACCGCAGATAAAATCTAACCCTGGGTCGGTCCGCCGGCAGTGGCGTCGTCGGCAGCGCCGATTGATTTTCGCTCACGTCGCGTTTCTCGCGTTGGGTTCAGTGACCGCCGATGGTAACGACGCTTTACGGGGCTTCCTGCGTTTTCACTTTCGGCTGCCCACTGATCGAAAGTCCCGCAGGACCGTCTCTCCCAGCCGCATCCGCGCCGTTGCGCACGTTGTTCGGCGTGCCGGTGACTTTAATGGGTTCTTGATCAACGCTTCCGGCAAAATGTTTGTTGACCGAGCCCTGCCGAGTAACCGTCGACTCGACACCGGGTCCGTGAGCCGCAGCAGAAATCGGGAGCAGCTGAGGTGGCTAAAACTTTATCAGCGCCGCTTTGTATAGGCACACACGGCCAGTAAGAGTGGATCGCATTTTATAGCCTCGCTCATTTCAAGTGGTTATCACTTAATTCGCTGTTGCTGGCCACTTGAAATTAATTGGAGCCACTTAAGTTGCGGCACCCCCTAGTCCTGGTCCGGTGGTACCCGACAAAGTGGAACGTCTGCACTGGACTCCGTGGAATGAAAGATTACTCTTTGGTTCTTTCGGTAAAGTGACGTATAAAGAGAAAATAATGAATTAAATACTAGCATACGACGTTTCGATTGCAACACAAGCAATCGTCGTCAGGTATAAATGAAATAGAAACACAAATCTAGTAAACTTAGAAATGTAATGTAATACAACAGAGAGTCGGATAACATAACAGTCAACACCCTACCCTGGTTGATTACGTTCTTCCTGAGAATGCTAAATTTGAGAGAGAGATAAAACACAGAACCAGAGACATATAGATAGAAATATAAGCAGACAGATATCACAGAGATACATAGAGAGAGATACATACATAGGCACACAGAGAAACCACGCCTCTGTGTCGAGGCCTTAAATAGAGAGAGGGGGCGGGGGCGGAGAGAGAGAGAGAGGTTAGAGAAATTAGCATGTCAATGAGTGGCACGCTGCAAAAGCTTGGAAAAATTAGGAGACAGGGAGAGAGACACACTGAATAAGGTTTGGCTCACTTTTTAGCGCAGTGACGTGTGTGTGCGCGCGCGTTTCAACGCGGAGAGGTGTGTACGTTCAACACGGAGGGGTTTGCACGTTTAACACGGGGCGCTCTGTATTTTAACACAGAAGGATCTTCAACCGTGTTGAGCTTTCGAGTCAAGTACTTTGTCCGGGACCCCGACCGGCTGACAGAAGAAGCCACCAGGTGATACTGCTCGCTGCTCACTGCTCACGCACAATTTTTTTGTAACACGGTAAATCACGATGACCATATCGCCCGCAATGCGGCGCTCAATCTCGTCGGACCTGTGAAGCTAAGCAGGCTGGAGCCTGGGCAGATCTCTGGTACGTGAAGGCCATGTGTAACAGGTGTTATAGGTTTGCTGCGGGGTTGGGGGTTGGGAGGTTACATGGCAGAGGTCGCAAACGGGTTTTGATTCCTTACCCGTACCCGTACCCGGCCGCACCAGGGTCGCAAATGGGTACCCGTACCCGTACCCGGCCGGGTACGGGTAACCGTTCCCTACCCGTACCCGTACCCTACCTGAAATGAGTGACAAACGGTGACTCACCAGTGACTCACGGCCTACCCGTACCCGGCCGCACCAGGGTCGCAAACGGCTAACTGTACCCGTACCCGGCCGGGTACGGGTAGCCGGGTATCGGGTAGGGTACGGGTATCGGGTACCCGGTTGCGACCTCTGTTACATGGCCAGCAGAGGGCAGTTCAACAAGACCCACCGTTGTACTGTTCTACGCTCCCGCATCTGTGTGCCCCGCGTCAACCCGTGGCGACCGGTGAAGCGTGGTCAGATAAAGACGCGACCCTCACGGCACGGGGAGGCCCTCATCCAGCAGTGGATTGACAGAATGTGGCTGAGCAGTGTACATTGATCCTGTGCAGGTGCGTTGTGCTCATAGTTCCTGACGAAATGAGGCTCACGGACAGCTGATTAACGCTCGATTCACATTACAACCTCGGCTAGTAACATACCAGTATGGATCCTTGCCGTCAGGAAAACTTCAAATCTAGAACATACCATTTCGATTTAAAGCTTTCGTGACTGCAGGGATTCATCTTCTTGGTTCTTTCGGTAAAGTCACGTAGAAGGGAAATAATAAAATAATAAGTGAGAATTATATTATTTTATTACGTTTTGTTTATTATTTTATTACTTTCCTTCTACGTGACTTTTACCGAAAGAACCAAGAAGATAGAACATACCAGTTGGTGATATTTATAGGTATATACAGGGTGCTTACATTTTTTGTTTATCACTTATATGGGACTATTGTTTTTATTGGAAAAAGAACGGATAAATACACTGTGACATTTCGATTTAAAGCTTTCGTGACTGCAGGGATTCATCTTCTTGGTTCTTTCGGTAAAGTCACGTAGAAGGGAAATAAAAAAATAAAAAAAACTTTATAATGTTTTATTTGTATTAGTTTATTATTTCCCTTCTACGTGACTTCACCGAAAGAACCAAGAAGATGAATCCCTGCAGTCACGAAAGCTTTAAATCGAAATTCACCCGTACTGTGATACCACAGTACGGATGTGATAACACATTACAGATGTTATAATGCAGTACAGATGTTAGAACACAGTACAGAAGTTACGATCGTGATTAAAGGAGCTAATCTCGCGGTACATGGGAGAGTATCGGCACGTCTTGCATCTTTGATTCGGGAAAGCATCGTTTGGTCTTCAGGACTCTTGTTATCAAAGTGGCGCGTTCAGATCGTCGCGTTTTTCTTTTTAAATTGAATGCGACGGTGATTATCTCGTTTTGCGTGGAAACATGCCGATGGATAGCGGCGCTGCGGAGATAATCCGCTCATCTCGGCCGATAAGCGATGGGGGGGGGGGGGGGGACGATGCTCGGCGAGAAGCATAGGGGCGCAGCGAAAAACATTCTCTTTCAGAAAGTACTTTTTTTTTTCTTCACTTTACCCACAAAAGTGCTAGGTGGCTGGCGATTTTTCACCCGGGTCAAAACACAGCGCATGCTCGCCATTCAAATGTTTGCCGTTCACTACGTCATCGGCGCAGGCATCGTCAGCCTTGCGTCTGCCGTCTGTCTGTCATGTTTTAGCTGTCGTCTGTTTTCTATCAGTCATCTGTCTCCTGCCTGTCTCCTGTCTCTTCTTCTGTCCGCCATCTGTCTCTCATCTCTTTTGTTTGCTTTCTGTCTCTTGATCTGTCTTGAAATACGTTTTTCTCAGTGGGATTCCTTGGCTTGCATGTTTATTACAATATACTATGGTGCAATCGCAATTTTTCAAACACCTACGGTTTATGATGCAACGTCGATTGATGTAGCGCCGTCTAAAAGTGACCTCATATCACGGTGCGGTATAGGAACGACGGGCGTGTTCGTTGTATCGAGAGCGGGAGAAACATTTAAAATCAACGTGCGTTTAGCATATTTGGCTGCTATAAATTTCCACTCCGTAAGTCACTTCGTTGAGCTATCATTTGTGGTGGCCAGGTCGCTTCTGAAAAAAGGCTACGTAGCTCGGTGCGGCCTTACCTGGTAAAATAAAAAAAATAGTTCAAATAGAAAAGAGGCGGTCGGTCTTAGGCAGAGGAGAAGGGGAAGAGGTTTGAGGTGAGACTTGAATAGGGGCAGGGAGTCAGCAGCACGGACGTCTGGGGGTAGGGATTTCCAATCAAAGGGGGGCGGCCGTGGAGACTGTCTCAAGGAAGCTTCACAAACAAATGAGTCACGTGACTCTTATTCACGAGTACTTTTTGGTTTTTTCGGTAAAGTCACGTCGGTAAAAAATAAAATAAAATAAATTAAATCACGACGTTTCGGAGGCAACACAAGCTTCTGTCTTCACGAGGTTCCTGCATCCGCTTGTCTTTGCCAGTTATATTTGTTCACCGTAAAGCATTAACGATGGGGGCGGTAAGCTTCTCCGATGAACGTCTTGCCCGCCCGACCGCTCCCTTCAACGACCCTAACCCCGCACGGCGGCACGCAAAGACGCACACAGTGACGCACAAAGACACACGCACACACACACACACAGGGCCCTGGCCCTATTGGATGAAGTGAAACACGGCGACCTGTTGTGACCTTTGACCCCGCGTTCTCTGTCCGCCAGGCACCTGTTTTACCTTCAGATCAAGAAGGACATCCTCGAGGGCTGGTAAGTGATTCGCCACCTCTGAGAGCGCCTGCGAAATCTCAACGATCCGTCCGCCGCCGCTCGTTCGTATCGATCGGCCCGGGCTATAGATAGAAAATCGTGCGCGCGGAGCTCTCGGCCCTGCTGGCCGAGGCGTGCACACGGCCCCCCTGCCCCTGCTCGCCCCCCCCCCCCCACCTCCGCCCACCCGCGAAAAATCCATTCGGTGAGCGCTGGATAGTACCCCTCCCCACCAACCCACCCACCCCACCCACCCACCCCACCCACCCACCCCACCCACCCACGCACCCCCTCTGTTGGAGACGTGCTATTTATTATCGTTTGCTTGTTTATCCGGAAGAGGCTCGAACCGAGTCTTAACGTCTCTCCGTCCGGAGTGGGGGGTCCTGCCAAGTTCTCGCGGCAGGGAGACGCGACGGTTTGCGTTGTTTTTTTTTTACTACGATCGAGTAATTTGCGGCTTTTCACATTTGACAAACTTTGACCGTGACACCGGCACATGGTAGCGTGCTCTTGCGAATGACGCCGCGGGATCTTTTGTGAAGCGGACTGTGAGCGAAGGTGCTCGCTAACGACACTTTCCCCCAACAGTCTGTTAAGGCGATACGGTGGGATCCTTTGTCTTTGTGACGCGTGTGTAACCCTGCGGTGTGACGTGCGCGCTGTGTGCCGCAGGCTGCCCTGCCCGCGCGACATGGCCATTCAGCTCGCCTCCTACGTGGCGCAGGGTGAGTGAGTCACTGCCGCTTAAAATAAGCACACGAACGCGCACCCCTGGCTCGCCTCGGCGCAGCCCCGTTAAGCGCTGGCACATCATTTTAAAAACGTACCCGCCGTGTAACGACCCCCCGTCGTTGAAAGCGGGGGGCGCGGCGGGCGCGATGGGCAGGTGGCATCATTTCCAGCAGCCGAGGGCTCTCGGTGATTCCCGCTGGGAAGGGGGCGTGCGGTTGGTACCGCTTTTCATGAACCGTGAATTCTGCGAGGAAGCCATCCCAGTGATGGGCCTCATCAACGCACACAGCTGTCAGATGAGGAACCGGCCAAACGTTAGGTAAATTACAGGCTGATTGCCCTCCGCCCCCCCCACCTATCGCGCCCCCCTCTCCTCAAAACGGCCCAACAATTCCATGCTCAGTCTCGCCACCACCATCAACCGCCCTCTACAAGTCCACCAACGTTGACACTGTCCCGGATCCCGACTGGTCGCTGCGTGCATAATTACAGACACAGAGACGGAGCGGGCACGTGGTGATATTTGGGTGGCAGCGCAGTGCAAACGTGTTCGTGCCTCGCAGCAAGAATCGCCCTGGGTTCGATTCCCTACTCGGATGGCTGCGCGGAGTCTTCGTGTTCTCCGACCTGTTCCGCATGGGTTCCCTCCGGGTTCGCCGCTCTCCTGCCTTAGCTACAAAAAAGCACGCGGTGTAATTTGTTGGCGTTGGCCAGCAGCGACACCGTCCCCTGCCGTGAAAACTCGGCAGGGTCCCTCTGAAGGAGAGCCCGAAAACTTTTCCTGCCGAGTGAACTGGCATCGCCGACGTTAATTCCGAGCGCGGCGACGTACGTCGGAAATCGCCGCTGCCGCTATCGCCGTTCACCGATGATGCCGCGGTAATCGCCGCGAATGATCGCGTTGCCCGGGTGGGCGTTGTTTGCGGTGTCTCCTGGTGGGCGCGCCGCTACGGCTATAATTAGGGGATAATTGCTCCTCCCCGTCGTTTTCGGGGGCCCTGTTTCTGTGACAAGTGGTGAAACGCGGGCGATTAGCGAGGAGAGGGGGGAGGTGGCGGGGGAGGTGGGTTGATGGCGGCCGTGGAAGCGAACGATCGCCGGATACGCCCGGCTCCCGCGCTCCGGGTGTCGACACCGGAACGGCTGAACGGCCGATCCCCTCGCTTTGCCCTCGAGATGGGGCGTAACGACGGCACGGTGAATTAGACTCGGCGGGTTTTCACCGAATCTTGAGCTCGTAAATGAGTATCGAGGCATTCGTTGGTGCTCATCTCCCGTTTGCAGCTCTGAGCCACTGATGAGAATTCCACATTCCCATAAGACGACCAATGCTGACTTTCTCACAAAGTGGTACTTATTTTATTGAACACCCACCCCGACAGATGATGGGCATAGTGCACCCTCAGCCAGCTGAGCCACCTGGCCTCCATCTGAAAACCGATCCGTACGTGTCGTATGTAACTGGTTCAGGTGACCACCTTAAGAGGTAGCTCTGGGGCGTCTCTCCAGAGGGTACTTTGGCCTACTCTTCCACGGCTTTTCAAGCTGCAGCGCGTAATGTACCTCGATTCATCCCAGCCGATCGCAGCAACCAACGCAGGGCTGAAGGCAGTCGGTCAACTAAAGTAAAGGCAAAGGTGCAGCCCTGCGGTTGCTTGCACGCAACCGCTGCTGGGGCCTCCGTTAGAGGGAGTTCTCCACGGTAATTGGCCTACTCCTCCACTCTGGCCAGACATTTTGTAAGAGCCGGAAAGTACCCACACTCTACCCCAACACACGCCCGAGTGCTTACTGCCACTGAAAAGGTGGCGTTTTTTGACAGAAGCGTTTTCGGCTCGGTTTGCCGTCACTAACTCGCGTCGTCGTTGGCGTGTGTGCGTGCGTGCGATCGTGCGATCGTGTGCGCGCGCGTCCGACAGCCGAGCTCGGCAACTCCAACCCGGCGGTGTCCGGAACCGGCTACCTCTCACGGCTCCGCTTCCTGCCGGAGTTGCCCCAGGACTTCCTCTTGGACGTCGCCAAACAGCACTCCAAGCACAGGTGTGACGGCGGGCGGCGGAGAGAGAGACCGGGCCGGCCGGAGGGGGGTGGGTGGCAGTGGTTGAAATGCCAGCGTCCTGGTGGAGAGACGAGCGTTAGTTTTACTGACGGTGTGTTTTTTATTTGTCCAAACGCTTTTTGGCACGTTTCTCGTGCGCGTTGTTCGAAACGTGCGTTTTTTTCCCCACAATGGTGAATCTGGTGAATCGGGAGTGGTCTGTCAGCAGCGTCGCCCTGTGTTTGCGAGTCGCGTGGTCCCGCCGGTTGACGTCCCCAAGGCTCTACGACTCAATCGCCCTGAGTGTGCCCGACCGATCTCGTCGGATCTCTGGGGCGAGCTGCCAGGCGACAGCAGGGCCTTCATAGGCCTGGGCCATGGCGGCGTGGCCGGGAGTTCCTCCTTGTTGTGCGTGGCGGGTTTTTTTCCCGGGGTTCTCCGGTTGCCTCTCGCGTGCCAATCGCTCGTTCATGGAATTGGCGGCACGTGCCCGTGCAAGCACCCTCCTGAAAAACAAGTGCCGGTGGTGGGATTGTTGATCTGGGATGGAGAGAGTCCAGTAGCTTCGCCACTGGTATAGATTACACATGCGTGACAAGGACAGTCATTTAAACATATGTATTATTGTTGCAACAAATAGTTTCCCCGAATTTTGAGGATGTATCAAATCGCGGTAATGTGTGTAGATGTTACGTTCTTGGTAGTAATAATGATGCCACTGCTGGCTGTGATGATAAACAGCCGTTGTGTTTGGCGGCGATGGCGACGATGACGACGATGGCGATTGAACAATTTCAAAGAAAATCAACTCCACGTGAAACTCATGTCCTCTCATTGTCTCTCTCGAGGCTGCAGATTTTGTATTGAATCGCCCTTGGGTCGAAAAATAATCCCGGGTGTTTGTCTTCCGAACGTTGCAACAACCAAAAAAAAACGAGAAACCAATTGCGTCAGCCGACGTAACCCTGCGTATGGACAGATTCCCCGCGTTTGTCCACGAGTAATACCGAGCACACGCGAGCCGTTCTTGCGTTTTAGGCCGTTTTTGTATTTTCCAGGACACCCATTGGTACCTTTATACGCTGCCGGCCTCGCCGTGCGATCCGTGAATTTTGCCGAACTTGTGGAAGGTCGTTCCAGGACGGTGCAAGGATAAAGTTTTTCTACGTCAGTGAACACCTTCATTTTCGGCATCTTCCTGCAACACGTGCAGAGAAGGCTTTTGAGGTTGGCACTAAGTTTCCGCCCCTGCCACCTGACTTGGCCCACAGTTCCTCACTTTTTTCTCGGTTCCGAATAAATCTCTGCTTAAATCTGCTTCCTAAAGTCTCGCTGAAATTCTGAGAACTGCTGAGAACTGCTGATGCGGCCGTCTGCTCAGCAGCTATTTGTACTTTGTGGCCAAGGGATTTGTGTGTTGTTGTGCACTGGGTTAATTACCCCCAGCATCTCAATGCACTTCCGATTAGCACGGTTGGCTACGTACGGTGTGAAAGAAGTTCAACATACATACAAAGCACCTTACATCATTGTGATGTCTCTGCAAATTCAATCATTCTGATGTCCCCCTAGTTTTCTTTTTTTCTTTTGGCCTAGGGGACCTTCCTGATGACAGCCGTCCCCTAATTATCAATTTTTTTTTTCTCCTCCCCGCCTTTGGAATGATGTCCAAAGTCATCGGGAAAGCGGCCAAACGGTCGAATATTGAAAGTCAAAATGTCAAAAGAAAAACATTTGTTTTGCCCGAGCTGATACTGGAGCCGGGATTGATTGGTCAGTCGTTATCGTTGTCAATAGTTTTTATTGTTGAGCGGCCTGGGATACCGCTGCATGGTGACTGCGATAAAAGGTTAAGGCGCAGACCCTGCAATTGCCCACTCACGCCGCTGCTGGCGAAAGGGCCTCCGCTAGAGAGGGGGAGCTCTGTGGAGAGTCCCGCTTAAAGGGCATTTGGTCTACTCTTCCACTGTGGTCAGGCTTCTTGGAAGAGGTGGGACCCCCCACCCCTCCCCCATCTTTTAGAAGAGATCTAGTCAGCGTGAAAGAGGTGGGAAGATGTGAAAAACTTGTATCGTTGTTTCAACTGCCACACACAGGAGTTGCAATCGAACCGGCGACCTCTGGTTTGCAAGTACGGTGTCTTAACGATTGCGCCGCGGCAGGAGAATGTGGATAAAATTATAAACACATCCAACCAAAACTGTGTTGTGGTACAAGTGTACAGCAACAGAAAATACCATAATTGTTAATCGCTTGTTGTTGCGATCGAAACGTCGTGATCTGTTATTTCTTTCTTTTCTTATCCACGTGACTTTACCGAAAGAACCTAAGAGTGTGAAATCCTGCAGTCACGAAAGCTTCTAATCAAGATTGGTCACATTTTATTTAACCGTTGCTTTTCTCTCTTACCAGAAAATATAAACCAACAGTTGTCACGGCTCTGATTTGGTGGTTTAAAGGAAGCGCCGCTGTTGGTAACTTTGGGGGCGGAGGCGCGACCCAGCGGCAGCGGTTCGCGGCTCGAATCTGGCAGGCCGCCCTGGTTATCACTCGGGCGCGATTCGAAAATTTGCCAAATTCGATGAATAATGACGCCGTTAATGACTCGACTGGGGTTACAACGGCGCTCCCTCCATGCCGGCAGGCGGCGCGACGCAGCGGGACGCCGTGTGAGCGGCGCGAGTACCACGCGTGCTAAATTATTATCAAATATCAATCGTGGATTTGATTTTTCTCACTCCCAACGCACCCTCCCCCCTCCCCCCTCCCCCCGGGCCTCACCGCGTTGCGACCGCGGCTGCCCGCAGTGGGATGAAGGCTGCCGACGCCGTGCGGAGTTACCTGGCCGCCGTCAAGACGCTGGAGCTCTACGGAGTGGAGCTGCATTATGCCCGGGTACTGCTCCGCACGCCGATTCGCAGTCGCAATCGGAATCTTCCATTTGGACTGCAGGAAGGGATCCAATCTCTTTCACAGTCGTCCAGTATGGGCGGGTCAATTATCCAGTATGGGAGCGTGGTGGTGGTGGTGGGATAACTACCTCTGTGTGTCTCTGTGTTTCTGTGTGTCTCTCTGTATTTATGTGAGTATGTATCTCTCATGTGGTTACTATTTGGTCATAGTTTGGGTTTCATGGCCACAATCGCACTACTGGGGCTTGCCTTTCTTCATGTACGTATTTCTGTGTGTCTCTCTAGGTATTTCTATGAGCCTCTAGGGCGCCGCGGTGGTGAGATGTTAACTACCTCGCCTGTATGTAGGAGGTTGTGGGTTCGATCCCAACCCTGACACCTGTGTAATTGGACTTTGCATGTTTTCCCCGTGGTCGCGTGGATTTTCTCCGGGTCATTCGGTTTTTCCCTCCACATTTTAGATTGACCGTGCATTTGTTTTATGTGCGTGGTACGTGTGCGCGCGGTACGTGCGTGTGCGTGGTACCTGTGTGTGTGGTACGTGTGTGTGGTGCGTGTGTGTGCGCGCGTGGAACATGCGCCGTTTGATCCGCTGGGCCTCTCTCTCTCTAGCAGGACGGGAACAATCTGGAGGTGATGCTGGGCGTCATGGCCACGGGGATGGTCATCTACAAGAACGGCATTCGCATTCACCTGCCCTGGTAAAGCACCTGCACTGCCACCACCTCCACCACAGAACTCCCCCACCACCACCACCACCTCTCGCATCGCATGGCACCGGTCATGATGGCAGCAGCAAAGTGTGCCAATGTCGAGGTCTGCTTCTGGCCACGACGGGAGGGCTTCAGCAGTGAGAGAGAAAGTTCGTGTCGCTTTGCTGTTACTGCTCCTCCGTGGAATGAGCGCGCAGGTTACCAAAGTGGTGTTTATTATAATATGGTCCACAGTTTGGTTGCATGGTGACAATCGCACGACTGCGGCTCCGTGACTCTGAATTTTTTTTATTTACGAAGGAGATGTGATACGGCGTCGACCTGCCGACGTTTTGATGCGGTTGATTGGTTCCACCAGCAGTGTCGAAGCCAGGATTGGGGGGTGGGGTGGAGTGCAATGAAGTTTGGGTCTCGAATAGGGCGGCGTTTAATCTGGACGTCCACTTGGTTTCCACGCTGTTCGCGCAGCAGCAGCAGCAGCAGCGTTCTGCCGGATGTGGGTGAGCTTCTCTCGGGTGGTGACGGCGCCGGTTTGAACCGTCAAAGTCTCGCCGAGTCTGAAGACGACTCTTTTCCCTGACGAGTGTTCGCTGCAGCGGTTGATGTTCTCACGTGTCATCCCAATTGAGGAATTTGATTTGAGATTATTTATTATGAATAATAATCTGCGTGGATGGGGAGTCAGATGGAGATGAGAGGGGGGAGGGGTCTGCGATTCAAAAAGACAAAATTTAAATGTATTTAACATCTCGGTGATTCTGTCAATTGTGACGGTTTGGGCTCATGATTCGATTCAAGAATCTACGATTTAATTTTTTGTTATCACAGTTTACGTCATCTTTGTGTCATTTTTTTTTAATTCTGGCCCGTTTGTATCGTTTTCTTGGTTCCCTTACCTCCAATGTAACACTGGCATTTAATTTGTTGTCTCATCAATTGCATAAATATAACATGATGATGATGATGATATAATCATGCTCAAGTTATTCCAACACTCAACCCTCACAACCCAGAGGAGTCCAGTCTTCGACCCAATGGCAAAATCGTTGCGTGCGGTTTGTTGTAAAATATATATTTTTTTACGCCGCCTTCCATTCGTCCAATTCGACCGCGCGTCTTCACGGCGTCTTGAAAAGCGAACGTCAACAATGTAGCGGTACTAAAGAATGTAGCCATACAACAGAAAAAAACTCGAAGTATCCCACGCACGCACGCACGGCCTGTGACACAGCTCACTGCGTGTGTAGACCCCCGGGGGCACTGTACCAGTTCCCACCTTGGACAGATCGTCATCGCCGGGCCAGGCGCAATGTGCGCGGCTCGATTTGGACTTTTGCGGAGAAGATTGGCCGACGTGGAAAGTTAGACGGTGGGGGTGGGGGGGATAGGCTGGGGCTGAGGGGGGGGCGGGGTGCAGTGGAGCATGCTTGGGCTGGGGTTTGGGAGCAACCCTGACACCTAACCACAACACCCCCCCCGTCTCCCTCCCTCCCTAAACCTTCCCCTACCATGAGCTGTACCTACAGGAAATCTGCACTGGTTAAACAGAGTTAACGGAATTTTCCATTCGTATTGTAATCCCAACTGCAGTTTTAAAAGTGCGCTTCATTAAGGACTGCCGTTGATGTGCGCGTGCGTGCATTTTAAATGCGCGCTTAGAAACAGTTGCCCACGACCCTGGCCGCCCCGCGCCGTGCACAACGTTCGATCGCGAGCGGGCGCCTCGACTCTTGCCTGGGATCGCCCACTTTGCTCGACTTGGTGTTGGACAAGTAGCCGAGGTGGCCGGGTTGCTCACGTGGTCAGAGCGCCGAGACGACATCGCCGAGATGCCGCGGCGGCGAGACGTTAACTCCCTCGCCCGGTATCCAGGAGGTCGTGGGTTCGATCTCGACCCTGACGCCTGCTGCTGCTGTATATTTGGAGTTTGCGTGTCTCTCTCTCTCATCATCATCACGGTGGCTAGGAGATGTTAACTCCCTTGCCTGGTATACAGGAGGTCGTGGGTTCGATCCCGACCCTGACGCCTGCTGCTGTATATTTGGAGTTTGCGTGTCTCTCTCTCTCTCTCATCATCATCACGGTGGCTAGGAGATGTTAACTACCTCGCCTGGTATACAGGAGGTCGTGGGTTCGATCCCGACCCTGACGCCTGCTGCTGTATATTTGGAGTTTGCGTGTCTCTCTCTCTCATCATCATCACGGTTGCTAGGAGACGTTAACTCCCTCGTCCGGTATACAGGAGGTCGTGGGTTCGATCCCGACCCTGACGCCTGCTGCATGTTTGGAGTTTGCGTGTCTCTCTCCTCGTGGTCGTGTGGATTTTTCTCCGGTTCCTCTGCGTTTTGTCCCCCACTTTTCGAATCAACGTCACGGCGTTTAAGAGTATTTGCCTGCTGTATATTTCCACATTGATAAGCCACTTGGTTGAGGTTAAATTTCTTTGATGGGTCGGTCGCTTCTGATAAAGCGCTGTATCACTCAGTGGGGTATTACCTGGTAAAATACAAAAATAGATCCTGGGTTCGAATCTGGGATAAGGCCACTTCCTGTAAATACAACCGAATTCTCAAGTGCAGGTGCAGCTGATAGCACAGCGGTCGGGAACCTATGGCTCGCGAGCCATATATGGCTCTTCTGGTGACGGCATATGGCTCCCAGACAATTTTGAGTTGAAAAATAAATTAAAAAAATCAGTTTGGAACTGATTTTAAAATACTTGTGATATTGCTTAATAATACTGTGTCATTTTAAAGTAAACAGAAATTAGTTTTGAAGATAAATTTCACGGGTCACGGGGCCTCAACGCCTGCATGAAGCTCAACCTCACCACGTACGAACCAGACTACAAGGCCATCAGCAAAACCATGCAGCACCAGAAGTCGCATTAAAAGTAAGACATTTAATTTATTATACGTTAAAAATACTATATGGCTCTCAATGCAATATATTTAGAAATATTTGGCTTTTATGGCTCTCCCAGTCAAAAAGGTTCCCGACCCCTGTGATAGCACAAGACCAGTCTACCGTAGAGACCTATCCATAGGCTCGGACAGACTTAGTTGTGATTAAGCTTGGATTTCAAGTGTAGTTGGTTGTCAGCGCAGTCACCAATGACCACACACACACACAAACCCCGTGAACATTACATTTATTTTTCACTTAGGGGAATTAAGCCAATAAAATCGGTTTGACAAAATTTCAGCTTTGAGAATGAAAATGTTTTTGGGTTGGATTGATGCGGGACAATAATAATTACACGCAGGAACTTGAAAAAGGTGTGGGCACAGACGTCTGTGTGAGCGGTTTGAGAAGTAGTTCTGTGGCATCCTCTTCCGGGGCAGTTCTCTCACACAGGGCACCTCCCCTCCCCCACCGCTACCACGCGGTGTGAAGTGAACAGCACAGTTGGAATTAAATGATGAGAGCAAAACATTTCAGCTTCGGCGCCGGGAAGACAAAGGTGGCCCCCTTCCCCCACCGAGTACCGTGCCGACCACGTGTAGGCTCCTGCTCGACCGTTGGCTGTCGCCCCTTCGATCTATGTCACCACCACCGCCATTGCCACGGTTACCAACACCACCGTTAGCTACCGCCAGCCGCACTTTGTTTACGATGCACCCTTGCACAATTTCAAACGTGTCGTAAAGTGCCGTGCCCACGCATGCACTCTGTTTACCCCGTGACCCACCCTCCACTTCTCTCGTCCGCCCCCCTCTCCCCCTCCCATATATCCGCCGTTTTTTCATTCCTCTCCACCTGTCAATATTTTTCGTTGGCCAAGCCGCCGCGGGCATCGATCACTCGTTCGCTCGCTCGCGTGAATTGGGTCATCGCAACGGCGAGCATTTGCTCGCAACTCGACCGGCCAATGCAGCAAAGCCGCGCCGGCTTTTGTTTTGGGGGGGGTTTACGTCCGGGAGAGAAAGAAGAGAGGGGGAGCGGGGGGGGGTGGTGGTTCGTTAACGTTTCACGTTGCGAGGGAGAAGGGTGCGAGTCTCCTGTAATGGGGGGGGGGTGGTTCTTAAAATCGTTTGTGAACGGCACCGGCGGTAAACTGAATGGAGGAAAAACAAAAAACGACCCTGTAAAAGCTGTTATTGCTTTTGATGACAGATGATGTCACCGGGCGATAGGCAAAACGTGTTTTACCTTTTTGACTGACAGACGAAGGGAGCGGCCTCAGCGGTGGAATGGCGGCGCGCACCGCACTTGCAATGCAGAGGTCGCCGGTTCAATTCCATCGACGTTTCAACCAATGAGAGGAGTTTATTAAATACCCCCCCCCCCCGCCCCTTCCCCCCGCCACTGTCCACACGACGGCATAATTCGCTACCACCACAGTCGGTCGATCGGCCGGTCAACATAACACCGGTTGGCTACTTAGGGTGCGAAATAAGTTCAACATACAAGACGCTCGGTCGTGGTCGGCGTGGAAGAGGAGACCAAACGCCCTCCCAGGAGCTCCCGCTAGCGGAGGCCCATCCGCCAGCAGTGGCGCAAACACGCAGTTGCAGGGCTGCGCCTATACCTCCTCGCTGACAGCCGCTGGCAGATGCACTTGGGTCTGCCGTGGATTTTGTTCGTTGGCGCGTGCCGATCGGTGCGTTCAAGCTGCCTGCAAACGGTTACCGGTCCCCCACGCCTTCTGGGAGCGGGTAACCGATTCTGAAAACGGGCGACCCGGTCCGTCGTTTGAGAACGCCCCATCCCACGTTCTCCTGCCCTGCCCCCCCCCCCCCTTGACTTCCCTGTGCTCAGGAAGAAGATCGTCAAGATCTTCTTCAAGTCGAAACAGTTCTTCATCCAGCTGGAGAGGCGGCCGGTGAGTGCCGGGGGGGGCGAGATCAGCAGCAATGACGTGGCGACGTTTATAACTAAGCCATATTTTTTATTTTATTTTACCAGGTCAGAAGGCTCACTGAGCTAGGTAGCTCTTCTTCAGAAGCGACCTGGCCATCGCAAATGATAAGCTCTACGAAGTGGCTCATCATCGCGTGGAAATTTATAGCGGCCGAAAACTCTGAACGCGTGACGTTCATTCTAGATGTGGAGGTTAAAAAAACAAAAAACGGAGGACCCGGAGAAAAATCCACGCGACCACAGGGAGAACACGCAAAGTCCCAATATACAGCAGGGTCGGGATCGAACCCATATGCCGCCTGCTGTTCACCAGGCGAGGGAGATAACATCTCACCACCGCGACGCAACTTTTTTTGCCGAGCTTCGCGGTTCAAACCTGGAAGGCCGCCCTAGTTAATGCTGCGGGTGTATTTCCCTGTAAAATCCGATGCGGCGTCGTGCTTCGCGGTGGAAGTTAGGAACCCCGTGGCGTCATTCGTGAAGTGTCGGCCGTTGTGTGCCGACATCACGGGTACGATACGTTCCAAATTTTAATTAAAAGGCGCCAATAATTGCTCATTGCGGTTGCGCACGGTAACATTGACCCATGCCGCTATAAGAATGGCACAAATATCTGATTATTATTCAGTTCGGCTTGTGTGTGCGCACGCACGCACGGAGGTGTGTGTGTGTGCACGGATAAGTCTACGGCTGGTGTCATCACCCTTAGATGCTTACCTGGTGCGGTGTCTAAACATCACCATTGGGGAGACAAAGGCGACTGGCCACACCAGCACTTGCCAGTCTGACCACAGTGCCCCTCCCCTCCCGTCCCGGCGTCCCGCATTCCCAGATGGAAATGCGCGACAACATCCTGGAGTTCCACATGGAGAGCTACCGGCTCTGCAAGGGGCTGTGGAAGGCGTGCGTGGAGCACCACTGCTTCTTCCGGACCCAGAGGCAGCCGGGCTCCAGCTCCGAGAAGTCGCTGCTGGGGCAGATCTTCACGCTGTCGCTCTTCAAGTGAGGACTTTGGGGGGAGGGGGGGGGGCAGCGTGAGTGCAGGGGGCAGGGGATAGGGGACAGGGGGGCCCACACTTGCACTCGTAGGCCCACGTCCAAAGTTCCGCGTAACAAGCGGCGACATTTTTATTTGCTGCGCTGCCCCCTGCTGCCCGCAGCACAGCACGGCGGCCTCGGCTGACGGCGCGCGGCGTCCTTGCCCCCCCCCCCCTCCCCCCCCCGTTGCCCACGGTCGTTCACGCGCTCGGCGCACTCCGTGTTGACCCCCTCCCGCCTCCGTTGCGGCCACGCAGGGGAAGGCCGGATTCAGTTCATCGCGACAGCTCGGAGAGAATCAACGGGAGCCGCGCCGTCAGCAGGTGAGCCCGCACGCCCCGCCCGCGGGATCGCTTGAGCAGACCCCGTGATGCGGCACTGCCTCTGTGCGCGTACGTTTCGTTATCGCCCGCGCCAGCCGACTGCGCGTGCCTGTTCGCGAATGACATCGTCACCGGCGCGTGCGCGTTGCCACCCGCGGCGGCTGACGCGGCTCTTTCCCTGCGTGCGACCGTCCCCCTCCAGGAAGTCGTCGTCGGGTCGTTCGGGCCTCGGTTCGGGCGACGGAGATCGCGTCGGCAGCGCCCAGTGAGCGTCGCACCAACTCGCAGCACGTCACACCCACTAGCAGCACGTCGCACCCACTAGCAGCACGTCGCACCCACTAGCAGCACGTCACACCCACTAGCAGCACCAACTCACAGCACGTCACACCCACTAGCAGCACGTCACACCAACTAGCAGCACCAACTCACAGCACGTCACACCAACTAGCAGCACGTCACACCAACTAGCAGCACCAACTCACAGCACGTCACACCCACTAACAGCACGTCACACCAACTAGCAGCACGTCACACCAACTCACAGCACGTCACACCAACTAGTAGCACGTCACACCAACTAGCAGCACGTCACACCAACTCACAGCACGTCACACCAACTAGCCGCACGTCACACCAACTAGCAGCACCAACTCACAGCACGTCACACCAACTAGCAGCACGTCACACCAACTCACAGCACGTCACACCCACTAGCAGCACGTCACACCAACTAGCAGCACCAACTCACAGCACGTCACACCAACTAGCAGCACGTCACACCAACTCGCAGCACGTCACACCAACTAGCAGCACGTCACACCAACTAGCAGCACCAACTCACAGCACGTCACACCCACTAGCAGCACGTCACACCAACTAGCAGCACCAACTCACAGCACGTCACACCCACTAGCAGCACGTCACACCAACTTACAGCACGTCACACCCACTAGCAGCACGTCACACCAACTAGCAGCACCAACTCACAGCACGTCACACCCACTAGCAGCACGTCACACCAACTTACAGCACGTCACACCCACTAGCAGCACGTCACACCAACTAGCAGCACCAACTCACAGCACGTCACACCAACTAGCAGCACGTCACACCAACTTACAGCACGTCACACCCACTAGCAGCACCAACTCACAGCACGTCACACCAACTAGCAGCACGTCACACCAACTTACAGCACGTCACACCAACTAGCAGCACCAACTCACAGCACGTCACACCAACTAGCAGCACGTCACACCAACTTACAGCACGTCACACCCACTAGCAGCACGTCACACCAACTAGCAGCACCAACTCACAGCACGTCACACCCACTAGCAGCACGTCACACCAACTAGCAGCACCAACTCACAGCACGTCACACCAACTAGCAGCACGTCACACCAACTTACAGCACGTCACACCCACTAGCAGCACGTCACACCAACTAGCAGCACCAACTCACAGCACGTCACACCCACTAGCAGCACGTCACACCAACTCACAGCACGTCACACCCACTAGCAGCACGTCACACCAACTAGCAGCACGTCACACCAACTAGCAGCACCAACTCACAGCACGTCACACCCACTAGCAGCACGTCGCACCAACTAGCAGCACGTCACACCAACTAGCAGCACGTCACACCAACTCGCAGCACGTCACACCCACTAGCAGCATGTCACACCAACTAGCAGCACGTCACACCAACTAGCAGCACGTCACACCCACTAGCAGCACGTCACACCAACTCGCAGCACGTCACACCCACTAGCAGCATGTCACACCAACTAGCAGCACGTCACACCAACTAGCAGCACGTCACACCCACTAGCAGCACGTCACACCAACTCACAGCACGTCACACCCACTAGCAGCACGTCACACCAACTAGCAGCACGTCACACCCACTAGCAGCACGTCACACCCACTAGCAGCACGTCACACCAACTAGCAGCACGTCACACCAACTAGCAGCACGTCACACCCACTAGCAGCACGTCACACCAACTAGCAGCACGTCACACCCACTAGCAGCACGTCACACCCACTAGCAGCACGTCACACCAACTAGCAGCACGTCACACCAACTAGCAGCACCAACTCACAGCACGTCACACCCACTAGCAGCACGTCACACCAACTAGCAGCACGTCACACCAACTAGCAGCACCAACTCACAGCACGTCACACCAACTAGCAGCACGTCACACCAACTAGCAGCACGTCACACCCACTAGCAGCACGTCACACCCACTAGCAGCACGTCACACCCACTAGCAGCACGTCACACCAACTAGCAGCACGTCACACCAACTAGCAGCACGTCACACCCACTAGCAGCACGTCACACCCACTAGCAGCACGTCACACCCACTAGCAGCACGTCACACCAACTCGCAGCACGTCACACCCACTAGCAGCACGTCACACCCACTAGCAGCACGTCACAACAACTAGCAGCACGTCACACCCACTAGCAGCACGTCACAACAACTAGCAGCACGTCACACCACGTCACACCAACTAGCAGCACATCGCACCACCAACTCACAGCACCAACTCGCCCCCCCCACCTCTGCCGATCGCTCGTCAGCGCCCACGTCCTCTGACGACGCTTTCCGTCTCTGTTTGCTGCCACCCGTTTGCCCGAGGAGGCTGGCGCGACGGAGAAACAGCGACGAGATCTGGGACCGCAGTGCTCGGCTCTCGGGTTCCGAGAACTCCTCCAGCCCGCCCTCCCCGACGCTACTGTCGTACGTCTCTGCACGCAGTGCACCGACGGTCTGCTCGGCCTACTTAAACGAGCACCAGTGTGTAAACATCAGCATTGGGGCGTGGCGCTGGGCACCCTACGCGCCAGTGTGCCGTGACGGCTCTAATAGGTTCTCACTAACAGCTCTTGCCTCAACAGTCTGTACAGCTATGGGGGTAGGGTGGGGGCGGTGGGGAATATATTTGCCCCTTTGTGTGTGTGTGCGTGTCCGTCGAGCAGTAGTGTAGCGGGTAGCGCGCTGCGCTACGAAACCGGCGACCCAGGTTCGATTCCAGCTCACGGCCACCACCAGTGACGATTATCTGAACTGGTCCTTGCCCTCCCCTGGGTCGGCCCAGCCTTAAACGAGTACCTGGTGTTGGGGTGTAAACATCACGACACTCTCGTGTGCCGGTCCGGCCTTCATAGGTGCTCGCTAAAATAACTTGCCCCAACAGTCTAGTAAGGATCTAAGATTTGAAGCTTTCGTGACTGCAAGGATTCATATTCTTAGGTTTTTTCGGTAAAGGCACGTAGGTAAAACATTTAAATTAATAAAAGTAAAATAAAAATAATATAAAAATCACGACGTTTCGGAGGCAACACAAGCCTCCGTCTTCAGGTGGAACCGTCACAGCACGATAGCTGTATCAAGTGAGAGTAGTCTAGCAAGGCTACGCGAGGGTGGGGGGGGGGGCGGAAGGGGGGGTGGGAAGAGGTCTTTGTCGTGCGTGCATTTGCATCGGCGCTGTTTGCTCCTGGCAGGCCGTCGGGTTCGTTCCAGCGCAGCCTGCGCACCGCCAACTCGCTGGGCGACCTCAGCCGCCGCGTGGTGGGCGGCGTGACCCTGCGACCCCTCCGTGCGGCCTCCGTCACGCGCCTCGACTCGCGGCAGTCGCTCAGGTTGGTGCTCGCCGCGCCGACCAGCCGGGGCGGGGCGGGGCGGGGTGGGTTTACGATGATCGCGGTGAGCCCGGGCCCAAGGTCACGCGCTTACCTTAAACTATTTTTTATTTTTTTTACCGTTCGTTGATTGTTACCAGGTAAGAAGGCCCACTGAGATAGAGCTCAGAAGGGACCTGGCTTTCACAAATGGTAGCTCAACGAAGCGGCTTATCGTCACGTGGACATTTGTAGCAGGCAAAATACTCCGAAGCGCGTGATGTTGATTCTAAATGTGGAGGGAAAAACCGGAGGATCCGGAGCAAAATCCACACGACCACGGGGAGAGAGAGAGAACACGCTGTTGCTGCTGTTGCTGCTGTTGCTGCTGCTGCACGAGAGCATACAGGATTCAGGGTTGGGATCGAGCTCACGACCTCCTGTATATCAGGGAATGTAGTTAACATCTCGCCAGATGTCCAGTAGGGACGGGTCGAAAGGTTACAACAATACAAAAAGCGATAGGAAGTGCAAAGTATATTGGAAAGGTAAGCAGAATATATATTAAGTTCAAATTGCATAAGTACATTGTCCCAGCAGCATGCCTGGCCGACTGTCTTGCAAGTGGCAATGTTTACACACTAGGTACTCATTTTAGGCTGAGTCGACCTAGGGGATGCCCAGCACCGGTTCAGATAATCGTCATCGGTGTCGATGGCCGTGAATGGGAATCGAACTCGGATCTCCGGGTTCTCAGCGTAGCTCGCGAACCGCTACACGACTGCTCAACACCTACATGCACAGGCATACGCGCACACTTGCAGGCACACAACTCTCACAGTGAATTCGCACGTGAAAAAAAATATAATTGATCATGCGGTTTTATTTTCCCTCCTGTAATTTCATACTCGGTGAACATAAGAAAATGTTGATTTAAAGCTTTCGTGACTGCAGGGATTCATATTCTTGGTTCTTTCGGTAAAGTCACGTAGAAGGGAAATAATAAAATAATATTTATATAAAACATAAAAAAAAAATATTTTTTATATTAATATTATTGTATTATATCCCTTCTATGTGACTTTACCGAAAGAACCAAGAACATAAGATAATGTGTCTCCATCTCTGCCAAACACTCACACACACGCTCACACTCACGCTCACTCAAACAGCCTGCAGAGGTTTTCCGTGGCCGAGTTCCGAGCGCCGGGGCAGACGTCCAAGGTGCGCAACGGAAGTGTGTGCCGCACGCCAAGCCACGCCAACTCGCACGAGGGCCTGCTCAACTCCCCCTCCAGCCGGTCCTACGACATCACAGATCTCACCAGCAGCGGCTCCGGACAGGTGTGCAAAAACTCGCGATTACCTGCATGAGAGATGTCTACTGCTGTTGCTGCTGCATGGGAGATGCCTGCTGCTGCTGCTGCTACATGGGAGATGCATGCCGCTACTGTTGCTGCTAGTGTGCCTTTCTACTCCACTCATTCCTCTCCTGGGCCCATTGTCTCCACGTCCACTCGAGCAGTCGTTAGCATCGTGATCGTACGCTCGACGAAGAAGAGCCGTCGCCCTGAACGTCACTTTCTTGAATTTTAAGGCCACAGTGTTGTGGACGAATGTGTCGAGCTCTTGCTATCCTGGTTCACCTAGTGCGACATCGTCTCTCTCTATAGACCTGCCTCTCCGGGTCTTCCGCGCTGGCGCTTGAACTCGTCGTCTTCGTTGTCCGCGTTACTGGAATGTCCTCCGTCCCGACAGTGCGGTCACTGTGATTTTGACGTCGGTTTGCGTTCGTTTCACAGCTCAACGGTGCCGATCCTTACGAAAACCTGGTGCTCATACGGATCAAGCAGGACGACAACTGCAAGTTCGGCTTCAACGTGAAGGTACCGGCGTCTAATCTTGCGCAAATAACAATCGGCGGGCTGCCCTGCGAAGCGTCACTCGCGGTTGTCGTTCAACCCATGCTTCACCACGCTGGTCAGTGCGGGTTGGTGAAGGCGGCGAGCGTAGCTGTGGAAGCGTCGAAGTGCAGTACAACAATGGATTATTGCTACGCTGCCCTCTACGTCACTCCTCCAGACATACGGCAGCCTGTGTTCGTGTGTGTCGGTCGCCTCCTATCCGAGCACCATGCAGGCCCTGCCCTGCTTAGCTTCTGAGATCTGACGTGAACGGGTGCAACCCCGGGCGGACTCGGTCATAGGCCCTTGTTGCGTCTGTGCGTCTCGCTGCGACACGCGGGTGGGCACCGAGAGAGAGGGTTCCCTGGTGGCTAGGAGATGTTAACTACCTCGCCCGGTATGCAGGAGGTCGTGGGTTCGATCCCTACCCTGACGCCTGCTGTGTATTTGGAGTTTGTATGTCTCTCTTCCCGTGGTCGCGTGCATTTTTCCCCGGGTCCTCCGTTTTTTTCCTCCGCATTTAGAATAAACATACGTATTTGGTTGATATAAATATACACACGAAGATAAGCCACATCGTTCAGCTATCCATATGTGGCCAGGTTGCTTCTGAAAAAGAGCTACATAGCTCAGTGGGCCTTACCTGGTAAAACAAAAATTGTTTATAGTTTCATCTTCTTGGTTCTTTCGGTAAAGTCACGTAATGAACACTGCTAAGCAGGTGCAGTTGATCCTCATTAGGATGCTGTCTTTCTGACAGCTCTGTTTCTTCACTTGAGGACGGCTGCTTGCATTGTGGCCGAAACGTCGTGAGAACTTTATTATGTTTAAATTTGATTATTTTATTATTTCCCTTCTACGTGACTTTACCGAAAGAACCAAGAATATGAATCCCTGCAGTCACGAAAGCTTTAAGTCGATGTTTATAGTTTGTAAAATGGAATTAGATGCCGCCGCCGCCGCTGCTGTGCCGCTGACCCGTGCCGCGTGTGTGACGGCCGTGTTTGTGGCAGGGAGGGTCCGACCACAAGATGCCCATTATCGTCTCGCGCGTGGCCCCGGGCACGCCGGTGAGTGAAGGAAATGACGTCGCCAGTTGGCGGTTTTACGTCATACGCAGGACATAACCGAGACAACATTTTGTAGGTTTACTCCCAGGCACACGGACAGGTTTTTCAAATTCCCAATGGTTGGTGGTGGTGTTTTCACGGTTGCCGACTAGAGGCCCCAGCATATCCAAAATGCTGGAAAAAAAATTGCCGCTGAAATATATAAAGCGTTAAGGATTTATCGCGTTGATGAGAACTTGGGAAGGCGTTCCAAGCCGAGCAGAAGGATTAGTGTTGTGACCTGCAGTGTGGCGATTGGGGTGGGTGGGTCACCATGCTGCCATCTGTAGCCATAGAAGATCTATAAGGGGGCGACCGGCCGCGCGGGTGAACTAACGATGCCCGCTGCCGGCGCCAGGCGGACTTGTGCGTGCCGCGGCTGAACGAGGGCGACCAGCTGGTGCGGGTGAACGGCCGCGACGTCTCCCGGTGCAGCCACGAGGAGGTGGTGCAGTTCATCCGCTCCAGCTGCCAGGGCGGCGGCCACGACGAGCTGCTGCTGCTCGTGAGGCCCAACGGTGAGAGGCGCTTGGTGGGGTGGGGGGGGGTTTAACGACGACGACGATAACAATGAGAACATACAGGGAAAATGGATACGAATCTCGCATCGCTTACGGGCGTTCTTACCGTGTGTTTTATACGAGGGGGGGGGGGGTTTAAGAAAGACACCCACAGCATTTTGGATAAAATCGCGGTACATTGTGGGCAAATGGACGAGAAAAACGACCCTGCCGATGGCAGAACCGCTAAATGCGCAGGAGGGAAGGTGAAGTTGATGGGATGGGGCTCCACTGTATTCAGGGCAGCGCGGTGGCGAAATTTTAACTACCTCACCCGGTATACAGGAGGTGCGTGGGTTCGATCCTAGCCCTGACGCCAGTATATTTGCAGTTTGCGTGTCTCTCCTCTCCCCGTGGTCGCGTGGATTTTTCTCCGGGTCCTCCGGTTTTCCCCCTCCACATTTTAAAATCAAACATTCGTTCAAGAGTATTTGTCTGCTATAAATTTCCACGTGATTGGCCACTTCACCGAGTTATCATTTGTGCTGGCCAGGTCGCTATACAGAGTATATTACCGAGTAAAAAAAAAAAAATTTGAATATTTCCCTTTCTATTGCTCCCCGTCTCCTGCCCGGGGCAGCCGTGTACGGCGCGGAGGAGGAGGAGGACGACGACGACGACGTGGACAGCGAGCCCGACTTCCAGTACACGGCGCTGGAGCCCACGGAGCCTCACGACGGCGGCAGTGAGGGCGGCCAGGACGCGCTGCGCCTCTCCATGGAGCAGCTGGAGCGCGACCTGGAGGCCAGCATCGCCGTCGAGCAGTTCGAGGTGGCCTACACACCCACACACAAAGACAAAGATCCGCCCCCCCCCGTGTGGCCTTAGCAGACTGTGGGGGCAAGTGCCGTTAGCGAGCAGCTATGTTTACACACCGTACCAGGTACTCATGTGAGGCCGAGTGGACTTAGGGGAGGCCCAGGACCGATTCAGATAATCGTCACTGGTGTTGGCCGTGAGCGGGAATCGAACTCGGGTTGCCAGGTTCGTAGTGCATCGTGCTAACCGCTACACCACCGCTCCCCACACACCCGCACAGCCTTCCCCGCACCTACAATTAGCATGGTTGGCTGCGTATGGCACGAAAAAAGTTCAACATACAGGGTGCTTAAAAAAAATGTTAACATTTGCAACAACGCCACGAGAAATGTGCCTCCAAGCTCTGGAGACCACCTGGAAAAGATTCCAGGCAATGCGTTGACAATGATGGCGAACAATGTGGAGACTTTTAATTTTTGAAGCTATTAACATTACATTTGTTATCGTGTCACATTGTAGTATTATCCGTTCGTTTTCCATTAAAAACGATAGTCCCATATAAGTGTTAAAAAAAAAATTAAGCACCCTGTATAGATGCACACGGGCAGTTGGGGCAAGTGCCTTTAGCGAGCAATGCACACCTTAATCAAAGGGTGGTGTGGTTGGCACCATGCTCGGCCGCCTTTGTCTTGGCAGTGCCGATGCATAGCCACTGCACCAAGTACTCATTTAAGCCCAAATCAACCCTTGGTGTGGCCCAGGACCAATTCGGATATTAGGAGGGTTTGTAGCAGCAGTGAGTGAACCGCTGCATTTCTGCTACACACAAAGACCCCCGCCCCCGTATAGCCTTAACAGGCAGTTGGGGCAAGTGCTGTTAGTGAGTAGCAGGACCTGTGAAGGCCTGTGCGGCACACGAGGGAGTGGGCGCATTTGTTTGCTTATTCGTTCAATTGGAAATATTTAGCTAATTTGGTTATTGGCAAACATTTATGAATTAAGGCTTAATTCACGTGTTTGTTCATTAATTCGCGATCAATTTATTGGTGTTCATTATCCTGTCAATTCATTCGTGCAATTATTGTTCATAGATATTTCTCATCAATGCGTTCACGTTGATTAATTCACTATCTTCCCGTGCGTCCACAGCCATTCGTGGGTGAGCTGTGCGGTCTTCACCCTTAGCACGTGCCCCCCCGCTCACTTCCCGGCCCCGCTGCGCTCTCTCTCCTCTCTCTCGCAGGACCTGTACAGGAAAAAGCCCGGCATGAGCATGTCATGCGCCCGGTTACCGCAGAACGCCGGCAAGAACCGCTACCGCGACATCTCACCGTGTGAGTTGTCGTCTTTGTCCGTTGACCGGGTTAGGGATCACTTCGGCTGCTTTGAGCTGTGTTCCAAGAGACACCCGCAGGGGGACCTTGGTGAAAAAAAACGAACGTTAGAGCAGCGAGTAAATCCTAACGCTCAAGTTACACAACAAATGTGCAAGTGTGAGTTGCTGCCGGTCTGTCTGTCTTCCCCCCTACACACACCGCCACACCCGAGGCACAACCTCACCCCACACACACCCCCAAACACCCCCGCACACTCCACCCCTAGCACACCCCACCCTGCACCCCCACCCACCCTACAAAGTTCCCCCGTGTAGCCTTAACAGACTGTAGCGGCAAGTGCTGTTAGCGAGCACCTATAAAGGCCGGCACGGCACACGAGGGGGTGGGTGGCCAACACCATGCCCGGCCGCATTTGTCTCCCTAGCGACGATGTTTACACATCGCAATGGGTACTCATTTTGAGGCTGAGTCAACCTAGGGGAGGCCCAGGACCAGTTCAGATAAACGTCACCGGTGTTGGCCGTGAGCGGGAATCGAACCCGGGTCGCCAGGTTCGTAGCGCGGCGCGCTAACCACTACACTACCGCTCCCCACATCCTACACCCCCCCCCAACACACCCCCCCACTCGCGGGGGAGGGGGGAGTGCTCACGCCTCTCTGCACGTGGTTCTTGCAGATGATGACACCAGGGTGTTGCTGTGCGGGGAGGACGATTACATCAACGCCAACCACATCAACGTGAGTTCACCACCACCCCTCCCCGTTGCCGCTCGCAACTGGAGCCGAAAGGTGTGGTAAAACTGCCACGTGTCTATAGGTGTGGTATGGACCCTCTCTTCTTACACAGAGGTCCAATTTAACACGTAGGCTTTCGCGACCAATATTATTAGTAATAATCGTTTTTGGAAAATTGCCCCATGATGCTGGATGTTATTACCAGCGAAACGTCGTAATCAAAAATTGTAAATGTTGTGGATTCACTCTTCAACACACCGGTGGGCTAAAGCAGTGAACCATTTGTCTTTTGTCAACATGACACATTTTTGCTGATTGCCCGTGTCGGGTGGTGGAGGGTTACGACACATTTACAAATAACGCGATCTAACCCAAAAACGTTTATTATGAACAGAGGTCCAAGTTCGTAAAACAACATTTCTTTAGAACCTGCTCTTTGTGTTTAGTTTATTGTCCTTGCCCCGCACCTCCGGTTCGCACAGTGGGCTACGTACGGTGCAAAAGAAGTTCAACGTACAGTAGAACCCCTCTTGACGACCACCCCTGGTAACAACTAATCGCTTAACGACAGGCCTCTATAGAGCCCACTGTGTAGTGTATAGTGTAGTGTATAGTGTATAGTAGTGTAGTGCTCTATAGAGCCCAATGTGTAGTGTATAGTAGTGTAGTGCCTCTATAGAGCCCACTGTGTAGTGTATAGTGTAGTGTATAGTGTATAGTAGTGTAGTGCCTCTATAGAGCCCACTGTGTAGTGTATAGTGTAGTGTATAGTGTATAGTAGTGTAGTGCTCTATAGAGCCCACTGTGTAGTGTATAGTAGTGTAGTGCCTCTATAGAGCCCAATGTGTAGTGTATAGTGTAGTGTATAGTAGTGTAGTGCTCTATAGAGCCCAATGTGTAGTGTATAGTAGTGTAGTGCCTCTATAGAGCCCAATGTGTAGTGTATAGTGTAGTGTAATAGTAGTGTAGTGCCTCTATAGAGCCCACTGTGTAGTGTATAGTGTAGTGTATAGTGTATAGTAGTGTAGTGCCTCTATAGAGCCCACTGTGTAGTGTATAGTGTAGTGTATAGTGTATAGTAGTGTAGTGCTCTATAGAGCCCAATGTGTAGTGTATAGTAGTGTAGTGCCTCTATAGAGCCCACTGTGTAGTGTATAGTGTAGTGTATAGTGTATAGTAGTGTAGTGCCTCTATAGAGCCCACTGTGTAGTGTATAGTGTAGTGTATAGTGTATAGTAGTGTAGTGCTCTATAGAGCCCACTGTGTAGTGTATAGTAGTGTAGTGCCTCTATAGAGCCCAATGTGTAGTGTATAGTGTAGTGTAATAGTAGTGTAGTGCCTCTATAGAGCCCACTGTGTAGTGTATAGTGTAGTGTATAGTGTATAGTAGTGTAGTGCCTCTATAGAGCCCACTGTGTAGTGTATAGTGTAGTGTATAGTGTATAGTAGTGTAGTGCCTCTATAGAGCCCACTGTGTAGTGTATAGTAGTGTAGTGCCTCTATAGAGCCCAATGTGTAGTGTATAGTGTAGTGTATAGTAGTGTAGTGCTCTATAGAGCCCAATGTGTAGTGTATAGTAGTGTAGTGTATAGTAGTGTAGTGCCTCTATAGAGCCCAATGTGTAGTGTATAGTGTAGTGTAATAGTAGTGTAGTGCCTCTATAGAGCCCAATGTGTAGTGTATAGTGTAGTGTATAGTAGTGTAGTGCTCTATAGAGCCCAATGTGTAGTGTATAGTGTAGTGTATAGTAGTGTAGTGCTCTATAGAGCCCAATGTGTAGTGTATAGTAGTGTAGTGTATAGTAGTGTAGTGCCTCTATAGAGCCCAATGTGTAGTGTATAGTGTAGTGTAATAGTAGTGTAGTGCCTCTATAGAGCCCAATGTGTAGTGTATAGTAGTGTAGTGCCTCTATAGAGCCCAATGTGTAGTGTATAGTGTAGTGTAATAGTAGTGTAGTGCCTCTATAGAGCCCAATGTGTAGTGTATAGTGTAGTGTATAGTAGTGTAGTGCTCTATAGAGCCCAATGTGTAGTGTATAGTAGTGTAGTGTATAGTAGTGTAGTGCCTCTATAGAGCCCAATGTGTAGTGTATAGTGTAGTGTAATAGTAGTGTAGTGCCTCTATAGAGCCCAATGTGTAGTGTATAGTAGTGTAGTGTATAGTAGTGTAGTGCCTCTATAGAGCCCAATGTGTAGTGTATAGTGTAGTGTAATAGTAGTGTAGTGCCTCTATAGAGCCCAATGTGTAGTGTATAGTAGTGTAGTGCCTCTATAGAACCCAATGTGTAGTGTATAGTAGTGTAGTGTATAGTAGTGTAGTGCCTCTATAGAGCCCAATGTGTAGTGTATAGTAGTGTAGTGTATAGTAGTGTAGTGCCTCTATAGAGCCCAATGTGTAGTGTATAGTGTAATGTATAGTAGTGTAGTGCCTCTATAGAGCCCAATGTGTAGTGTATAGTGTAGTGTATAGTAGTGTAGTGCCTCTATAGAGCCCAATGTGTTCGTTTACTGACCATTCCCCTGTTAACAACGGGCTGTTGTAAGTAAATGTTAATTAATGCATCCATTAACCATGTTTCTTTTAATATTATGTGCTTATAATTTGTTAGTATCTTCATGTATTAATATCACTTGTTTAAATATGATCAAGTTCGTATTTTGGGTGAAAAAGGGTAACTTTCCATGCTATCGGAATGACCGGTACCGTGGAAGCAATTACCGTCGTTAAGAGATACGGTGAAGCGATAAAATCTGGGGGGAAAAGACAGACGGTAAAAAAAAAAGCTGAACGTGCTCGCTGACAAGGGTGAGGCGGTGGTGCATTCTGGGTGTTGGCTTCCTGGTGGCAGATGGAGCTGGCCGACCGCGTGAATCGCTACATCGCCTGCCAGGGGCCCCTGCCCGCCACGTCGGCCGACTTCTGGCAGATGGTGTGGGAGCAGGGCAGCACCATGATCGTGATGCTCACCACCATCACGGAGCGCGGCCGGGTAGGTGCCAACACAACCACCACCACCACCACTGGCAACGCTGCCATGACCAACATGACCACTCGCAGTACCCCATCCAACACCACCACCGTCGTCATCATCGCCACCACCAGACTTTTCTCCTCCCGCTACCGCTCAACCAACAACTTCGCTTGAATCACCACCGTGGCCCGCCCCCCTGGTTATTTTAGCTGCACAAATTCGCCCAGTCTACTTTGCAGCGGACATTTAAAGGTCAAATTCTAGATGTGCTAAATGATTACTATCACGACCCCAACCATCAGCATCCAACCAACACCCATCAATCACCACGAGACTATTCATAGCCACGATGACCATTCATCACCATCCGAGCAACATCGTCAATGGGCACAGTTTTCCGTAACCTCCGTAAACAGCTCGAGACGAGGAATATCACGAGGTCACCTTGCGGTTAAATAAAAGAAGGCGCCGATTTGAGCGAGGGGCAAGTTGAGGTGAACGTGCCTCCCCCCCCTTCCCACCTTCCCCCCCCCCCCGCCCCCCCAGGTGAAATGTCACCAGTACTGGCCCAACCCGCCCGGCACGGAGACGCACGGCGACTTTGTGGTGACTTGCGTCAAGGAGGACTGCAACCTTGCGTGCGTCTTCCGGGAGTTCACGCTCACCAAGAAGGTGAGCGACCACACCGGGGCAAGTGTGTGGGCAGGTGTGTGGGCAGGTGCGTGGGCAGGTGCGTGGGCAGGTGCGTGGGCAGGTGCGTGGGCATGTGCGTGGGCATGTGCGTGGGCATGTGCGTGGGCATGTGCGTGGGCATGTGCGTGGGCATGTGCGTGGGCATGTGCGTGGGCATGTGCGTGGGCATGTGCGTGGGCATGTGCGTGGGCATGTGCGTGGGCATGTGCGTGGGCATGTGCGTGGGCATGTGCGTGGGCATGTGCGTGGGCATGTGCGTGGGCATGTGCGTGGGCAGGTGCGTGGGCAGGTGCGTGGGCAGGTGCGTGGGCAGGTGCGTGGGCAGGTGCGTGGGCAGGTGCGTGGGCAGGTGCGTGGGCAGGTGCGTGGGCAGGTGCGTGGGCAGGTGCGTGGGCAGGTGGGTGGGCAGGTGGGTGGGCAGGTGGGTGGGCAGGTGGGTGGGCAGGTGGGTGGGCAGGTGGGTGTTTAAGGGGGTGGATGAGTGGTTGGATGGGAGGATGGGGGAAGCGATTGAGTAGGCGTGCTGTTGGGTAGGATTGCGACGAGCGGGTGGTGGGTACAGAATGGTTGCAGTGATTGATGATTGGGTAGATGGGCACACGAGTAGGCGGGGGCAGGGCATGCCCACGGCAAGGGTGCTGTACTATTCTCGCACCCTGGGCGCCGCGCGCACGAGAACGACCAAGCGAGCGTCACTTTTGCGTGTTGCAGGTGGCAAAACCGGCGAGCAGAGCAGAGGAAGTGGCGGAAGAACGGATCGAAGAGGAGAGGAAGGAGGACGGCGAAGAATCGGCGGTTGAAGGAGGAGAAGACAACGACGACGACAAGGAGCGGCCGAAGAAGCAGGAGGAGGCAGAGAAGGCGGAAGCCAAGGAGGTGGAAGCCAAGGAGGTGGAGAAAGAGGAGAGCGAGGAGGTTGAGCCCGAGGACTGTGCGGACGCAGCAGCAGCAGCAGCTATTGCTGCTGCCTCGGAGAACGAGGAGAAGGAGGAGGAGGAGGAGAAAGAGGAGGAGCGGCTGGTGAGTCACCTGCAGTACGTGGCGTGGCCGGACCACGGAGTCCCCGACGACCCCCACCAGTTCCTGCAGTTCGTGAAGAGCGTGCGGGAGAAGCGCACGGCGCAGCCCCCGCAGCCAGTCATCGTGCACTGCAGGTACGCGGGAGGCGCCCCCACGCGCCCCCACGCGCCCCCACGCGCCCCCACGCGCCCCCACGCGCCCCCACGCGCCCCCACGCGCCCCCACGCGCCCCCACGCGCCCCCACGCGCCCCCACGCGCCCCCACGCGCCCCCACGCGCCCCCACGCGCCCCCACGCGCCCCCACGCGCCCCCACGCGCCCCCACGCGCCCCCACGCGCCCCCACGCGCCCCCACGCGCCCCCACGCGCCCCCACGCGCCTTTCTCTCTCCCCCTCTCTACAGGGTGTCCCGTAAGTCTGCAATCGTAGGGAAAAACACAGCTCTGTGTTATTGGCTTGGGGTCTGGATGCAGTCTGTTCAATTCAACAGCGACCTCTGACTCCGATTTCCTCTGAGTATAATTATCTGGACATCTTGGGCCTGCAGAGACAAAAATTAATTAGTTATTTTTCCCTACGATTGCAGACTTTTGGGCCAGCCTGCACATACACGGTACTGGGTATGATCTGTTTAAGTCGGGGTTACGTTCCTGGAAAACACGACTTACGGCAATGTTCACGGTGACCTCTTGACCCTGACCGTCGTGACGTCACGCGGTTGTCCGCAGTGCGGGCATCGGGCGGACGGGCGTGCTGGTCACCATGGAGACGGCGCAGTGCCTGATGGAGTGCTACAAGCCTGTGTACCCCCTCGACATCGTCAAGACGATGAGGGACCAACGCGCGATGATGATACAGACATCCGTGAGCTACGCGCACACACACACACACACCTTCATTCCAGTGCACATGCAGACACAAGAACTCACACACTGATATTTGTAAAACAAACTCTCAAACTGTCACAGTCGCTCACATGCACGCAAGACGAAGATCCCCCGTATAGTCTCAACAGACTTTTGGGGCAAGTGCAATTAGCGAGCACCTTTGAAGGCCGGCACGGCACACGAGGGGATGGGTGGCCAGCATCACGCCTGTTCACCTTCGTCATCCCTAGATAATCGTCGCTGATATTGGCCACGAGAGGGAATCGAATGAGGGTCGCCGGGTTCATAGTGCAGCGCGCGAGCCACTACCCCACCGCTCCCCATTACGCACACACTAACACGCGTTCAACAGCCGCCATTCACCACGACATGGTGGTGACGTCACGACTGCGCTCATGCCAGGCTAGATCCACATGCAATCCCGAACATGACTAGGTGGCTGTTCTAAGGCTGCTGTGTGTGTGTGTGTTCCACCTGCCACCACCCCCTCCCCACAGTGCCAGTACAGGTTTGTGTGCGAGGCGATCCTGCAGGTGTACGAGGAGATGGTGTTCGAGGACCGCGGCAAGCCGGCGCGACCCACACAGTAACGCCGCCCTCCTCCGTGCGCGACGCCCGGATTGCTCACGGCATCGACTTTCTCGCGCGCGTTCGTAAGCGCGCAAGCACGACCAAAGGGAGCACGCGGAGAGTCTGGGGTGGCCCAGCGACAGCTCCCCCCACCCCCCCCCTCCCTTAACCCGGATGCGACCCCCAACTCTGTCGGACGTTCAAAAGGCGGCAGCGGCAGTTTAGCCGGGGAGACGTTCCGTCGCTCGAGGGACGGCGAGTCCCGCCGTTACGGAGACTCGAGACGTCGTGTTTACGTTCTCACGCACTCCGCCCGCTCCTTCTTGCCACGACGAGCGATTGCCGGCGATGCCAGCGGGCGTGCGTGGGGGCACCACGCTACCCTTGGGCGGAGACTAAAACCTTTGTGCATTCAATCACACGAATGTTGTGCAAATATTTGTTTCACCCCCAACACCACCTCCTTTTGTAAAAAAAAACCTATCCAAGCCATGACCGAGTGACACCCCATCCCCCCCCACCGTGTCACGAGGTGTAAAAGAGCTTTAAAAGGAACGTTCCAGGAAAAGGGAGCCGGGAGAGTTGTCGACCGCATCGGGCGCACGTGCTCGCCCCCATGGCCTTAGCCTCCGCCACGCACTTCCGCGACCTCAAGCACTCGATCCCCACAGCCCCCCAAAACTCTCCAGGGTCGGAGTCGTGAACCGGCCCCCCACCCCTTACCCACCCATAGCTGCTGCCTCTCCGTCACGGCCCGTCCCAGAAAGAATGTATTTCAGACTTGGCGTTTACACGCACGCCGTCGAGTCTCGCGTTGTGTCACGCGGCAGAGTGCTCACGCTGGCGCGTTCGAGCTCGACGTTTGTGTCGCGTGGAGAGCCGCGCCGTGAATGTTCGACGACAAAATGATCAGAACCAACACCCTCCCCCCTTGCACCGCCCAAACCCTGATTGGCTGCCGGTTCTCTTGACGTTTCATCAACGTTGTCAAATGTACCCAACCCTCACCATCGCTTCGGAGAAGCTTGAAGTGATGGCGGGAGGGGGTGCCATGTAAAGTTACTACGAAGGAGGGCCCGTTGCCCGAAACGTTTCCGTTCATATTTTTTTCATTTTTAGGGCAGTGTTATCGACCAGCGGAATTGATTTTATCAATGCGTTGCTTGTAGTGTGAACCTACCCTGAGGAGGTGGCAGCCGGCTGTGCGCGTCAGCCAATCCACGCGACCGCCATCAAAAAATCCCATCGCCTTGTGAAGTCGAAAAGCATTTCCACGCTCGAGCGAGAGCGCAAGCCGGCGGTGCTCGCCTCCATGGGCAGGCCTTGAGCCGGTGGAGTAAACTCCACATTCCTAAGACGGGCGGGCAAAGTCCATCCGAATGAGGATGGGACTCGGACCACCGTCGTCCACTTTACACTGACGTACTCATTTGTTTCGACCCGAGAGGAGGCGACGGGCCGAGTGGACGCAACGAAATCGCTTCGAGGAAAGACAACGAAAACAAATCGTGCCTTCAGCAATGATGGTACCCCGATTACGACTACGCCATTTCACCGTGTTTGTTTTTTTTACGTTTAAAAATCGGAATTGCACGTCGATGTTAAGCGGTACGGTATGATGCCTCACACGAAGGTACGGCCACGCCATAGTGGGGCGAGAGAAAGAGGTACCTTCGCCCCCCCCCCCCCCCCCCCGCTGCACTCTGGCACTTTACGCCTTAAAAGTCGCTCATTGTCAACACTGGACCTGACCTCCCGTGCGAGCGCCCCCCTCCCCTCCACCTCTCCCCCCCTCCACCGCCCCCATCAACCACCCCCTCTTGGCAATCGCTCGAATAAGACTGATGGTGTACTCCAGCATCGTGTATATATTCCAGGATTGACAATGGATGGCGAGCAGACATGAAGATCGCTGCTTTGCTCCCATCTTGACAAGGCCTCGGGTCGCATTCTTTATCGCGGCCTAGCTCAGGCTTGGGTCGCTCGGCTGTTTCCAAAGATGGGCGTCGCGAGCAGCTCAGCCGTGGCTCGGCTCGAGTTGAGCGCTTTCAAGCCGACTCGTTTGAGCCAGAGCCGAGCCTGAGCCAGGCCGTGACTCCGAATACGGACTGTTGAGGTGGCTCGGGGTGCCAGATCCTCGACTTGCACACACACCCCCCCACCTTATCCCCCAAACCGCCCCCCCCCCCGCGTCACCCCATGTGACCTCTTGCCAACAAAACGACGGTACTTGTTTAGTTTTAGCTGTCGCGTGGTACTCGGCCTGTATTTAGCGCAAGCCATTTTTTGTTGTTTTTATTTTGTAAAAAAAAAAAAAATTCAAAAGTTAACAAAAAGTTGCGTGACGACGACGATGAGGAGGATTATCGCTTTGTACTGTTTTTTTGGCAGAGTCTGTCTTTCAAGCCTGTGGTTACAGAGGCAAAATTAACGATGCGATTTTTTATTTAACGTAAGTTCTAGACTGTATAGAAAATATAATTTTCTTTCCCTCCCCTGAAACCAATTCACAGATAAATATATATACTGAAGAACTAAAGTTCTAGAAGTTCTGTTTTTGCGCTGCTGTGCAGTTAACATTGTGTGGCCACCTTACTGCCTTAAGAAACTACTGATTAAACGTGTTTTGCAATCAGCCACCACTCCGTGTCGTGTTTCCCTATGTCGGCTGTTCGAAACATGGCAACGATAACGGAATGGACCGTGTAACTTTTGCACTGCCTGACATTTCAACATCAAGGTCGCGCGGTTTGTAGCCTGCAATGCTTCAACGCTCTGACGAAAGCAATTGAATGGTACTGGTAGGAACCTCTTGGTTACACCAGCCCACAGGGGATTATTGATTCCGTCCGTCCGTCGTGCATCCAAAAATGGGAGGGGTGGGGCTAAGTGGGAGGGGTGGGGCTGAGTGGGAGGGGTGGGGCTGGGTGGGTAGGGGCTGGTCACCCCGTGGTGCCCTTATAAAACTCAACGTTTAACCTACTCACGCCGGCTTGTGCCCGCCCTCACAGTCGGGCACATTTACGGAATACACCACGCCGCCGTTGACCCTGGCCATTGACCGAGCAACCCAACGTTCCTACCAGCTCCCTCCGCAGGAATGTGTTTAAATCGCACCGAATCGGGAAAGCAGCGGTTATTGATCCGTGGGGGCACACCAGCGGCACGCTTAAAGCGACGCACTAATGCATAACGTGAAGGGGGAAAAAAACACAAACCAACTTGCTCGCTCTCTCAACAAAAAATACAAACGCTATATATTTCGAGCAACTTGGGATTTTTTTTTTTTGCAATCAATGTTTTCGCCCCCTCAAATAAAAAGAGACGACTTGCCAAAAAAGCTTTGGTCACACCAGGAGATGACACGACACAGTCGGGGAGATTCGAGCAGGGTATTAAAGACCCCCAAAAAGACAAAAGATCCCCCGTGTAGCCTTCACAGACTGTTGCGGAAAGTTCTGTTAGCGAGCACCTATTAAGGCCGGCACGGCACACGAGGTGGGTGGGTGGGTGGCCAGCACCACGCCAGACCGCCTTTGCCTTCCTACACACCGCACCAGGTACTCATTTGAGGCCGAGTCGACCTAGGGGAGGCCCACGACCGGTTCATATAATCATCACTCCTGCCTGCCGCGAGCGGGAATCGAACCCGGGTGGCCAGGTTCGTAGTGCAGCTTAGCGCTCAACGGGACATTAAAGACCCCACACCAATCAATCGGGAAGGTTTAAGATGACAAGCCCACTCGGCTCAGGAAGTCTTTCGCAAACCCGAAAAACATTCACACGACGTTCAAGGAAAACTGCAATCGGTAGGGCGCCAGGTGAACCATTGCGGTCACCCTCAATGAGGCACTGCAACCACCACCACTAAATGTCCCAGATCAAAACTAAACCACCTGGACATCGAGAGAGAATTTTTTTCAAGTGCAGTCAACACGGGCCGTAGCCAAAAAAAAGAATTTGGCCGGTAACGTGAGACACAAGCGTCGCATTAAAAAAAGAATCGGGTGGACGAGGATGTGCGGGGAGATAAAAATCGGAAATGGCACCACGGGATTCAAAAACTGGCGGGGCGAGCAGCACCACGTGGGAAGGAGCCGCCCTCGGTACTCGTGGTGATGCCAGATGTCTTGTGACCCACAAATTAATTGACCATTGACATTTTTTTAAACACACTTTGCATATTCATTTCTGTTTTTAAATAAAGCTTACAAAAAAATCTTCAAGTTTTTTGAGCATTAAATGGGGGGCGGGGGGGGGAATCACAAGACATCTGGATCACTCATCCTGTACACAAGTGCCTGAGTAGCCGCATGCCAGTTTGGGCATCAAAGCCAGTCGCAACAAACAAATTGGAGACTGAAACACGGCAAAATTGAGTCTTCTGCTGTTGCCGATCATTGCTACAACGTTGTGGGCTCTCATGATATTGTTTTTTCCGAGACCAAGGTGCTCTGCAAACCCTCTGGCTACCATCAAAGGTTTGTACACGAAGCCATCCAGATTTACAAACACAGACATAATTTCAACCGTGATGATGGGTACAAACTGAGTAATCATTGGAAAGATGTTATTAACCATGCAAAAAAGATGTAACTACACATTTTTGGACCATCTTATTTGACAGGCACTATTTTACTTTACCGAGTGTTAACATCCCCAACGTTTAACAGTACTCTCCTTTTCGTATTTGATTGTCAACCAACACTGGGTAAAACAACATGGGCATTTCCCTTCTCTTCTAGCATGTGCACCAACAGGTCCAACAGTTCCACATTCACTCTCTTTTAGCCCCCCCCCCTCCCAATACGTTCCATTCATTGGCTACCACATTCAGATAAGCTCCTCCCTCCTCCTCCCTTAACTTGTATTCAAGAACGGTTTAGGTCGAGGTACACCGATTGTTCTCTTGCACACATTGACGACGTTGGCCAATTTCTCTTGTAGCCCCGCCCACCACCCCCACGTTCCGTTCCCTAGTTACCACATTCAGATACGCCCCTCCCCCCTTAACTTGTATTTAAGGGCTTGTCTCTTGGAATTTTGCCTCACTTGATGCAGTAAATCTAGCTGTGACGGTCCCACCTGATGACGGAGACTTGTGTTGCCTCCGAAACGTCGTGATTTATTATTTTCTTTTATTTCTATTATTACTTTTAGTATTTTTTAATTTAATTTTTTTACCTACGTGACTTTACCGAAAAAAACCTAAGAGTATCCATCACATGGCCCACACACACTTTAAAACCCGGACGTGTTAATTAACACAAACACGGTTTACTGACACCTTGCCATTCGGCTGGTCCAGTGTTGTTTACTGCAAGGCACCGCGGGACACTGACCTTTAGTGCGGGCCTCTGACCTTTAGTGTGGGCCACTGACCTTTAGTGTGGGCCTCTGACCTTTAGTGTGGGCCACTGACCTTTAGTGTGGGCCACTGACCTTTAGTGCGGGCCACTGACCTTTAGTGTGGGCCTCTGACCTTTAGTGGGGGCCCCTGACCTTTGTGTGGGCCTCTGACCTTTAGTGCGGGCCCCTGACCTTTAGTGTGGGCCACTGACCTTTAGTGCGGGCCCCTGACCTTTAGTGCGGGCCCACCGGACAATACACAGCACGTGAACTCCCCCCCCCCCCTGTCAAATACGTGGTGACCCCTCTCGCACTGATGATGTCCCCACGGCGAAAGTGGGGGGCAAAATCCTCCTCTGAAGTTGAGTGAATAACAACCGAGAGAGAAAAAATTAACCCGTAAAAACAAAGTTTTTCACTATAAATCCTTTATATGCGTGGCGGCTAGAGTCCTCTCGTCCTCTGGCTTGAGATGGCTGCCACCTATGGGTCAGATGATTGCCTGCCACCATTAAGCAATTGGTAATTACTGTAAATATTAAAAAAAAAAAATCCTAAAAAGTGTAAAATTTTGGAAAAAAAATTTCACGAAAATAAATTGTCACGCACAACGAGTCTGTGTGCAAAATGTCAGCTCGATTGGATCACGGGAAGTGGGTTAAAAACGACCGAAAGATTTGCATGGTCGTAAGCGCGCAAGCAAGCAAACAAGTGAACTTAATATAAAGGATTTAAAAAGGGCTCTGGGTGTGATTCGGTCGTGTTGGAGAGACAGTTGCGTGGGTCAGAAGGTGGCAAGTGGTGCAAGTGGAAGGAAAGAGATCAAGAGGAAGGCAGACTAGGTGGAGGTGGTGGTGGTGGGGGGGGGATTTGGTTGCGATCGTAAATGGTGGCCCAAGGAGCGGACAGAGAGAGAGAGATGGCGCAGGGCCGGGCAGCGTGGGGAAGGTTGGCAATGGGAGCGGAACACGCCCGGCATGAGTGGGACAAACGCGTGGTGGGAGAAGATCCGAGCTTAAAAGTCACGCAGCTTCACTCGTTACTGTGGTACAGCCCGTCACGGCATCTGCTCAAGCAGCCAGCCCCATTCGTATATTTCACACGCAGAAAAACCCCCCAAGCTTAACCCTCCACACACACACATCCCCATCCAGACTCGGGTACAGTTGTCAGCTTGCAGCACACGCACTGCCTATGGATGCAGCATTAACCATGCAAGCCCATGGGCTTGGGGGACGTCCATAAATGACGTCACGCAATTTTGAACGATTTATGACGATTTTTGACCCCCCCCCCTTCGTCATACGGCGTCACAAAAAGTCAGACCCCCACCCCTCAAATATGACGTCACAAAGCTCTGCCCCCCCCCCCCCCAAAAAAAATCAAACATGCTTCAAATCGTTGATTTAAAGCTTTCGTGACTGCAGGGATTCATATTCTTGGTTCTTTCGGTAAAGTCACGTAGAAGGGAAATAAAAAAAACGATACAAATATAAAAGAATAAAAATTATCACGACGTTTCGACTGCAACACAAGCAATCATCATCAGGTGTGAAATCCACAGCAACATTTTTATTTTTTTTCCCTTCTACGTGGCTTTACCGAAAAAACCAAGAATATGCTTCAAATCGCTTTAAACTATTGTCATTGTAGTGCATATTTAATGTGGCGCTGCACTCTGGTGTTGTATGAGAAAACATTTATTAGAAAGTCCATTTAATAAAGTAGAACGTGTTGTCTATATTAATTTAAAGTTGCGCATTTTGTTGTGACGTCACATTTCTCAAACACCCCCCCCCCACCCTCGTCAAACATCGTCACCAATGTCTGACCGTCCCCCCCCCCTAGGTGCGTGACGTCATTTATGGACGACCCATTAAACAACAGTTCAGCCGGGAGGCCAGTATGGTCCTCTCGAGGGCGCAGGGCTGGCGGTCACGGCGAGAGTTGAGAGGACACGGCACGGATCCCAGCTCTTGCCCAGCTCCCTCGTATGCAAGATTAAGAGTCTGCATGGACGTTGAACTTCTTTCGCACCGCACGTAGCCAACCGTGCTACGCCACTCTGTTGCTAGCCTCGCCCAGATTACCACACACACCGGTGAGACTCAGTGCTGAATTACCCTCGGGGCACAAGTAGCTACACGTGCTACGGGCCCCCGCACTTTCAAGGGCCCCGCGCTAAATGCTTTCAAACTATCAATTCCGGTTCAGTGATTCTGCACTTGCTCTATTACTATAGTACTATACCGCCTTCAACTTTTATGAATGATCGGGTGTTTAATGTTAGCAATTTGTCTTATCTGTCCGTATAGCGAATGAAAAAATACAATTACTTTACTGTGCAAGCTAAAATTGTGTGTTTTAAGATTTATGTGTTGTTTTATTTAGGGCCCCTTTATGCTACAGGCCCCGCACTAGCTTAATCCGACACCGGAGAGACTACACCCACCCTAACGCACTGAAAATCCACGCGCAGAAAACATTCACCGCACTTTTCAACACTGCATCTCAACATAGCGAGGTGAACGAACGGCAGGTAAACTCCACTTAGCTGTTGTTGGGTTGGTGTTGGGCGAGCTGGAAGAAACTCGCCGCTTCTCTTGCTTGGCCTCGGCACACGTGGAACTCACTAGCTCCAGGACGTGTGGACCACCGAGCCCTGTGGCAATTCCTCCCCCCCCTCCTCCAGACTGCTGCTGCTGAAACTCGCTCAGTCGGTCATCCAAACCGGTCGAGCAAGAATCATCTCTCTCGCTCTCTCTCTTCAGTGTCAGCCAGGGAACTAACTCCATCCATTCCCTCCCCCCACCAACGCACACAGGGAGAGCGTTTACTGCGCCCACTTCAAGTTCAAGTTCATGTATTAGGTATAGCCCTGTGAGCCATTCGGCTCTTGAATCGGGTGCAACCGCAACAAACAAAAAACATGAACAAAAAACATCTTAAAGTGAATATGTGACTAAGTGCAAACAGAAAATCCAAGAAAAGACAGCAAAATATTGCAGAAAAAAACACCGTACACCAACGCTGTGTGCAAAAATCCCAGTGGGATGCAAGTCAAACAACAACAACACCAACAACCATAAGACAACTTAGATTAAGGCCATCAGTCTAATTCTGTACTACAACAAACATGGCTAAACCAATACACTTTTCGAAATCACCAAAATAAAGCCATGAAAGCAATGAAAAAGCAATCATAGGAACTGTGACGGCATTTTCACAATAAATGGCATAAACATGTACTACCAAAACCTTGCAGCCATAGCTGGCTGCATGAGCCACTCCACCACAGCAGGAGCATCAATAGGAGTATTATAATTTTTCAATGCACCTTTAAGATCAGCACACTAAATCAAACACAGGTCGTACTGCACGTGAGTTTATCACAACTCTGAGGTTGTCTACCCATACGGTTTACCCCGTATTCTTGGCCAGGGAAATTGAGTTATGGGGTCCATAGGGCGTACAGCCGTTTCAATACGGGCACAAAACATGTTTTGGTTTATTTGTGTTTCTCCCTTGTGATGGGACTTTGTAGGATGCACGTTGAGATTCATCAGGGCACGGGGTGACCAATAATGTCTGAATCGGTCTGTACTAAGGTAAGGGGTTGCCAGGTATGCACGCAAACTAGGACCACGTGACAAGACAAAAACACACACAGGAACACACACACATCCTCAGTGACACAAAACGCACAATAAAAACAAGCGTCACGTGATATCTGTCTTGTGACCAGCGGCAACCTCTTTGTGTGTTTTTTCTTTGGAGCAGCAGGGGCCTGGGGCGTGCTGTGGTGTCTCTGATTGAGGGGGCCGGATTTCCCAACTCCGCTTGCGTTTGCTATCCAAGTCCGACCATTCACGCCACTCGCCCCCACTTGATCTGCACTTCATCCAAATCAATCGGCCTTCTCTATCCACCCCATCAGGGGCAGTCCACAAACATGAGCCCGTAGGAAAATAGGAAAGGCAACCACATCGCTCGGCAGAACAAACGTGTTTATTTGTTTTGGCCGTCACGTGAGAAATGTGTATATATATGCACAGTATTTAAAAACGATCAGCAACAACAAGATTTTCCGTGTGGTCATTGGATCCAAAGTACACTTTTACGGCCAAAACTTTGCCATCTGGAAACATAATTCCCGGAAAAAATGATGAAACCTCTTCCGGAGGTCAGTGCAACCGGTTATGTCGGCTAAAGTGGCACGTACCGCACACGTGTGCGGTGCTTAAAAGAATAAAACAATGGGCTCTCACCCGAAATGTATCATTGTTACACATTACACGTTTAAGGCAGTGTTTGAGAAAATACTGGTCAAATATTTCCCAGTCTGTGGTAAATCACTGGCAAACAAAGTCCTTTAAAGTTGTATACACATTTAAAAATCACGACAACACGATGCGAAAGAAGTTCAACATACGTAAACGTAAACTCGTCACGAGATCGGGTGATGGTTCCAAATTCCTGCATCTCCCCCCCCACCCACAACCCGTAATGGTATCACCCGAGTGTGCACGCTGGCGTCTTGGGTGAGACCAAGTGCACGTGGCTGAGGAGGAGGTTAGTTGAATCCCCCCCATTACAGCTGCAAGGTTCGTCACCAGTAAAACAACAACCGTCACGGGGGTCAAACGCCAGGAATGAAGTGAGCACGGTGGGAACACGAATCAGCCCGCTACGGAAACGCAGAGGTCCTTTTAAAACCACCCGGATGAAAACAAAACATGCATTTTCTCAATATATATTTTGGAAAAATAAAAAGGCATCTCTTAAAATTATTGCACGTGTTTCGTTAGTCGGGGAAACGAACGCTGCGAACGTGGCAGCAGCAGCAGCGCTTCCCAGCTACAGTGGTTGACGCCGCCCCTTCAATCGGCGAGTCGCATCAGGAAGATTTCTGTGCCGTTTTTGCGCGTCGTTTTCTCCGCGACACGCGGTTATAAACTCGTTAAAAAGAGACGGGGCCACGGGATCCCGGTTCCTGCGTGGCCGTTTGCGTGAATTTGAGCGCGCGCGCGTGCCTCCTCGTGCGTTCGCCCGTAGTGTCGTTCGACAACGTTGGAAGTTCCTTATCGCCGGGATAAGGGCCCGCTGAAGGTCTTGATGCACGTGGGCAACATCCGGGCAACATCCAGGCAAATCGTCGCCAAAAATCATCACCGACGTGTTTTTATCATGAGCAGCTTTGGCAACTTGATGCGGCACTGTCGTAGAGTTATGGGGGTTACGTCCGTCCAATTAAAGCAACGTTTGTTGTTGAAAACTTGTGCTTTCTAACCAACAATGCTGGGCGCACAACTTAGGGTAGTCACGTGACCTCCAACTGCGATCGGATTGGAAATTGCCATCTCAGTTGCCCACGACGGATAGCAGCAGTAATTAGATTGGTCCAGATTTTGGAAAACCGCATTATTATTTTTTTTAACCATAAGATTTCGTGCCAACTATTTCTAGCGTCGATCGCCGGCAACTATTGCTCTGAATCTGCCTGAGTGCATCGGGGTTTTAGCGGTGGTTAGCGGTGGTGAGCTGTGGTGAACTGTGGTGAGCGGTGGTGAGCGGTGGTGAGCGGTGGTGGTGGTGGTGGTGGTGGTGGTGCGACCGGAGCCAACTTGTCCCGGCTCACGAGCTCGCGACAGCTTCGAGCTGCAGGCGGTTGTATCCCTCGCGGTAGAGCAGCACGAGGAACACGGTGAGGACACACGAGCACACGAGCGCCCAGTTCAACCACAGCACGTCTGGAACGAGCAGAGATCATATTCAGAACTATAACACAGTACAACAGCGCAGTGGCGAGATGTTAACTGCCTCGTCTGGTATACAGGAGGTTGTGGGTTCGATCCTGACCCCGACGCCTGAATATTTGGAGTTTGCCTGTTCTCCCCGTGATCGCGTGGATTTTTCTCCAGGTCTTCTGGTTTTTCCCTCCACATTTATAATCAACACGCGTTCAGAGTATTTGTCTGCTATTAATTTCCACGTGGTAAGCCACTTCGTTGAGCTATCATTTCTGGCCAGGTCACTTCTGAAAAACTGCTGTATAAGCTCAGTGGGCCTTACCTGGTCAAATAATAACACTGGTCAACACACTTTTTCTGGCATAAGGTATTTCAACGGTTATTAGGTAATTTTGCGGTGCTGATTCCAAATCTGGCATCAGTTTTTGTCTATCACATCAGGTTTTTGAGATATCAAATAATGCATTTTCAATAAAAACTGCAGAAGAAAAATATTAAATAAATGTGGATATCTACATGAAATTATATTATAAACACACTATCCTAAAATACAGCACCATATTTTAACACTAAAGCAGTCACTGACTCGCAACAACTTGCAATCATATGTGACAGAGTTAATTTCGGGTAAAATCAATGAAAATGGGGTATGCCGATAGCATAAAAATGAGATGTGATAGAGCAAATCTGAGATCAGATTTGGAATCAGCACCCTGACATTAGTCTGAAACAGCTGCAAAAGTCCAGGCCAGAAAAACATGTTTTTTTGTTGTTGACCAGTGTAATAGTTTAGCTTTAGTTGTGTAATAAAGCTCGTTGAGACGACTTCTGGAATCTGTCTTTTATTCAACTTATGTTACAGTTACTTCACGCTGCTGATAGGCAGCGTGAGAGGGACAGATAGAGAGAGAGACGCACTGCCATGTGGCAACTCGGAGCCCCGCTCCCGCGTGGCCCCCTTCCTCCGTTCGTTGCCGTTCTGACCCCGTGTCGTTCGTCTCCACCCCTATTTAATACCCGGGTCACGTGGTACGTTTCCGCCAATCCTCGTTAGCCTGCATGGAATCTTCCAGGCTCCCTCGTCAGCTCCCGGGACCACGCCCCTGACTCATCTCTCCATTGGCTGTGGCCAAAGCCAGCAGAACCAATCCTTATAGCTGTCACCTTTCCATCACGTCAGGGCCATGCCCCCAGGCTTCCCCCCATTGGCTCTAAACCAGGACCGGCAGAGCCAATCACCATGACGAGTTGTGATACGTCAGTGAGCCGGATATATCCTCACATCACAGTAGTAACACTGGCGACCCACACTAGGGGCGTGCGGGGCGTGCGGAGAGCGAGGGAACCTGCCTTGGGGGTAAACCATGAGGAAGACCAGCAGGAGCCCCGCAAAGAGGTTGCTGAGGAAGGTGACGATGCCGCAAGTGATGCCCTCGGGCACGGGGTAGGTGGTCTCCACGAAGAGCTCGAAGAACAGCGGGATGCTGCTGTTGGTGCTCACGCCCAGGAGCAGCGTGCACGCGTACAGGCTGCCTGCGGGCCAAAGAGAGTTTTTGGCGTCATCGTGAGGCTGCGCCACCCCTACCTGCGCTGTCACACACCTCGGATTAACACGCTTGTGGCTAGGTATGGTGCGAAAAAAGTTCAAGATACGTCCCCCCCACTCACCACGAGCTATTTATTGCCACGCGTGCTCACTCCCCTCCACCGTCCGCAACCCCCGCCACTACTCAGACCCGCCCATGGTTGTGTCCGGGGGGGGAAGGGGTTGGAGCCTAAAGAGAAAGAGGCGGGGCCTAGAGATGAAGGGGCGTGGCATAAAAAGGAAAGGTGCGGAGCCCAAACAGGAAAATATGGGGTCTCAAAATCAGGATGGGATAGGGCCCAACGACTAAGGGGGTGGGGAATGCAGAGGAGGGAGTGAGGAATGCAGAGGAAGAGGTGGGGCCTCCAGAGATTAAACTTTCCTGTTGATTTAAGGTGAAAGAATTTAACCAAATGCTGGAGATGCAGCCACAGGCCAACTAACCCCATTGATTACCCTTTATCAATACTAGGTGGGGCACCTGGTCACTCGCCCCTCTATCAGAGAACATCGCATGGAAGCGGATAAAAGAGGGCGCTTTAAGGCATCGTGAAATTAGTTCTGTGCTATCTGAACCACTCCGGTGCCAACCCCGAGGCTGGCTTAGCCTAAAATTAGTACCTTGTTTGGTATGTAAAACATCGGCACTGGGGAAACATAGGCAGCAGGGGAGTGGTGCTGGACTCGCCACTCCCTCGCATGTATGTACGTTGAACCTCTTTCGCACCGTACGTAGCCAGCCACGCTAATTGGAGGTGCGCCCTCAATAGGCGCTCGCAAACGGCACTCGCCCCGGCGGTCCGCGCGCTCGTACCTGTGTCAAACGGCAAGAAGGGAATGTTGCCGTAGGACATGAGCGTGAACCAGACGGCGGCGAGGGTGGCGGCCGTGTAGATCACCAGCAGCATCGCCTTCAGCTGCCCCGCACAGTAGTCGGCGAACCTGCCGCATGGACGCACGCACGCGACGCTAACACCACGCCACCACCGCTCAAATGTGGGCCGCCACCAGACGTTGAAAAAAATAAAATCGCCAAGGGGGTTCTGGGAAATTTGCCGTTAGTACCGCAAGGATTCGGCAGATCGGCATGCGATGAACCATCCAAATGTCATCGCAGAGACAAAGAGAGTTCTACAAAGTGGCTGGAGCATGTGACATTACAGTTGGCATTATCATCATCAGCCATTGCCCATTCACTGCTTGATGACGATTTCCCCACCCCATTGCTAATATCACATAAAATACATTCTGATGTCCACAATGCACTGCTATTTGCCGAGTAGTTTCTGCACAGGGCCGTACATCAGGTGGCGGGGAGTAGGTCTGTTCAGAATCAGAACAGAATATGTATCTACCTTGGCGGAATCCGATGAGCTATAAAGCTCTCTTTCAAAGTGGGGAAGGAACAGCGAGTTACAACAACGAAGAATACAAAAAAAACTGTAAAAGTGCCAAGTATAGAAAAGGTAAGCAAGTCACTAAAAATAAAAAGTTTATAAGCACAAATTGCAGTCCATAAATTCCTGCCGATTTTGCAATCTTGGGTAAGGCAGCAACACAACAACAAGAACAATCCCAGACCACACCAAGACGACACACAGTGCCCTCGATAAAATTGCAAGTTAAAATGTAACTCTCGTTCACCTGGATATGATGATGCCGGCGAAACTTCCAACCGTGGTGCAAGAAAAACCAACCCAGCCGGCCTTCGCCTGCCGTAAGACACAACACGACAGATCACGGAAACTCAGCTTGACGTTTACAGAGTTACCGTTATCTCTGGATTGTGATGCACTTTTTTTTGTACCCTGTATTTTAAAGAAAAAGTTGGGGGAATGTCTCCTAATCATGTGTGTGCATGTGTGTGTTAGTCAGAAGGTAGTGTAGCGGTTAGCGCGCTGCGCTATGAAACTGGCGACCCGGGTTCGATTCCCGCTCACGACCAACAGCAGTGACGATTATCTGAATCGGTCCCGGGCCTCCCCTAGGTCGACTCAGCCTCAAATGAGTCCCTGGTGCGATGTGTAAACACCGCCACTAGGGAGACAAAGACGGCTGGGCGTGGTGTTGGCCACCCACCCCCTCGTGTGCCGTGCCGGCCTTCATAGGTGCTCGCTAATAGCACTTGCCCCAACAGTCTGTTAAGGCTATACGGGGGATCTTTGTCTTTTTTAGTCAGAAGCAGGTGCTCTCCAGCTACAGCGGAGGGCAGAGCGGAGCGTCGGGTGACTCGTACACAGCGAGGTGGCACAGGTGGTGCCATCTGCCAGTCATCTCAGTCAGTAAACCCATAACACCCTGGGTCTGTCCCAATGAACTCCTGCCAACAGTGAGCCTTCAAAACTTGGCATATGCACCATGGTCATGCCACCGCCACCTAGTTGCGAATGGCGGTTGGTGTCATTGTCGTGTGTTGCGTAACTTTATTGACATTGGCCACAAATTTGGGGTGCGCCTTACATTCCAGGACGTCAAATAATCCACAGAATATATGGTTTATAACTCTGGAATGTTTGTGTGCGGATTGTTATCCAGATTGTGAGAAAGACAGAGAATGTGGCATTCCACGCTCAATCGCCAATTGAACAGCTGCTCCTCAATCGAAAGTCTTCCTACTTTTCTTGAATATATAGCATATGGAGCTCTACATGGAATGGAGGAATGTACTTTTCATAGAAAGTGTATTGCTTTTATAGATATGTTCAGGTGTATATTTAAATATATTTAAGGTTAGCATGTCGGTTTTTTTATTCATACTCTTTGGTTCTTTGGGTAAAGTCACGTAGGTAGAAATAATATTTTTAATTCATGCGGAGCCCTACATGGAATGGAGGAATTGACTTTTTATCGAAAAATAAACTTCCGACAACGGTGAGCGTGTCGCTTATTTTTGGGGTGTAAACAACCGTGCAGAGATCATGCCGTGGGTGGCAAAGGGCAGCGAGGCAAAACCCTCTGTCTTGCCGCACTCACAACATCCTCGTGCCTGCTGCAGCTGCCTTCACTCACCAGCCCGCACTGACGAGCGTGCTGAAGAAGTAACGGTCAAGTAAATTTCGATTTAAAGCTTTCGTGACTGCAGGGATTCATCTTCTTGGTTCTTTCGGTAAAGTCACGTAGAAGGGAAGTAATAAAATCATAAAAATAAAACATAATAAAATAATTCTCACGACGTTTCGGCCACAACGCAAGCAGCCGTCCTCAGGTGAAGACGCTGTCTTTCCGACAGACCTGTTCTTCACCTGAGGACGGCTGCTTGCGTTGTGGCCGAAACGTCGTGAGAATTATTTTATTATGTTTTATTTGTATTATTGTATTACTTCCCTTCTACGTGATGACTTTATCGAAAGAACCAAGAAGATAACGGTCAAGTAGCCTACGACCCGCACAGGCACGGGTGGGGAGGCCCTCATCCGGCAAGGGGCTTTGAGCGAGGGCTCTACGTGTACGGGCGAAGATACATCGCAACCGTGCCGTCGCCTTCGCGTGACGGCACAAAGGCGTCCGCTCGGGGAAAACTCTCGAAAGCAGAACGGTAACGGTCCCCCACGCCCGACAACGTGTCCCGGCGTGCGCCGTCACCTGCGAGACGCCGTTGGGGCTCAGGATGACGTCGAGGACTCCGCTCCAGCCGCCCACGACGCCCGAAGCGGCGCCGTAGGCCAGGGCGATGAGCCAGAAGCGCCGGCTTCTGCAGTGGCGCGACGCACGCACATCTCTCGGTCAGCCAGCTACGAGGTCTATCAAAACCGTGCAGTGTGCGTACTGCGATGAAGTTCAACACAATAGCCCAGTCTCCACACCGCCTGCAAGGGGTGTTTCCACTCTTTGTGTATTGTCGGGGGCCACACGTCAGTGGGCGCACGGAAGGCCACCAGGGGCTGGCAGTGGCCCACGGCCACCCAAACACAGCTGCCACTTCTCGGATTGTTCAGGTTAAACCTGTTTATTAAAAACCTGGACAGGTGGCAACCCTACAGGTTGCCGTGTTAGTCAGCCCTGTCGTGTCAGCTGTGGGCTGCAGAGGGCTGAGACCCCCTCCCCCACCGCCCCATCCCCCACAGCTGAAAGCTCAGCCAACCCTTCGAAATTCTTAGCGTAAAGTCAAAAAAAAAATCTTGATACAACATTTAACGCCAGTGGTGGGTTTCATTCAGTGTTATCCACTTCGGCGAAGTTCGAGAGACGGAACAGAGTAAGCGCGAGAGGCAATGTCAGATTATGTTGTTAATCAGTCCGTTTAGCGGTTAACTTTTGCTTAAAGTTTGTCTCAACTGTGCCCCACACCCCATTTAAAGGTCAATTGGCAGGGTTGATGTGGAAGGGGGGGGAGGAGGGGAGCGCGTTGATTTCCGACCCGGCGAGCTTGCGCAAGGCGACGCGGTACGGCAGGCACGTGGCAGCGGCGGAGAGGCTGGGCGGGCGCGGGGGCAGCGCCGGCAGGAAGAGCAGGACGACCACCAGCAGCAGTCCGGCGTAGGCCGCCTCTGTGTGTGTACGTGCGTGTGCGGAGGGGAGGTGCCGGGGGGTCGCGACTGTTATCGTCCAAAAGCAACAAGGCGCAACCCAAAGAAAAGACAAAGCGCTCTCGCCGTCGCGTGTGTGCCCAGTAGGCGCGAGTTGTCTAGAGCCGGAGCCGTGAGTCGCCTACAGGTGTCTGCTCTCTCGCGCATCGTTTCCGCCGTCTCATTTGTGTCGTGTCTCGCCCACGACACGTGCAGCATGTACCGTGGGCGTAACAATTGATTTTCATCGATGATCACTGCACTGTTACGTGTCCGCCACCGTCAATATCATCGCCACCACCGAGAACACTACAACAACAAGACACCACCACTGCCACACCACAATTACCATAAATCACTACAACTACAAACTCTATCACTACACCACCAGCACCACCGCTGTAATCACTATCACCACCATGACACTACTTTTCACTGCTGCCACCACCACTATTGTCAGCACCACCACCACTGCCATCACCACCTTCATCATCATCACCATCACCCTCATCGCCACCACCACCACCGGCCACGTACGCGCGTAGAGCATGATGTCAATGCGTTTGGAGATGAGCTGCAGTTCCGCGGGCCCCGGCGTGGGCCCTGGCGCCGGCACGACGGCGGGGCCCAGCAGGAAGGCGGAGGCGGCGCCCAGGTATCCGATGAGCGAGGCGATGGCCGTGGCCGTGGTTCGCTGCTTAGCCGGGAACCACGCGGCCGAGAGGTACGGCGGCGCCGCCATGGTCGTCGTCCCGGCCACGCCGTTCAGCAGCTGCCCCGCGTGGATAAGCCTGCGGTGGCGTTCGGAGGTTAGCCGCAAGAGGACGAGCGATGAGAGGTCAACGGCAGAGTTAGTTCATTCAATAAAATGTAAAAAAAAATATGACCGCATTCACGCGTTGTCCAGCGTTAATGTAGCCAGTATGTAATGACAAAGTGAAATTCAGACTTGAGACTGGACTAAACTTACACAGGTTGTCGGCGACGAGCCGAGGACTATAAAGACTAACGTGCTGACGAAATTAACGCCGGTCAGCGGTCGGAGATGATTGGTAGGCCATGGGTGAGAGGTCAATGGTGAGGTCAGAGGACAGAGGTCAGTGGCGAGATTTCAGGGGCGAGGTTAAGACACCAGACACACCCTCGCCAGTAAAGCTGCCAAGGATGACAGGCAAACTGGCCATCATGTGATGACGGACTATGAGATAATTATCCCACGGTGACTCATCTTTCTCACAAGACTGAGCATTGGCTGGGTTTCTGTGGCTGTTTATGGAGCCGCCGCACGAGAGTGGCTTGGTTACAGTATAAGCCAAGGATCGTTAAAAAAAGCAGAATTTCCATACTTCACAGAAATGATATCATCCCATTGACTGAGCTACAGATTTGAATTCTAAGAAATCGGATAGCGGTAGTTGGTGCCTTAAAGGATACAAATTGATGACAACACAGAATGTTATCGTCAAAGCTACGCGTGGGCAGTGATGATGCTCTGCAAAAGAGGAACTAGGGACTGGACAGGTTATGGCAGTGCAGACGTCACTGTGCATGCATTAGCGACACTCAATACCGCGTACCCATCTGTGGGCAAAGACACAGGAAAGAAAAAACAGGCATGTGCATGGGTTTTTGACGCTTTCCAGCATAAGTTTTTCCTTGGAAGTGTATATCTTTGTTAACGCATTCGCCGCGAACAGATAGCTATTAATATGCCAATTAAAAAAATTGTTCATGTGGAAAAAAAAGCTAACATTTAATGCTAATCAGGCCCCAGTCTCCAATCTATATCTCTGGCCTCTCTATTTGTATCGCTTTGAAGAAGGGCCATTATCCGAAACCTCGTCTGCGATTTATGTTATACTTTGAAGGTGTTTTTAACGAATGTGTCCGAGTTGTTTTGTTACGTGTGCTTGTGCACCACTGCCAACGCAGCAGCACCAACTAATTTGTTCATCATCTAGAAAAAAAACTCAAGTAGGGCTATTCATAGCCGCCATGGCGGCGAGATGTTAACTATCTCGCCTGGTATACAGGAGGTCATGGGCTCGAGCCCAACCCTGACGCCTGCTGTATATTTGGAGTTTACATGTTCTCCCCGGTGGTCGCGTGGAATTTTCTCCGGGTCCTGCGGTTTTTCCCTCCACATTTAGAAACATGCGTTTAAGAGTATTTGGCTGCTGTCAAATTCCACATCATAAACCATTTCGTTGAGCTATCATTTGCGACCAGTTCGCTTATAAAAAAAAAAGATATAGCTCAGTGGGCCTTACCTGCTAAAATACATAGTTTAGTTATACTCTTAGGTTTTTTCGGTAAAGTCATGCAGGTAAAAAAAAAAAATCAATTAAATCACGACGTTTCGGAGGCAACACAAGTCTCCGTCTTCAGGTGGGACCGTCACAGCTAAACTTACTGTATCAAGGGAGGAGAAATCCAAGAGACAAGATCTTAAATACAAGCTAAATTTAGCTGTGACAGTCCCACCTGAAGACGGAGACTTGTGTTGCCTCCGAAATGTCGTGATTTAATAGATGTATTTTCATTAATTACTATTTTATTTTATTATGTTTTACCTACGTGACTTTACCGAAAAAACCTAAAAGTATGAATCCTTGCAGTCACGAAAGCTTCAAATCTAGAATAGTTTAGTTAGTAAAAAAAAAAAGTTTGATTTCATGGATTACCACAATATCCCATAATGCCATCTCTTGACCACCTCACAACAACCCAGTGAGTTTGCCATTCTCAACATTGCCGGACCACTGGCCACGGTTACAACCGCCATCACGCCTGGCTCGGATTAACTTTGTTATTGCGCTTAGCGTCGGAGGAGGGATTACAGAGCCCGTTAAGTAATTACCATTTCCTGGTGGCGTTGTCGGCCGTGGGGATCGCTCGGAGCGAGCAACCCAGCACCACCACCAGCGACGTGGCCAGCAGGGAGCTGCGCAGGCCTGTAGCAGTGGTGAGGAATGGGGCAGGGGGAGACATTGGGGGGCACAGAGAGGATCAGACCACAAAGCCAGCAAGTGCCTCGTTAGCCCTGATCTTACCAGGCGAGAGAGTTCAGTGAAACAAGCGGAACAGTGAAGGAGACTTGTGGCAGTTAAAAATAATGATGCCCTCTATTAAACCAGGGACGCCTCATCGAGTCTCAACCGTTTTATCAGGATGGTCGGAATACATTAGGATGTTTGTCAAAACATTTTACATTTTTAAATCCTTTATATTAAGTTCACTTGCTTGCTTGCGCGCTTACGACCGTGCAAATCTTTCGGTCGTTTTTTAACCCACTTCCCGTGATCCAATCGAGCTGACATTTTGCACACAGACTCGTTGTGCGTGACAATTTATTTTCGTGAAATTTTTTCCCCATAACTTTACACTTTTTAGGGAAAAAAAAATTATATTTAATTACCAATTGCTTAATGGTGGCAGGCAATCATCTGACCCATAGGTGGCAGCCATCTCAAGCCAGAGGACGAGAGGACTCTAGCCGCCACGCATATAAAGGATTTATAGTGAAACACGTTGTTTTTACGGGTACATTTTTTATGGAGCGTTTTCAAAGCTAGGAGATTCACGAATTTGCGTGTGATCCAACAACTCTCGCCGCCACAGAGCTGGTTTACAGACACAAGACAGTCCACCACACCCACGCCACGACAGTCAACCTCCTAGTCACCTCGCTTGTCCAGGAGCAACACAGACAGCGGGCAGAGGATGAACCCCACGGGGCCCCACACCACCAGCAGGGCCACGTCGCTCGGGCCCCAGCCGA